>NC_092526.1:18207187-18535625 GCF_037038585.1 Patagioenas fasciata
AAGCTTTATGTACTAAAATTGATCTGCTTAAGGCTCGTGTTTAGAACTTACTGTTAATTTTTCACATACTGTCCTAAACAAGGATGCACCAAAATACAGCTTTAAATTTCTCTTAAAGTAGTGTCCGCATATGGAATTACTAACCTTCAGTTTCAGTGTGCATCTATATTTTTCCAAAAAGCAACAAAAAATACGTAAGAAATAACAAGATATCAGATTATTTTTTAAAAAAACGATGAAATTAACAGTTGTTTCACAAAAAAAAAAAAAAAAGAATTTATGAAAACAAAATCTTTAATAATTGAGCCGGAATTTATTGCAGTTCTCTCATGGTGTGTAACTATTACATGTACCTCACGTCTGTTTGCTTGTGTAGAGATTTGCAGCCTGGACCAAGAGTCCAAACATTAAAACTGAAATTATATAAATCTTGCTCCCTAAATTTTCTAGTTGTTTATAGTGATCACAGGATTTTGACAGATTAATACAAAACATTAAAAAGTAATAACTAGTATAGCACTTGCAGGGAAATCTAAGATGAGGTGGGTGTGTAATGAAATTGTGGTCAGCATAACCACACACTCCAGTATCCTTTAATTTATTTTGCTGTAGGACAGTACTCAGCCTGAATTATCTTAGAGAGGAGGAGGGGGGTTATATTATTCTTAAAGGTTCTGTTGCAGGAAACCTATTAACATTCATTGACCTTGCAGTGGTAATTTGTACTGATGAGCATCATTATATGACTGGTATATTAAAGGAGCTTATTAGAGATAGGAAGCATCCTATGCTATTCAGAGACACTATTACCATTTGAGATGTGGCTGTCATGGCGTATTCACATACAGGAGACATTTGGAACAGTGGAAAAATACTAGAATAGCTTGGCTTAGTCATCAGGTTATTGTAGCTCACAACTCAACCTTTGAAAATCAGACATATGAAAAAATCACATCAATAGCTTCCTAGTAAATAAATATCACATCTTTCCGATTTTAATCACAGAACTACTTTCTTTTAGCGGATGAGTGAAAATTAAAGGGTGTAGTGAATGAGAAATACACGTTTGGGAGTCACTCTCCACTCTGACCATGGAGATGCTGGCCAAAAATAGAACTGTGATTGCAGTATTCTAAATAGAGAGTCACCCTGGAAGCTCTTCTTAGGAGGTGCAACACATCTCATTACCACATTTTGGAAGAAATATGTTGTTAACAGAGGATTTTCTTCTCGTATTGAGGCCATGAATATAATTATCACTTGATAATTTACAGTGTGCCAACTGTTTTACTGCATCTAGTAAGCAATAAAGCACTATAGGGAACATGAAGTTTGTGGCACCTGCAACTCATTAAAAGGGCACTATCAGAAACAAAATGTTTAGTTATCATGTAGTGCTTGGCTATACACTAGCAGCATTTAGGATTAACCTAGGGATGCCTGAATAAAGATGTTAAAAGAGTATACATTCAGCACATAGACTACAGAAGGCCTTACCATCCTATGAAAATAAATAAATTTTCTTCAAAAATAGAGCACATTCTCTGACATATCATAGAAGTTATTTTTCCTAATGGTCTTCTCTGTGTTCTCTCTTGCTTCCCAAGTCCTGTACACACTTGTACTAATAAAAGTGTTTACTATGTAACCACAGATGAGGGCATATAAAATGAGTAATTTCACTAATTTAAATAAACAGTTAGTTCCATAAAAGGAAACCTCAGCTTTTATTTAACAGAATTCAAGGTTCCCTAAGACAAAGAAGTTATTCAGCTAAAATGATATAGAATATTTCAGAAGCGCTATTGCAGCTGTTTTGTTGCTGGCTCCTTTCAGTACCAGGGAGCTGCACAGTGCCACCACCCCTGTACAAACAATTGAGCATGTCTGACATAATCCCTGTGTGCGCTATATTCTGAGTAGAAATACCAGCTTTATTGCATATGCATTGCAAGCACAACCACCAAAACTGAATCCTTTGTGCTCCAGGATTGTCTGAGAGAAGAGGTCACCCAAGAAATTCACAGAGCCTGCTCCTGGTTGCCCTCTTCATTTGAGGTAATTCACCTGCATTCAGGAATGGGCTGAGAATTGGATGAATTGAGCTGCGCACAGAGCAGGAGAGGGTCCTCTGGGAGAAGTAACTTTGTAAGATGAGCTACCTTGTCCAAGAGTGTCCTGTTAGCACTCACGGTGTGCACAAGAAGTTGCGGGATTCAAATGCAGGCAGAATGCCAGGCAGTGTATGGAGGTAGAGAGGAAAGAAAATCTGGAGTAAGGAATCTTGTGATACTGAGTTTGGGTGGTAAAATAAATAAAAATTATTAAATAGGAATATTAGATGAGTTAGGGACAAGAAGTTGGTAAGAAAACTAGAGGAGGCCTGGAAATCAGTTGACTGGGGGAGAATGACTTTAAGGTAGAACCAATCAGAAAATAATCGCTTTAGTAAGCAGTAAAGAGAAGAGGAAAGCAAAAAACACCTCAGGCCAAGAATACAGGCAACTCAGGCTGTATATTCTGGCTGTATAGATAAGACTGACTGGGCAAGTAGACTGAGACAGTGAGCTAGGCTGATTGGCAGGTGAAGGTTGAAATTGAGACCTGAAGGAGGGAGATCAGGAACCAGAGTAAAGAAAGATGTGAAGAAACAGAGAGAAGAACAAAACAGAACAAAAATCTGAATGAAGGAACTGAAGAGGGCAGAGAGTGAGGCAAAAGAGCCTGGAATGAGACATGTAGTACCAGGAGGGCTAGGAAACTGGGGTTAGTGCCATAAAGCAACATCAGGAAAAAGCAATATGCTCAACAAAAAGATGAAGGCTAGGATGAGAAATTAAGTGGATCACTTGGATGTCAAAGTACACCACAGTGGGACAAAGAGAGATTGGAATAACAACAGAAATCAAGTTTATGTATATACTATTCTCACTGTTACTCATTACTGGATGCTCCATGCTGCAGTCAGTATGAACCTGAAGGTTTTCAAATCTCACCATTCCTCTTTTATCAGCAACATCCATAAATCCCGCTGAGCTGCCCTCCCTCTCTGCTACTGTCCCTTCACCATCTAGCAGAGCAGCCAACTACTGGCTACACCAGCTGAAATAGCTGAACAGTGCATCGCAAAGTTCAATCTTGTAATGACCCACATGAGCAAGGAACAACAGCATGTTGCCCAGGGGTAAAATTTTACATTTTCTTTTGTCATTTTTAAGACTTTACAAGTTACATCCACAGGAATCTGAAAAGATTGGCTAGATCCCCATGCAATGGTAAATGGTAGAGAATTAGAGTCACAAATATTTGTGTGCAACTTTTAAATCCCTAATTCTTCAGTACTGTATTGACAGCCTTTCTGCTTTTAAGAAGAAAACAACACTAATGCTAAACTAATACTAGAAGCATCTAGTAACATGAAAGATCTTAAGTCGTATGTGTGCTGCCTGTAGATAGTTTGTTCGCGATTCACAGTTGCTCATATTGATGAGTCATCCTAAAGCAGATAATCAGCAATCTTCCAGCTACTTCCCCTTCCCACCAGCAAGGACTTTGTAGGCTTGAATTGACAAGAGGCTTTAAAAAGTAGCTGGGAAATAGAGGCGACTTCTGTTTTATAAGGATCAGTGTCAGTAGAAATTAATCTTTCATGGACTAAGTAACCCACTGTTAAATGCCTTTCTATGCTTTCTACTGAGAAACCAGCATAGACCTCCCTTTGCAGAATGAGGTGTTCAGTTTACAGCAACATTTTTGTACTTCAGCATTCAAGCTGATGCAGGCATGTAGTATACAGCAAGTAGCAATTAGAGTTAAGTGAAAAAAGAAGAGACCTGCATTTGTAACTCATGTTTGAAAACTGATCCAATTAAAGTCTGTTAAACTGACCCATTTTACACTACACTAACCATGAATAGGGCTCTGGATAGAGTTTTTGGGAGTGTGCCAGAGGAGGGACCATTGAATACACACTTTTACATCTGAAGTGGCAAATATCCCATAAAGAGACTGAAGGATACTAGGACCAGTTTTCCAAGAAAGAGTTTGAAGCCTAGCCCCCTGCCTTTATGTTAGTCATAGAACACACATTTTTCATCCTCACACATTCGCTGCACAGTGCCAAATAATTTGGGATTTGTGAAAACGTATGCAAATTCTTACGTGAGACTATTTCCCACTGATAAATTATTCTAGTTGTGATTCTTTCCACACTTTTGTTCCTTTGTCCTTCTTATCATGAGGCAATTGTAAGAAAAAAAAAAGGCAAAAAAGAATAGATTGTTAATTTTAACAGACTGATTACTATGGAGATGTGTTAGCATCAATATGAAGCTGATCAAGATCAGAAAGTCCTGAGTGTGATTTCTTATTTTTAAAATTATCCTCAATATACTGGATAAAGAACGAACATCCCTGACCAATAATCTGTTAAATTTACCGTAAAAGAAAAGACTGATTTCACACAATTCTTTTTTTTTTTTTTCCCCACTGCAACAGAAAAAAAATAGAACCATATAAAAATAAGCTTTTTTTCCCTCCTATATACAGTCCCATTTCAACCCTTTTTAACTGTTGAGAGAAAAGTAATTATTATAGTAAGACTAGGCATCTTGTGAGTTCTTTAATTGCACCTGGCACAATAGGTACAGTTCTGTCTTCTATAGTAGTGATACAGCATTTAACTCAGTGAGCCAATTTTATTCTGTGTGACTCATGTGTCTTCAGCAGAGTTATAATGGAATTAGTTTGTTCCAATAGACTTAGCTGTTTCATAGGAATGCCACGTACTTTAACATTTTAATTAATATTCCAAGACTGAACTCTCTCAGCCCTCAAGCACTTTCCATTTAATTCACCATTTATTGCTATTACAGTATCTTTTCTGTCACAGTCAGATTACTGTTCTCAACAGTGTTTTATAAATTGCCCAATTTCCTAAATAACAATTATTTTTCTTAGTTACACCTCAGAGGAGGAGCCATCATGTACAAATATTTTCCACTTTTTTCTTAGCACAAAGATATGAGAATTTCTCTCCTTTCTGGACAAAAATCAGCTTTGAGATTTCCTCCTAACACTGCATCAGAAGTCGCACTGCAACAGCTTAAGTAGGGAAAGGATTTTTCGGTTATCACTGCAATGAATCAGGAGTGCTTGTAACACATGCTTCACAGCAGCAGAGAACTCTTGGGTTGGAATATATGAAACATCACTGAAGAAAGCAAGGCAGCAACAAAACTCAGAGCAGCAGCGGGAGATTACTATTTCAGTGACAGTGTTTTGAATAATATTTTCTAATTCCACTGCTAATTCATCTAACTTTACCACCTTGGGGCAAAAGAATCAGTTTTCACTTCCAGAAGTGGAATGTCAAGCCTAAAGCTGTTAGTTTTATTGTGCATTAAAAGAAGCCTGAACTTTTTTGAGATTCATGCAAAGAAAAACCCCAACCACTGGATAGAAGATATGTGAATATCTGCTTCATGTCACAATTTGGTTTTGCCAATTTCCACATACAGGGAACCGTAGCAAAAGTGCTATAGAAGAGGAGAAGCCCTTGACAATATTTAGATACAAGAGTATCCTGAGACAAAACAGAAAATCAGTATCTGCAGGACTCAATCTACTAAGGTTCTTGTGTGTCTCCTTATCATAATAAATGAGTCTCCTTCAAGTATTTAGCAGTAAGATAACACCAACTGTGGTTAATTCCTCTTTTATCCACCTTCTTGCCTTTGAGTAGGCATGCATGCGTTTAGATCCTGAGGTTAACCACGAGCAAGAATTCAGAACAACATCAACCTAGAAGAGTAGTTAGATGGTACTGAAGAAAGAGATTTACTCTCACCTTTTCAGAGACATCTAAACACAAAACCGCAGAACATTCCATCAAAAAGAAGAGAAAGCATCAGCTAAGCTCGTACTCTGCAGCACAATCTAGTGTTGGTTATCTACACAGCATCCCCCAGGCTGTCATCTGGGTGGGCTTGTACTGAGGAGCACAGATTGCAGAGCACTGCAAAGCCTCTTCAGTCTACTTACTCCCATTGTAATTTATCCACTAATGTAAATCTTTCCAAAACAATATCTGAATCATGCAGTCATAAATGTGTAGGCTGGCAAATCTTCTCAGCTACATTAGTCATTTCAATTGCATGTCTGAAAACTGATTTTGGATGAAAATGTGTGCTTGTCTAAGTCTTGAACTGTGTGCCTCTCAGTGCAGCCATTGAAAATTCCAGCCCCAAATATTCTTATTGGATACACTCTACTGCACACTTTATTCCAATTGCATACCAACAAAATCCTCAGAAGGAAAATTGCAAGAATGAGAACAGCCCACTATGTTTTTTGAAAACAGAAGATTCAGAGATAACCATTACTACTTCAGTCTCAGGTTGTAAAGGTACGTCCCATCACTGACTCTGCTAATATCTATGAGGATGGCTTATCGTTGCAGCTGCTAATTGGCAGCTGGGATTGAACACTTGAATAGCTTTGTGACTGGCTGCCATCTAGTTGTTACACAAACTGATAAAATACACCCATGTGGTATAGCTGCAGTAACATGAAACTCATTTTTTAGTGAGACAGCAGACTCGCTCCCACATCTGTCTTGAGGCTCTGCAGTTTTGAAGGAGCAAAATGGGACAGAGAACAGGAGGGAAATGCCCAGAGTGTCTGGAAAGCTTCTCATTTCAATCTTTGCATGTACCCAAGAGGTGAACATTAACGAGGCTTGGGGAATGTGTTCTCCTTGGAATGAGTGCTAATTTAAACTTTCACTGTGATCTGATATGCTTTAAAATGCAGCAAATCTCTTATTTATGAGTATAAAGGCCGTGAAAGGGCTTTAGAATTTAACCCTAGGGGGCTCTTCAAGTGCATGAACCCAGCAACGTTTAACACACTTACTCTTGAACAGTTGCTTGAAAAGGATAGAGAAAAATACCTGGTAGATGCCTTCTTTTCCAAACAGTTGAGAAAGCTTCTTTCATGAAATAAACAAATCCTTTTCTTAAGAAAATACTTTCTGTTACTGTAGCTATTGCACTTTGCTATTTAGAATTCACATTTCTAGAACCGAGCAGTTGCATACATTTTTTATGACATAATCTCTCACATAAATGCAGCTTTTGGAATGCTGACAGGCTGATAAAGAAACTGTGCTGTATTATTTGTGGAACAAATAACATTTCTCATCAGGTGCCATATCAAAAAAAGTTATTAAATGTCTCCTTTGATTTTCATGATTTGTTTTTTTCCCAAGGAAGTCCATAACACTGGCAATGAAACATTACATAAACATAAAAATCAGATGTATTCTAAAAGCTACAAGCAATTAAAAGGCAGTGTATTACACAAATAAGATTTGAATGATGTTCCATGAAAAACAAGCATAATAAATTAATTCTGTCAAGCTGATGCAGACTTAGATAAGGTACCCTGGGATCAATAGTGATACTTAGGTAAATCTTGATTAGAAATCGCCCTGTTGACTTATATCTTGCTTCAGAACATGGTTGTGTTGCTGCTAACAGGACTACAAAAGAGTCCTTTCATAAAACTCTGGTGATGCTCTGGGATGTTATAAGACACCAGTACGGGGTGTTCCCACCAGTCTGCTTTCCTTCCTCCCCTCCTCCACTGCCCAAGGTCAGCACCCAGACCAGCCTCAGTAAAAAATACATGCTGAATCTCCATCCCCAGCTTTCACAGCCAGAAATACTAGCATCAGCTGCCATTCGTCTTGGGTTAAAACAACATACCACACAGTGAATGTAGAGAAGACTTGCAGGCTGACATGCATGTATTTTCTTTTACCCTCTTTGTTCCAACGGACAGTATTCCCTCCAGCACAGAGCAGACTCTTGCTGGAAGTGGGAAACACTCAAAACATCCCTCCCTGCAGGAACCCTCTGAGACTGCAGGCATCCTGAGACTTGTGAGTCTTAACAGACTTCAGTATTAATTAGTGCAGAATTGCTCTGACTCTTCCTGAAAATATGAAGCATATATGTATTACCATAGCTGCTCATTTTTGTCAGTGCTTCCTTCTTGAAAAGTAAAAGAAAGCATTCTAAAACCACACAGCTATGCAGCACGTTCAGAGACATCTAATTAGAAGCTGCCTCACACTTATTTCTGAAACACTTTGTTAAAAAATAAACTTAATTTCTGATATAAACCCAGACTACACGTTACAGGCTCTTTGAAAAGGGAATACCTCCCCCTCTTGAAGCAAGCTATCTAGCTGCTATTATTTTCACCTGAAAGCCTTAGCAAGGGTAGGAGCTATTGGTACCCCTTCTTTAGCTTTTTCAACATCTCCAGTAAAGTAAATATTCAGTCCCATTTAAGCCCAGCCTCTCTGTGGGCCCAGTCCCTCCTAAGCAAATTTAACAAACCAGCAACTATACCTTTCTCAAACAGAGTGCTTTCACCTGGAGTTCTTGTTCTCTGTTTTTCCCTGACAACCTACAAGAGAGGTCACTGGTAAATCACTGAGGATAGCAAGCTGTTTCAAGTCTGTTTGGGAGCTTGATAACTCTGTCCTGTTCCATAAAACTGGAAACATACACTCTAGTTCAATTCAAGAACTGGAGCTGATGTCCAAAATATGATCTGGCAATTTCACTAGCTGAACTAATTAGTAAAAACATCTTTTGTATCATACCCACTAGTTAGTGGAAATCAGCTTTTTACTCATCAAGTATATGCATAAATATACAGAAGGAACATTGTACCAAATAATTGCTATGTTGAAAAATATACAGATGTGGGACATGAGCATTGCCACACCATGTAAGATTGGTGGTCCACTGCTTGAGCTACCCCATTTATGACAGTGGTTAGTACTTCATTATCTTAAGTAATGATGAGGAACCCCTGAAATGAACAATTGTGAACTTGATCCTGAGAAAAAAAATTCATAATAACTCTCCCCTGGTATGTAGAGTGCCTCTGTCCAAGGGACCAGGAAGAAGTTAAAAAGATCAGGGTTTAAACCGTCTCATAAATTTGTATAGAAACTGAAGAGGAAAAGGATGAGAAGATTAGGAAAAAATTGTGATGTTTATAGTGCATTGAAAGACAACAAAGATTCATCTTCATCATGCAAGGAAGGGGAAAGCTAAGAGACTAGTGCTCATTTTTAATATAAACCAATTTATCTACATGGCACACTAAAATAATCATGAAGTGATATTAGCTAGGATCCCATAATTGGTATAGTTAGAATGATGGAGAGAGCTAACCAGTGGGGGCACAGCACTTCCTGTCATACTGCTTCCCTGATCTGAGTGGGCTCAGTTGTCTTGAGTTTTGTAAAAAAGAAACACACAGCAAAAGAGGTGTAAAATGTCCAGTTTACCTCATCTCAGTCACAGAATTTCCAAATTAAGATTAAAATTCAAGGCCTGGATCACCCATAAAGCCTGAGGGCACTTGAAACTATTGTGTAAGAGAATATGAATAACTAACTTCAGCTTTACAATTACTAATAATAGAAGCTACAGTAATATTTGAAGTCTTACAATATGTTAAACTGAAAATTGCCTGTACTTTTTTGTTTGCTTTTTTTTCTGTAATATCCTCTTTTGAGATCCCCTTATAAACCAATGTAAGTTATCCTATGAAATTAATATGCATTGTAAATGGTTACAGCTTCACCAAGAGTTACACTCATTTTTACTATGCCATTTTACATGCCAAAGTTTGGCCCAGGACTTAAATATTGTGAATGTCTTGAGATAACTTTCTCTGTAAGATGACTGGGTATGTGGGGAAACAAGCTATTTAAAGCAAAGGACACGGGCAGAAAAGGAGTGAACAGTGTCATAAATAATGTTAATCTTGATAGTAGAAGAATGTCTTCAGCCTTCATTAGAGTGACATTCTGGAGCAGCACTCCACTAGGAGTTAATACTCTGCTGTTCTGCAGGTAGAGACAGATGTATTTATGAAGGACAGTGTGTGACGTGATTGATGGCAATACAAGACTGGGCTCAATATTTTAGGAATCTCTTTTCCATCTCACGGTCCTACATTTCCTTCTGTCATATTGAAAAGGAACAGTGCATTTATCTGCCTCCTGAGGTGAAGCACTATCTGGATAAGTTCCTTCAGTTCTCTGGCATCTTGCAGTTTCTGGAGAGAAAGATACAGTAGATAGTCCCTATCCAAAATCACTTTAGCATCGATGGAAGACTTCTGTGACATTCAGTAGATTGCACACTAAGCCCTTAGCACAAAGCAGGGGGGGATCCAAACTGTGCTATGCAGATTATTTCTGTGTGGTGTGTGAATAAAGGTACTCCCAGTTCATCCTGTTTATGACTTCTCAGAAAAGGAGAATCTTCTTCTAAAGTATCTTGAGAGAATACAGAATTATGGAGTCTAGGAAGTCTTGCTGGTTGTGCTTGATCTTAAGGGAGGGTTTCACAGGAGCTGCGAGTTCTTCCTAGAAATTTCACCTTACATGAGAAAAAATCCCAAAAGTAGGAGGTATCAGAGCCTGACATCCTTACAACTAGCTCTGTATCAGAGTGAGCTTTTCTTTCTTCCTTCTATTTTAGTAGAGACTGTTTAAGAATCTCAAGGCAGGACAGATGCTCTGCTGCACTGAGCACAGCTGAGGCAGAGAGGAGTTGTATATACTTAGCAGTAGTAGGAATTTCAGACCTGTGTTCAAACTCAGTTTTTGATAAACTGAATGGTGTCAAAGCCAGAAGATGCAATATTTTTAGAGAGATACCAAACGGTAAATGCTGTGGTAAATGCAGCTCACCACAGCTGAGGAAAAAGAAAGCATCCCTGCCATGTGACCAGTATGTGTATTCAGTGACAAATAAAGCATTATCATCAATAAAATAACATTTCCTATCTTGGGATAGGCATGGGTCTTGTAATGGGAGTGAGTAAGAGTACTCTCATACATGTAGGCACGTAAGATTACTTGATACATACTTGATACATTCTGTAAATTCAGAAAATATTTTAAATTGTGTTGATCAAAGTTCTGACATGCTGGCATTTATATCTCTGTGCCAGATTTGTTTATTACTTTTGAATTGTCATTTTTTTCCTTTCTCTCAAAGTGTTATAATGGTTATTTAGTTGGTATTTGTATAATTTCATGGAAACAAAGTGTACTGCACATAAATGAGGAATTAAATTCTGCTGAAATGCCATTCTTTTAAAATAATTCAACAGCTCATTCCTTCACTGAATGCAGCATCTGAATTCATAATTTAGGAAACTCATCCACAGCACTCTCCTGCCTTACACATTGTATGAAAGACTAACTGCTAATTACATGAAATGGCTACTATATGACAGAGAAAACAAACTGCTTCCTAGTTCTGTAGGTGTAGACCAGGCTTTGCTCAGCATTGCCCTTGTTTACCCCATGCCTGTTAAATGCTAAAAAGAAAATATTTAATTCTCATGTAAGTTCATTTTACTGAAAAATTTTCCAACGATATATTTTCTTCCCTCCTTTTCAAAGCTATCAGATTCAAACATGACAGAGTAAAAAGGATAAATGAATATTCTGTCCTGATTTTCACTGGAACCCTTTGCTTAATACTGCAGGTCTGAGCATGTAGACAACAGGATAACTCCAAGCTGAGTTAAAGAACTGATGCAATTTATCCAATAGCTTATCCTGAGTGGAAATTAAAACCACATACTTTATACTGGCTTCATATTCAAGTGACAGTTGATAGCTGGTCTCACATTACATTCCACACTACAAAGAGAGAAATTTACCTCTTACTGAAAGAAAAAATAAAGATATGCAGATTGCTCACAGTCATTTCCGTTTGACCATCAAACTTCAGATTTTCTCAGAAAACAGAAGTATTTTATATGCCAACTACACAGTTGGAGACACTAAAATAAATTCTTACGACAGCATAGAAGGGAGATCCTTTTTAATTTAACACATCCTTGATTTCCTTCAAGTTATCATTCATTCTCGTAAAAGACTAATAATCATAAAATCCGTATTCTGCAAACACATAGTAGTCCGTAATATGATTTAGAGTAATTGCTTATTTCTGTGCAAAAGTGACATGTGAATATACAGGAAGCATTACATTTTATTCATAGAGGACTGATTGCATGGAACATACTGTGGTTCTTAATATTTTTTGACAACTTATTTAGTCCAGACCCCTACTGGAAGCTGCATTTGCCTATTTCTACATCTATCCTAGAAAAATGTGATTTGGAAACTAGAAAACACTTCGATGCTGTGAGAAAGTGAAACTCTGAAGGGGCTTTTTGATTTTTCTAAAGATGACTTTGCTTAAGGTTGCTGTTTGTCAGCTGAATTATTATATCAGTTAAAACTCCTAGTTTATGTGATTCAAACAATAATGTGTACTTGGAGAGCTTACTCAGTCTTTTAGTAAGTGTAAGCTGTGGAGGGCAAGGAGTGATGTTTCATGTCGGCATTGTCTGATGTAGCTGTACTACTAACCTGAATAAAGGCTAATTCTCAGTGTAGACCATGCATAAGTTATAGTACAGCATAAGCTCAAGTTTTCAGTAGTGACAGAAGAAACTGGCAATATGTTTCTGAAATTTGGCAAGGTTTTAACAGTTTCTTTTGCAGGGCTACTTAGAATTTTACTCTATGGAATATTTCAAGACTGGCAATGTTTTTCAGGGACTAGCTTGCAAAATCAAGTTTTAGCTTGATATTTTATAGGCTGATACCAGGAAAACCATAACAATGCACCTCTAAAGAAGCAGTATCCCGTGAAACATGTAACTGAGAACAGGATGGAAAGGAACCCAAGAGTGCCTGAATTGTATGCCCCAAAACTGAAGCTGACAAACCTTAGTACTCCGCAGTCACATAACTGGAATGCTCTGGGTCTGCATGCTCTAAGCCCAATCCTGCACAGTCAGAAACCCTGATAGTGACAGTGCTGGAACCTCACAGTTGTTTCCTGCTCCATCTTCCCGTATCTGTTTGTGATCCCACCTTTCACTTGCATCATGAGCTCTCTAGAGCAGGTAATATTGTACTGAGAATACACAGTGGGACTACAACAAAATGGAGTGAAATTACCAAGGGGAGACCTAGTCTGTGACAAAATAGCCAAGATATTATGATAATACTAATGAAATAATTAAATAAATAGATGTGTGCATGCAGGTAAATGCTTGTAACCTTTCACAGAATTTTAGTGTAGTACGTTCTACTAAAATGCATTTAGATTACGTGGTTCTTCATGTAGGGACTTCAACACTGGGCTGAAGTTTTGTTAATTTTTTGAATTTATTTTTCTAATGGCTAGAAAACCAACAGATACTATTTAGAATGACCTGCCTATTTTAGGACCACTCTTACTAAAATAAAATAAAATAAAATAAAATAAAATAAAATAAAATAAAATAAAATAAAATAAAATAAAATAAAATAAAATAAAATAAAATAAAATAAAATATTGAAAAAAAATCCTTATATCTTCATCATCCTCAAAATGAGTACAAGTTGAAAGATAAAACTTGCACAGAGCCAAGCAAAAATTACTTATAGATTTCTCTTCACAGTGCTCATGAGTCATCACTTTGGTAAGCATATAAGGGACACTGAATATAGTAGGTGGGACAGTTGTGACCTGAGGTAAAAGATCTTCACTGGAGATTTTAAAGGTGAATCTGTAAGATCTCTTCTTTAGGGTTTTCAGTTAGGAATATTGGCTTCCAAACCGTATTTGATCCAAAACTTAAGTATCAGCAGTACCTATTCTACTTAATTTTTGTTAATTTTTTCAAAAAATCTGAAAACCTATCTGGCAAAATACCCCTGCACTGAATCCATACTGAATTCAACATTCTGATCTTGATCTCTGAAGACCTTTGGACTTACTATTTTGAAATAGTCAAAGGAACCATTTAAATGGGTTCCAGATTTCTGTGGGTTTCCACAGAAGTAGTGTTCCTCAGAAGTGATAAAATACTCGTTACAAATGTGAAAGAGATGTGGCTAGAAGAGACAGAATAAAAATGTAAGGCATATATCATCAGCACAATAACAACACTCAATAGGACTGGTAAACATACGATGACATTTGCTGCACACTTCTTGCACTCCTTTACCGGTCTGAATGGATGAGAGTAGAAGAACCGAAGAGTAAAAACCCTGGTTAAAATTTATGGCAGGGGCATCCTCTTTTTAAGGTATTCAAACACTCTGTAATGCCTGCAGCTGTCAAAATGCTTAGGTATTATATATCGAGTGGATATATCATGTAGGTCAGAGTCATTGAATGAAAAACACAATTAAACTGATAGTTATAAGTTTCTCAAAGACTGCAAGTTAATGTTACTCTTAAACATTCACATTCATCTGTGATAACACTTTGTTAGAGAAGGCCAATCTCCAGCAATTGTACACAAGGTGTTTATTTCCTCAGTTTGCATCTTTACTTATTTTTAAATGCTAAGCCATTTTTGGCGAGATAAAAAAAAAGAATTAGTCTTCTGTGTAAGGCAGACAAGGATTTTAATATATTCCAAATAATTTAAATTGTTTTCTCTGCACTTTGTCTCTAATCCATCCCTAATCCCTAGTTATTCTTCATAATACATTTCAAAGTAAACAAGAGTCTTAATGCTGCAGTCATCGATTCACTTCAGTTACACTTATACATATCTGAGTATCATCTGCTGTGCTTTTGAGGATTTATAGCATTTTGAACATGCCAAGAAAGTCCTAACTAGCTACCTGAGCCTAAGCTGTTAATGCAAGGTCCTGGTTCAGGCCAGGACACTTTTTTCCCCTGAGTCAATCATAGCATATGACCTTTAAGTTTCAGTTAGCTTCTCCACTTCTCCTTTGCTCCCCACTGAAATTATTTAAAAATACGTGCTTCTGTTTTAATCAGGTTGTCAAAAGTATGCCTCAATATTTAATTAATAAACATTGGGTTTAAGATTTTCGAGGGAGACTGAATACTCATGCAAACACTGGATTCGTAATAGGCCAGATTAAGCATCTCTTCAGTGTTTCCCAGTGTTTACATCTAAGCATAAACATTGCTTTTTGAATAATCTTTACCAATAGCAATAGGAATTTGCTTTGGTGGTACTCATGATGCAATAAATGCATGATTATCATCTGCTACACCTATACACATATGCAAACAGAAATTAAAAAAAAAAGCTCATATGTCTAAACTATCACATATACATGTAGAATCATAGAATAGTACAGGTGAGCAATCATTATGTATATAGCCTTATGCAATCAAAACCAGGTCATAATATATACTTTAGTTCTCAACTGAATATACTTGGCCTTCATTCTCTGCTACTTCCATTTAAGGCTGCAGTAGTGAAGGGACCTATATGGAGTTTCTGCCCAAATTACATACAGGATAAAGTAGTCTATGTTGTACCAGCCAGCTATGTTCTTTCAGAGACTCCACTGTAGCTGAGAATTGCTCAAACAGTCTGTGTTACTTATTTTACTTGGCACAATCTCCATAGCTTGGAGCTGTAAGAAAAAAATAGAAGGTAGTTTAGGAATGAGCTGTGCTGATCTTAAGTCTCGTGAGGACGTCTCACCAATGAGGGCTGATGCTCTGCGAGGATGCTTTGTGCTGCCTTAACACTAGAAAATGGAGAAGGATTTTACTGGTTCTGAGTTGCTGGTCCAAAGAAAGGAAATATTGCCTCCTTGTTAGTATGGATCTGATCCAACATCTTTAATATTAACATAATCTGTTCATTGATGACTACTAGGGGTTATGTCCTTAAGTTCACTATGAGATTCACAGTTGCAAGGAGGGAACTTGCATATTAGTTTCACAAAGAACACAAGCCACAGATGTAAGTATACATCTAGGCATACACATAGCGCATGTGAGAATGAATTGTCTTTTCGGAACTATGTAAATAGTTCACAGAACTGTACTACAAAGGGATCAAGGCTTCCTTCACATGACGTGGTAATGTTTTATTTACTATCAATTTTTCTTGATTCTGTGTAATTACTATGCTACTCTTCTACTCTGCTTTAATTAACAAGGTATCTTAACCCAAAGACTGCAACCCTAGGGTTCTTTCAAACTATATTAGGCAGCTAAAATATGAAATTAAAAGAAAACAGAGTTCCGGCCAACAGAAACAAGTGACTCATTTCCTTGTGAAAACACACAAGGTTTATGTTACTCTGGCAACGATGTTCACTGTTCCAGAATAAAGTCTCTTTGCTCCCTTCAGAGCTTTTATATATTCCTGTTACAGTCTATGTTCCACTGTGACCTAACATTGAACCAAGTTATTCAGTTATTCACAAGAGACTGTAAGTTATGCTTTAATTTAGATAGATTCTAAGTCTGCTCCTTTGACAATGAATTAAGAAATACATATTCTTTTTCACAGTGAGGATTTCACATTAGAAAAATTGTTTCTGAAGCACATCGGTAATATGTGCCACACCAGAATTGTGTGTTGTCATGATAAAGTCGAACGGCCATGACTGCATTTGCACAACCCTGCAAGCAGCAAAGGCATCAGCTTTCCAATGGCTGGTTTTCACAGGGAAGTTGATTCCATTGTATCACATATGAAAAATACAAGTTAGAAAAAAGCCACAGTTTATAATCTCATTGTGAAATTAACCACATGTTTCAGGAGAACACCAGAATAACGGGAACACAGAAATTCTGCCCTTTGAAATCCATGCCAAAAGAGAAGTTTTCTAATTCAGCAGCTCTCTCATATATAAAGACATAAAGTCATCATGCAGTGTGAAAGAAGTATAAAGTTCTAGTTTCAAAAAAAACTATAATTTTGTATTTGTCCTTAAAAGATAAAGCCAACAGATTGCTACTTAAATGACAAGACACATTTTCCACTTAAATTTTGCAGCTGTTGCCACTGTATTTGGAGATTTCTGTGGAGTTAAAAAGGAATTCAGGGGATTTTGTCTGCTAGAGTTCTTGCTTTTCTTGATAGGAACTGAGGTGAACTTTAGTCTTAAAAGAAACTTTTTCATGGGAGACTCTGAACATCAAAACTTCTAAAATACTGTGTAGGAAAACTCCCACAGAACACATGATCAGCTAAAGTATATTGCCATAAACTTCCATAGAGTAACTGAATTTGAAAGCCATATGTCAAAACATTGAGTTTTTTGATATTTATGTGCACACATAGGTGTTCAGCTGAATGGTTTCATTTATCCATCTCTAACTTTCGTCACTTATATACATACATATGTCATGTGAATTAAGTCTTGGAAAATTTTCATTTAAGTCCCTGAAAGCTTTGCCATCATCCTTCAAGGGATCAGGGTTTTGCCCTTGCCCCTGAAAGCTGCAGGAAAGAAGAGGCAAAACACCACTTTGCACACAGGTAATGATAAAAACATATTCATTTGTGTTCAGAGTTTCCCCATTTCAAAAGTGTCATATTAATATTAAGGTGGAATTTAATAAGATGAAAATAGAACATTAAACTGAATTTGAATAAAGATAAATTAAATCTCTGAAAAGCTTTCCTTGAAAAGATATTGCTTCTTAAATAAAACCTTTCCAAAAAACACCAAGAGTTTTTAAATGCTTCCTGGGCTTGTCTGGAATCTCATTAAATTACTGATCTTCATGATGACTTTGACAATTAATTCTATTATTACGCTGTGGAACCCACAGGCATGAGTTACTACCACAGCCAAAAGCGTAGTAGAATTCAAAACATGATTACACATCTCGATCTAAGTTCTTGGCTCTAGTTCTTTCTGTTGAACATTGCTGAGACAGCACAAAGAAGATGGAAAGAAATCTTAAAGTGGTAGATCTGGATTCCCAGACACTGAAAAATCTTTGACTGAGGGAAAGTCAGAGAAGGTTATTCTATGCCACCCAATCCTAATTTTTCATTGTAAGAGGGGAGTTAGGATCGAAAAATGGCAAGGAAGGTGTTACCACATGATCCTCAGCTGTCTTAGATGTTGTGTATCATGTGTCACACCTTGTAGATGTATTTCTGTTCTCACAGTTTATTTGGGACATTCTGGGCACTGGTGAAGAAACTGTTTATATGCGTAACAAAAATGAGCATTAGATGGGATAAATTAGATAGGACCATACTCTGCGGAGACATAGAGGCATTCACATTTCAAAGCAAAA
The DNA here is from genome assembly GCF_037038585.1 of Patagioenas fasciata. NCBI lineage: Eukaryota > Metazoa > Chordata > Aves > Columbiformes > Columbidae > Patagioenas > Patagioenas fasciata. The sequence goes on from NC_092526.1 coordinate 18,225,343, forward strand.
GCTGTCTGCTAGCTAGCTGTTGAAGGTCAAGATGAAGACTTTCTTTTACTATGTTTTGTTGCTTGGTTCACTCAAATATCTAGAATTGGTCATTAACAGATGCAGGTTACATGTTTGGATACTGGAGTGATTGAAGGTCTCTCCACATGGCAGTTCCTCTGCTGCTGTTTTTTTTTCATGTAGTGACACAGTGCCAACATTCAGATGGGAAACACAAGCAGGAATATTTTGCCTTTCTTTTCATCTTTAATAATTGAAACAAACAAGATATAGCAGGGTTGCCAAGCAAAAAACATTGGTTTATGTAAGTGATTAAAGGGAGAAGGGTTCTTTCATAGTGTAAGAAACCACAATACTGTATCCTGCCATAAGCATTCTTGACTATTACAAAGCATTGAGCAAGTACTACACAATCAGCATGTGCTTCAAATGGTTGTCATAAAATATGCATAAGCTGTAATTGCCTGTGAAAGCTGAATGTTGATAAGAAGAAATAATAATTGTGGTTTTGGCCTTGATCCTTAAAAAGATGTCTTGCACTAATAAAATACAGTAGCTAATACAGAAAGCGTTATTAGCTTATGAGAAATGAAATATTTCTGCCTACACTAAATTGACAATCTGTACCTGCAGTACATAAATACAGCAAAACTGATAAAATGTCACTGGTTTACATGAGTCTGATGCATAATGTTGATTGCTCAAACCCATAAAACTGTAAGAACAAATTTCATCTTAAACTGTCACATGCTGAATATGAATTCTGTTACTCTGATGTTGCTGGAACACTCTTCTTGTATGATGCAAGTATACAGGAAAAAAAAAGTTGTTTGACTGCATTCAGTGGCAAATGACAACAACAAACTCACTGACATCTCTGATTACAGCAAGAAGTGCATTATTATGAGCAATAGCTAGCTCATTATTGTCATTTCTACATTTCTTTATATTTTTCCAGAGTGTATGTTGTCAGGGTAGTAAAAAAAAAAAAAAAAAGAAAAAGAATGTGACTGCCAAACCATTTCTGAAGACTCTTTTCCCTAATACGCTAAAAATAAGAGAGAGCATGTTGTACAGCATCTGTCTTTCACATCCACAAACCTCCCCCCATCATTTGTCCACACTTTAACTGTGAGAGTCAGTGGTTATGGCTGGAAAGGAGATTTCTAAGGTATATCTTCCAATATGAGGGCAGAGACATACCACTAGTATCCATGTATCCATACCCAAGACACCTGGACAGGCAGAAGAACAGTATTGAGATGGCTGGTTCATTTTGACCTATTGTGCTGAGGAAACAGGCTGCTACTTTTTTACTAGCTGGAGGGTTTTTTCCCAAAGCATCTGGCAGCATTGCTAGGTAAAATAAATTACAATAATCAACCCTGAAGGTTGCAAACATAAAGAACAGGAATGTATTACACATGGGGGGTCCTGCTGGCTCTCTAACCACTTTTTGAAATTTTATTATTATTATCAAAACACTTCAAAGGACTGTTTTCACCTGCAAAAGCCAGTTCTTTTAACAATAGTTTTTGCTGCCTGTACAAAAACCAAGGACACCAAGAAATATATTTTTCTTTCCCTAGTTTAAATGACCTGCAAAGTTCAGTCATCAAAAAAATTTAAAACCAACATGACTTGTGCCCTACAGTAAACAGTACCTTGAGTGAATGCTTGTATTAGAAGGAATATGCACATACAGTTTGGTGTAGGGGTGCCACAGGAATAACAGTTATGAGGTTTTGGGCTTTGCATCAACTTGTTGTTAAAAGAATCACTGCTGAATTAACTAACAACAAAAGATCCTCAATGTTAGTTATCTGAGTGGGTCAAAAATCCTGACAGTGCTTATCTAGAACCGTTGATGGCTCTCCATACCTTTAAAGGCAGGAATAGTACTTTGGAGATCAGTGTCTGAGTAACAGGAGGAGACTGTTCACTCTGAGGACTAATGTTGGTACTGTCAATGCTGAAGAACTTGCAGCCCTCCCTCAGTACTCAGAGACACGGACGTAAACTGCTGTGACTGTGTCCTGCCTGCCTTTGGGCTGACGCACCTGCATTTCCACCCATGGAGATCAGGACATGAAGCAGGTATTAGTGGAGAAATTTAAAGTGCACCCTGGCTTTCCAGGTTTATACAGAGTTCTGTGCTGTCAAGCAGAAATACCTAAGCACTTTCTAAACTGGCTAACAGAGAACTAGCTAGTTAGCTGTCTGGAAGCAGGGAAATACAGAGCTCTGTGCAGGCTTATTACCCTTCTGAGAAGCGCTTTGATTGGTAGGATCTTATAGATAGTCAGAATCCATCTGTGGAGCAACCTTTGAGAGTGACCAAGGGAGCTATGCTCACCATACTCTCTGCATGGAGGCAAAGAGGCAGCTGGCAAAAATCTCACAAGAACGAACTTCAGGCCAGGTCCTAAGTCTGGGATTCATTACTGAAAGTGAAGTTATGCCAGTTAGCAACTACAACGGAACCCAAGAACATTGCTTTAGTTACCTTTGAGATTTGGGGGTAGGTTTTTTGTTTGTATTTGTTTTTTGTTTTGATCTGGTTTTGTTTGTTTGTTGAAACGTGCCTCTGTATGGGTTACTCTTAACTATGTATGTATTCAGCACGCTGCCAAGAACTGACAACAGTTTTCTGTCTGTACGCTGACAGCCATTCCCCGGTTTCTCCTCTCCTTTTATTTACTAAGTGCCACCCACTCACACTAAATAAAGGGTAAAGTGATCTAGGATGGGAAGAAAAGACAGCTCACCCATTGTAATAATCCCATTACCCCTTCTGAATTGCAGAAAGGGTTTCTAGTGCAGATATGGGGAAGGTGGACAAAGAGACTTTGAAAATGGAAAAGACTTAGGAGAATAAGTGAAAGAAGAAAGAAGGGTGAAACGTATTAATAGGAACCAGGAAAATGGAAATACATGATGGGGAAGAGAAAAACAGATCTGCATGAGAAGCAGATAAGAGAAAATACAGGAAATTTATTTTTAATGGTGGAGTTAATACAGAGAAAGAAGAACTGAAGGAAAATAACAGAAGAAAATAAACAGGAAGGATCTGAGAATACATGTAGTAATACATTAGTAAATAATATGATGGAAAAGCATGTAACTTAATAGATGCAATACTAAGTATTGCTTGACTCAGGCTAACCTAAGTTTAAAAAAATACAGTTTCATTTAGATGGGCTATCTTTTCAGCTAGTAAAGGCTCACCCAGGCTAAGACAATTAATATGCTCCTACACTGAAAACAGCATCTGGACAGAATCTTGACTCAGTAACATCCCAGTTTGCATTCAGACCACCACAATTTTTCATTCATGTTTTTAAAATACCCAATACAGACAAGCAATTGTCAAACGTCTGAGAGGGAGTGGGCTAGAAGAGGCAGGTTGGGTACAGACCTTTGTCTACAGAGAAAAGCATGTCTGTAATCAGTTTTCTTTACCTTGAACTGCAGTTCTTCCATACTACTAGATTATTTCTAGAAAACTTTCTACCACATTAAGAAGGGGATCTCTGTACTGTTACAAATGATGCACAGGTTCTATGCAGGAATGCAGGTAAAGGATATTGTGTTTTGAGTTTATCAGTGATTACTCCACAGGTTACACATACCTGGACCTTGCTGTGGCAAGTCAACACCAATGTGAGGATCCACCCACATAACTAAACATGTATAAAGCTCTCTGTCTATGACTCATACAGTTTTATTTACCATAATACTGAGCTGAGGAAAACAGGCAGCAATAGTCGATGAATGCTTGCCTTTATGTTTCCACAAAAATTCTCCTCCATAAATATTTTATTTAGTTTAAATAAAAAAATCTTAAAATATTTTCTCTACTGTTCTGTTCAAATGGTATTTGGTTCATAAAATGCTGACTGCAAATTCACATCTGGCTAAGCTCAACATTTGTCTTTGTGTGCTGCTTTTTATTTTTTCTTTAAAGGATTTTGAGTGCAAGGATGATAAAGTGCTGACATTTATAGGAACATTTCATTATTGTAGTTTGTATTTGATAAAAATATATGATTGAACTTTACAGAAAAAATCCCCTCTTGCTTCAGCAATTTTGGTTTATATTGGGAAGACTAACATACTATTTTCTATAGTGTTATTATTATTTTGAGAAAAAAAAATAGATAAAGTCGCAGCTCAAGATATTCATCAGATCAGTAACAAGCAGAGAAAATAGATCAGCTACAGATAAGATAGTACCCTAGTGTAAGAATCTAGAAATGAACATTTTAAAAATGCATTTTGATGCCACACTAACAATCGCTCATCAATTGGCAATGACTGTTGCATGCCAGCTTTGGGTAAATAAAAGTACAATTATTCCTCATTTTTTCTGCTTATGATAACTCATGAGGACATTGAGAGTACAGAATGTTTATCTTTGAATTTGGAAATGTACCTTTTAGAGGATAGTATAAGAAAAGGGTAAGAAAAATTGTTGCAAGTGTTAAAAGTGTAGAAGCAGCACTATGCCTGTTTCCTCCTGCTGCTTGGGGGGATTCCAAGAATTAATCCAACAAGTTGGTAGGACAAACTTAATGTTGTGTTTGTCATTGATGTGTCTAATGATTCTTGAAGAAGATGAAATTCTTTTACCTAAAGTTAATAGTGAGCTTCCTACTAGCTAAAACAGTTGTGGTATTTATTGGAGCTCTCATATTTTAAAAATGGTGCTCTCAATACAGTATGTATGTTGCTTCTTATAGTCTGTTTTTCTTGTTTCTTAAGTATGGTTCCAAAGATTCTTTATATGTGAAATTTACTTTTTACAGCAGTTCAAAATCTGATGGGATCGGAACAGATAATGCTCTTCAGCTAAATCTCTCCTTACTGAGGGGCAGACACACAAAAAAATGCTACCTAGTGTCTTATCGAGTTTAAAATACTGGGCTTATGACCTGGCCTCAATGTCTGTCTCTTGAGGAAGACATAGGAACATAATCTACTGAGCATCTGAGCAAAATGGACTTGCAGAGAGAAAACACATTTAAAATTGTAATCTGCAACTATGCCATGTGACATTGCATTGGCAAATTGTGTTTAATTATGAAGAACCATAAATCTGTGGAGTCATTCTCCTTTCTGATCCTGAAAATGGACTTTCTGAGTCTGAAAAGAATTCCTGCTATAGTAAAGTGGTTTTTTTTTTAAAGCATCCTCCAACCCCACCCCCATCAACCATAGCTCAGTATTTGCATAATATATACAGGTTTTTTAGGGAATACACTCCATAATTCCTATAATTAGGCAGAAGCAGGTATTGTTCATTTTGCAAATGGCTACATAAGGCTCCCAGTCATATTTTCAGGCAACTTTATTTGTAACTGCAAAAGGACAAGTATAAGAAAATAAGACAGAGTTTGTGATTCTTGGTGTTCTAAATTGCTATTTTCACCATTTGTTGTGTGGTTCAAGTGATTTTCTGTGCTTACAACTCTGCATTTCAGTGGAAGTTGTTTTGAGTGGGGAAAACAGCTTTTAAACAAATGCTTTATTTAGTGTAGAGAAAGAATGGTGACTTCTGAAACAGCAACAGGCAATCTCCCTTGTGTGTTACAACGAGGTCAAAAACATCAGTGAGGTGTTTCTGTGTGAACACTGACAGTCTGAGAGCATTCTCTCACTTGAAGGTGAAAATTGCAAGTGGGGCAACCAGAACTTGTGTAACAATTGCTTTTGACTATGGAACTTACTTCCACAAATATGAGCTAGACAATGAGTCTTGGTGGCAAAGTGACAAATGCATTACTTCAATTTAGCTTTACCACAGAATTGGTTAAAATAAGATAGGTTATGAAAAATACAAAGATTCGACTAATGTGAATGTCAATTATAGAATTGTATCCTTACAGATACGTACATAGAGATATACAGGTACTTCTATATGCAAATGATTCATTCTAGAACAACTGCCCATATAAATACAGCCAACGTGCTGACAAGATCTTCTTAGAGTGTTGCCATGCGCTTGTTGAGAGACTCAGCTTTTTCTTCCAGATGCAAAAGTTTCTATTATACGTCTTGATTTGTGATGGAGAATGAGCCTATTAGACTAGTGTGGTTGTAATAGATAAAGAGCAGGCCCTCTTTGGATTGCAAGAGAGATAAAGAGACATTCAACAGCTAGGGGGTGTTCCCAGAGGAGGGCAGCCAGCAGGGGTAGCTCTGTCTGAGCTGGTGAGGTTTGTTCTAGGCCCAGGAGAGAGAACACAGCCAGAAGGCCTTGTGCCCCAACTTACGGTAGCATAACTACACTGACATAAATAGAATTGCAAAACAGAATTTGGCCTAAGAAATCGTTAAGATATGAACCATGGAACCATCATCAATGTGTCTGTGTAAAGATAATATATTTTCTGTTTTAGAATTCAAGTATTATATTGAAAGTCTTCTACTGTTTGCATTTTACACAGCTTAACAAATTAACAAAACCACAATCTCAGGTTGTAATTATCTTTGCTCAATTTTAGTTAAAAAGTGATGACCTTTTTAAATTAAAAAAAAATTGTTATGCGTGTTATTATAATCACACAATGCGTAAAAGTAAAAATTAGTGTGTTAGGCAGCTTTCTCAGAAAAGTATACTTTCCTGAAATGGAACTTCTTCCAGTGATCTTGTGTATACTATTAATAGATTTCCATTGCTTAATCACTAATTTGCAAGCTTGAATTTGCATTGGTGTGAAATGCAGTATTTTCCCTCAGTTAAGATCAATAGTGAACACAAAATCCCAATGGAATAAAATTATTATTAAAAAAAAAATTAAAAGAGGCGACGCCCTCTGCCATTTACATCAAATGATGGCAATTGAACCAGTAGATAAAAGCAAGAAGATGAAAAAAGAAAGTGATGGATAAATATTCAGTGAATCTTTCTAGCTGTGAGATGGTATGTTAATGAGAGTGGTGAGAAAAATAATAGGACACCATTTTCTTACCAACCTTTTTCTAGTTTTTAATTTTCAGAGTCTTGTAACATAACAATTTTGCAACATTCAGAATTCATTTAATGATGGCTTTTGTAAAAAGCTCCTTTGAACATGTATATGCAGTTCTTCTCATCCTTGTCATAATGCTTCAACATTTTGCATCATTCGTTAATATTTAACCAAAGGATGAAGAAAAGAGATGGGCTTTCACCATGCTGTGTAGGCACAGAACTGGAACAGCTCCAAAGTTAAAAGAGGATTCAATATCTGAAGTTTTGTGCACTCAGTTTCTGTGATAATCAGTCAAGAACAACAGGACTTTCTAGAGTGAGCAGAATACTCAAAAAGAGATAATAAATGTGAATTCTTTGGTTTCAAGGTGTTCAAATTAAGGTGCTTGAGAAGACAACTTCAAACTCTGAGTAGACCATGCTCTTGGGCTCCGTAGATCTCCCAAGAATTTATGTTTTTTCATTTAATTGACTTTAGTCAAAAATCGTGGTTTGCACTTTCCCAATACAGTATTTTACAGACAGATAGGTATATATACATATACACATTTCACTGTGCTTTTGTTTGTTTTTCTTGTGCATCCTATCATAGTAAAAATTTTATTTATCAGGTATAGGCAGAAATAATTTATTTTTTTTGTGGCCATTTAAGAAATTCTATTCATCTTTGAAATTACTTTTTTTTGTTATATGTAATACATTCAAGATATATTCAACATCTTTTCTATAAATTGTCTTATAGGGACAAGAGCTGTATCTTCTTTTAAATTAGTAGAGCTTCAGGCATCCAGTAAGTTACAAAAACATGTCTCCAGTCTGTTTTTCAACTTGTTTTATGAATCACAGAGACTTTACTTCTTTACCATGGGGCAAGAAACAGCAGAGAACAAAGAATTAAAGATATAGTCAGATTAATAAAGTTACACTCTGTAATATTTTCCCCACAACTAAAGGTAGGTCAAATTTACTTGTTTACTTAGCCAGTTCATTTCATTTCTCAGGTCACAGTAAAATGATACCAGAATCTTTACAATTGCTCTCCAAAGCGTTTCCCGCTATCCAGCACAAGGGCAGTTATTTGACCGACCTTTCACCAAAACAGACCTACAGCACTTTGTTTACATTACCAACCACAGGGACTGTAGCAACAGCCTTCAACAAAGACGTGTTACTATGCAGGTTCAATGCATTCAGTTTCCTTATCAAAAAATAACCATTTTTATAGATGCAAGAACTGTATGTGTAGATTAAAAAGATTCTGTGCTGTGGAATAGCTTGGCCCAAGTTTTAACTTTCCTTAAAACAGTTCTAATCTGGTGGGAACTTCCTCTGACTTGTAAATAGCCTTTGAAAATAGCCAGCGTTCTTTGGCAACAAGACAAAAATAAAATAGCTTGGCTCAGGTTTTCAAAGCATACCCTCTCTGTCTAAGGACTTCAAATACATGATTTTGACAACTCATCACAAAGCCAAGGAGAGGAATGGATGCTTGCTTCACGTTTTTAGGATTATCACCTAGGAAAGTTACAGGCAAAACCATCAAAAAGCATAACACTTGACATCTGAGGTTTTTATTTGCATTTTATAGGAACATAACGGTGCAGCATAGTGCCTCCATTGACAATTGTCTAAGATGCATTACCTAAAACGATCCAAGACAGAAAATTCACTATTTTCTACTAAAATTTCTATTACTTTCATCTCATAAACTCTGTACTATCCTCACATGACTTTGCAAACTGCAGTGATGGTGAGACTTCCAAGACTTTTACATCTAATGTGTGAGGAGCCTGGATTGTTTCTTTGCTTGCACTTAGTTCAGCAAATAAAGTATTAACTAATTCAAACCAATAAACACCTAATTTTGAAAATCTGAAACATAACTTTAAGGAACTCTTTCTCATTAAAAAAAAAAAAAAAGTTTTAAATAAACTGAATAGAGTAAACCATTTGTGTTTATGCTAGAAGTGTTGAATCATAGAAACCATTACCCAGTTGAATTATGGACTGGAGTTTCTATGAGAGACCCTTCAGTCTAAACAGTTACAGAACTCTGGGAAAAATACATATTCATAGCCCTACTTTGATGTTAGATTCTTGTCTAATCTGACTGAAATGACAAGAAAACTTTCCACAATTTATGAATTAATTTCTACTGAGTCTCCCAGGTCTGCATCAAAGCTGCGAGGCACAGAATAAATGCAATGTCTTTCCTTTCTTAGTGAAGGATTTTCATGATCTTTTATGATCTAGGAAGTAAAGTAGGTACCTAGATAAAGGTGGGGATACTGTAGACTTGGCATCATGCATCTCTACAAAATGTACCTAGCAGTTAGGAATGTGACTTGAACAGTTCATCCAGCTACACTGGTATTTTGTGAATTTCCACAATAACCAAAGTCTGAAGCAGGAATGAAAGGTGTCCATCAGTTTACAGTAAAACTCTTGAAGGATCTAAGTGACTTATATTAGCTAATTATCTAAACTGTCTCAGAAAGGAGTTCAATGGGAGTAAACCAATGTAGCTCTGATGAAACCAATAGAGCAATGCTGATTTGTGCTGGTAGAACTTAAACTCCACTTGAGTGCTTGAATGTGGAAAAAATGAATTTATATATTATATAGTCAAATTAGCCATGCAAACCCCACTGTTTCTGTAGCACTGTTTCCATCACTTCCAATTTTTTTGAGATGTGTGATTCAACTATGAAAATTAATTTTAGAGTCTATGTTGGCATAAAGAGCCAACAAGCCTATTTTAAAAGTTTCATTTGATAAAATGGCTTTAGTAAACTATGTTAAAGGAGCACAGAAAAAGTTGTGGTTTGAGAGGCTTTGTGTTCCTTTCCCTGACAAAATCAGCTTAACCTGTCTTAAAACGTTGAGAGTTTAGAGTGTGTTAGGCACTTCACTGCTCTCTGTGTGGTTTGAAGGTGCATCAACTGGCACTGCAAGTTATAGCCACTCCATGCACTCAGCTCTCTTTATCTGCAATATGTGATGACTCCATCCGTTAGATTGCTCTGGGCAGAAGCCCAAATCCTGCAGCTTCCTATGACCATGTGTTCCTACTACCAGGACAGAAAGAGATGCATATAAATACTAAGCATCTTGTGGATGGTAGTTGAATTGGAATAAACTGAGATCACTGGCTAGAGGGATGTGAGCTGATACATAATCACCAAAGAAGACAGAATGGCAGACTTCAGCAGAAAAATAACTTACGATACAACAGAAGTATGTAAAAAAGTCCATATGCTTTTTGATTTGTGGGAAAGAGTTTGGGCAGGGGCCGTTTCTCTTTTGACAGAATCAGGTCCTTCTTGACAAAGTCATCAAAGATCAAGGACGAATTTCTTTGAGTCGCACTCATCTAGAGACCCCACAGCCACAGAAATCTGTATTTTGTATCACAATGGAACATTGCACCGTGCAGTGCATGATGCAAAAAATTATCCTTGTGGATGGAGAAAACCATTCTGTTATGGCCTATCTGTAACATTTGCTTAACCTTTCTGTTTTGAAGAATGAAATGTAGGAATTTGATACCCCAAATTAAAAAAAAAAAAAAAAAAATTGGAAAGATTTATTGAAGGAGAAGTTGCATTTTATCTCCGGTTTTATGGGCTCGTGCCTCCATTTTGAAAATCCTTCATTCATTGCTGTTGAAAATCCGGCTAATAACTAAGGAGTGTAGCAAAAATAACAAAGAATCTAACTTAAAAATCATACTGCTTTTGGCTTTAACCTTCAAGAAAAATCATATCCACCACAAGAAGGCATTTACTTAGTTACTGACTCTTCTGTGTTTTCAAAACATGTTTCAAATCTTTTAAAAACTCTTTGAAAGATAAACCCACGAAAAAATCAAGTTTAAAGGAAAAAAGTGGGAGGCTGTGAATCTGGCTGAAGCTACTTTGTTTGCTTTGAGATCATTTTTCTTTGTCTATATTCTGCTTGTGAAGGACAGAGGAATGGTTGTAGCTCTGACAAGCTCATTCATTTTTTTATTAAATTTAAACATTATTTCTTACCTAACTTGTTTGTTTGTTTTACTTCTGTGGGGATATATGTTCCAAAATACTGAGAAACTTGTGTGTCCATGTGCATACTCATTTCCATTGAAAAGCATTTACATGGTTTGTTTCAGTTTCCGTAAATCAGTGAGTAGTCTATAATAATTCCTTTGTCTCTCTTAAGACAAAAGGTTTTTAGGATTCATTGTAAGACTCTGCACCCAGATTTGGACAAGAAACACTGCACTATTGGGTTGGTTACAGTTTGCGCACAACAGACTACACGATTTTTGTCAGTTCAGCAGACGGAGGTTAAAACCAACTATATGCAGTTGTTATCACATACTTATCACGTATTTTTCTGCTTTTTCTGCACTATCTAAAGTATCTTCAAACACAACTGAAAGTGTGTACAAACTATACAGAAGTATATAACTATATAAAAATATAAACAGAGACACTGAGGCAGGTAGGGTGAGGGTGAGATTTTAAGATGTGATGCCACTTGATTTCAAACATCAAACCCTGGGGTCTTGCTGCTCAGAGGTTCACAAGATGAAAACTTCCACTAATTCAGGGAGTCATTACGTTCAGCACATTTAAACGTCTGTCCTCTGAGATGATCCTAGAAACCAACACATGCAAAATGAACTACATTATAGTCAGCACTCATTTGTCAAATATGAGATGTAGTTCTCTGTACATTAAGTTATAAGCAACGTAAGTTGTTGCCAACTAAATGACATTTTTATAGTTTAATCAGTGTCCAGCATCCTCACATCTGATCCATTCCTTCCCAAATCTTCCTGTTGATCTTCTATCCCTCCAAATTTCTCCATAAACCTGACATAAAATTGCATTCAGTTTACAATATGAGCTTTTTCCTAATTCTAGTATTAATCCACTCTCTGCATACAGGAAAATTCTTGATGTCCTGTTCCTTTAGAGAAACAGATTACCTTTAGGCAGAAGGCCAGGCTCTTAGCTCAGGTCTGCCCCTCATGCCCCATTCTCACACGGAAAAGCAAGTAGCTCTTGCCTTGTTGTCTGCACCAGTTACCGACTATCAGATTAGCTCCTGGAGGCCCAGGGGCATCTGAGCACACTGAACTTGGAACTGGATTGACTGTGCGCCAGCTTGGAGAGGGGGGAAACCACAAATGCTTTAAAGCCTTCACTTCCTCCTCCATTTTCCAGTCATTTGCCAAGGGGAGCTCAGTTAGTCTGGGGAATCTGGCCACAGGAATCTGCAATCTACTTGAAGATGTACATTCATGAAAGGATAGTGATCCTAATTTGATCTTAACTCAAGTACAATTTTAAGTTTGATTTTACCAGGGTCCAAACCCACAGAGTTTTATATTCCATAAACAAACCAAACACTACTACCTGATATGATGGGATGAACAAAGTGCTTTGTTTAAGAGTATAACTGTACTGATCCTGCAGGTTTTATTCATAAAGAGTCTGCAGTTATTCGATATTCCTGGAACTAAACTTGCTTCGGAAACCGTAAGAAGAAATCATCACAGACACATACAGCCTTCCTTCCCAGTCTCTGAGGTGTTTCCTTTTCACCTTTTTCAAGTGGGAAAGGATCAGCAAAGTTAGCTTTTATTAGCGGAACAACCTCACCCATAATCTTGGGCTGATAACCATAAGACACCAAAGTTGTACTTGAAGTGCTCAAGTGGCCCTTGGTTTTAATTCTAGCAAAGCAGTTGTAGAGTTTTCTGAGCTACTTTGATAACTAATTTTTATTGCAAGATTATATAAAAGAATACTTAGAAACCACAAAATTTACTTTCAAAACATTTTTGCAGTTGAATCATTTCAATAATATGATAGACCCAATCTCTTAGCCACTAGAATTAAAACTGTAATGAGTCTCAATTTGATTAATCCTGAAAAATATAATTTTTAGGTTTTGCTGTTTATCATTTGCTGGTTTGTATTACTTAACAATTTGAAGTATGTAAAAACCCGATTGTTCATATATATCCACATTTGAATAAGGTAATTAGCATGTTAAAGTAACTTATAGTTTTTGTTTTAATAATTCCTAGAATCCATTTGTTTTCCTCAAATTATTTTCATTTAAATGAAAGCAAACATTAAATCAGAAAACTTATTTCAATTTGTAAATAAATGTAATGACACTTCTGTGTCAGAACCAATGCCAGAATAATTTACAGTGTGGATTGCTTCATTTTAGTGCTTTATTTGAAAAAAATCTTAAATCTGCACTCTGTTCTCAAAGATTAAGTAACTTGGTCGATTCAGACAGTATTTCATCAGTTTTCAGGTCATTACAGAGCAGCAGGCTCTTTGACTAAATGCCTAGGCTCGTGGTGTTCAAACACGCGGGATAATGTAACAAAACAAATCACAGTAAAACAGTAATGACTGGCAGTAGCATTAGCACAGATCTTTAAATACAGAAGGAACATAAAGCTGATCCTTTGCAACTGACAAACAACAATCAATTGTTTCTGATATTTTAGGTAATTATGGAGATTTTTACAAGTCCAGATATATTTCCATTGCAAGATACCTGAAAGAAGCATCTTGAACTTCACATCATCAGGGTTTTTTGATGAGCGAGATCACTACTGATTTCTTTCTCTTATGAGGGCAATCCCACAAAGTAACCATACTTAGATGAAAAATTTCCTATAAGGTTACTTGAGGAAAAGGCTCCAAAACTGCAAATGGCTATGGTTTGCGTATCTTTCATTTCCATCTCCTCAGTTCCTCTAATCAGTCTCTATCTTGATATGCAAAATGACTTCACTATGTCACTGCATGAATTTGGCTGACCTGGATTAGAACAATCTTTCAGAGTGGCTGGCTTCACTGACCACTGTCTCCAAAATCCAAACTCCTCCCTCAGAAGGCCCTACCTACAGAAACCTACGTAATGAGAACAGAAGAGCCTGAACCTCTCTCCTGTTGTCCCTATCTAGAAAGTCCACGCTTCTTTTTCCCCAGCTTCAGAGGGAGAAAGAAATTCTGGGTTATAATGGCCCAAATAAGTTAATATACTAAGTTATTTCTTTGATGGTTGCAGCAGATCAAGCAGAAGAGAGATGTTGCTTTGACTTACAACAGTTGTATAGAACAAAATAAAATGTGTGGAATAAGATAAAGAATCTCTGAGATTTAAAGGTAGTTTGAAACCACTGTAAATGATGAAAAGTTCTTATATATAGTCAGTTCTCTCGAATGCACTAAGGATTCCTTCAGTGTCATTAGTACTTAAAATTTCCTGGGCAAATTCAGGAAAATTGTATGAATACCAGTGTGAATAGTGCACTTGCTGTAAAGCGGACAAGCCCATTTCTGGATTGCAGTGATTGTTCAAAGTCCCCCAACACAAAAGTACCAGCTGAAAAATAGTGGGAATCGAAACTATAGTCTCTCTACATTTTTGGCAAAGTAAAATGAAGAACACAAAGCCAAACAGGATTAGCACCAGCCATTCTCTACCACAATCAATCAATGGAAAGCTAGTACTATTTTCAATGGATATTTCATTGGAGAAAATTAGTTTTTAAAAAGAAACATGATTTGCAACATGGCAAAGTTAATGCACTGTTCAGAACACAGCCATGCACTGTGGGGTCTCACGTAAAGCAGGAAATTTTTGGCTACATTTTCAGCCCCAGGCCTTGATCCAGAAATCTGATCCATGTGTGTAGACTGCTCAGGCTGGAACTTCTGTGCAAGCTGGATTCAACTGCATCAGACTTCTGCATCTTTTAAAAGAATATATGGAAGGGGGTGGTGGAATATGAGCAGGGGAATGAGAAGAAATGCACATCGGGGGAGTGGTAAGAGTTAAGGAGATTGCACAGCCGAGGGGTTGACATGTTTCAATAGAGATAAAGGGCTTTGCAAGGGATTCTTTCAGTTTTTCACTGTACCCTGAACTGGGATCTCCTCCAGTTTCCCTCAGTTCTCTGCAATATGAAATCTCACCTCTGACACATTAAACCATCTATTCCCCATTCTCCACCCCCTAAGCAACCTCTGCTTTCCCTCTTTTTGTTGTTTTTTGTTTGTTTGTTTGTTTGGGGTTTTGTTTTTGCTTTTGTTGTTTTGGTTGGTTGGTTGGTTGGTTTGGTTTGGTTTGGTTTGGTTTGATTTGGTTTGGTTTTTTGTTTTATGTCTTCCTGAGAAGGGGTTGTACTAGACCTGGGCCTACTGCTATCCTTACTGAAAAGAAAGAAGTGCAAAAAGAAAGAGAGCTCTGCCTAGGTGGACTTTCTGGTCTTGCAGTTACCAGGATGACAGCAGTAACTGCAGAAGGGAGGACCAGCTCCCAGCCCCCAACAGGTATGCATTTTCTTAGAATGCTACCATTGTAAAGATTCAGTTCTAACCAGTACCAAGAGGAGAAAGCCAAAGCTTATAATTTTCCCCTTAGTGTCTAATTGATTCTACAGTTCTCTTGCATCCTCTAGGAACCAGTGACTTGTAGTGCACGTTGTTTACAGGATGCCAACATTTTGAGCCTCGGCTCTGATGTACTCTGCAAAAGGCAACTATATGAACTTGGACAAGACAACTGACATACAAGTGTAAATGTTCTTTACCTCCACCTAATCAGTATCTTTGGAAAAACTGCAATAGTACAACAGAAATAAATGAATCCCAAAAAAGGGCCAATGGTTGCCCCCAATGCTTCTCCTTTCCAATAAATTACGGACATGAAAATATAGATGAAAGCAAATAACACCAAGAGACCAGTTCTTAAAAAAACAGCATAATTTTAAGAATACAACAGGGCAATACTGTGTTTTCCATCAATATTTTAAAATTTCTGCTATTATATATTACCAGCATTTGTCCATAATTTGGCTAAACTGAATGATTTTTTTTTAAATCCATCTCTCATCTAATCTATTTGGGACTTATAAAGCATGTCTGTGCCTAAGTTCTCTATCCAAGTTCCTCAATGAGCCAGTCTAACAGTACTTTAGACACATAAAGCACAGGATGTATTTCACTTTACAAAAAAAATCCACTTATTCAAAAAGCAGAAGGGGAAAGGAGACATTTTTTGTAAAGCAATGTAGAGAACAGCTAGAGAATTTGCCCACAAAATAGAAATCTCAGTGCTTCTTTATCTTGAGGAGGCTTAAATTATTTTTTCTGTCTTCTGAGAGTGCCCAAATTCTTGGGCTATATATGTTAAGCTGATATAAAATATTCTGTGGCCCTCCTCTTGAAGCTGAGATGATGTACAAAAAGGAATACCAAATTTTAGGGCCAAAGACAGAAAAAAAGAGGCAGTCAAGTAGCCAAGTAGGTTGATTACTCCCACACAATTAAGCTACAAGGTATTGAGAAAGTAACTTCAACTAACTCAGGTTAGATGAGAAAGAACAAATAGGTAAGACCAAGGGTAAAGGGTTATGTCTGAGACAGTTTAACTGACCTACAGTAGTTTTCTCTGTTTCTTCCACTATTGGGGAAGTTAATTTAGTCACATGAAGTTTACCCTCTGTTTGCTAGTGAACAGATTATATTGTCCCTAAGTTCTGTCCCAAAATAACTTTTTGGAAGTGTATATATGTTTGTGATTTGTTTGGTTAAATGCACTTTCAGTGCTCTGGATATTCACTTTCTCATGGTGCCATGCAAGTACTGTTGTGAGGAACTGCCAAGAAAACAGTAATAAGATAATCTGTCTAATAAAGCCAGACATTTCTTAGTTCAGCTTCAGTGAAGAAACAACTTGCCACACCAGCAGCTGAAGCTCACTGTGTCAACAACAAGGAATGTAACTTATTTCATACTGCAATGTGCATTGGAACAGAAATCAGGGCACAATTACTGCTTGACGTGTGGGGTTCGTTCAGGTGTAAGAGCAGCACTTTGAGAGTGTGCTCTGATGGAAAACATCTGGCCAATTTGGACCTTCATTTGCACAGCCAACCTGGATATGTCTACCGACAATAAGCCAGCTGGTCGTTCCTTTCATAAACACCAGTTAAATATCTGCCAATATTCGTTTAGGAAATATGTTAAATATGAGAGACCTAGGCTCTGTGTAAAGAGAAGTTGTCTTCAAGAAATGTCACCATCTTCTTCTGAATCTAACAAACCATGGAGCTAACATTTTTTCCTGCCAGACATGAGACATGACATGGTGATGCCTTGGGCACATTTTTTTTCTAAGCCAGGGGGAACAGGATATTCTGCAACAAAAGAAAGGACAGAGTTTGCACAGGTTTTGGTTCATTTTTTCCTCCAATATAGCTACAAATTTTATAGGATAACCACAGGCGTGGAATTTTCATAGGTTTTTTTGACTGATGCAAGAAGAGGACAGTTCCATGCAGGAAGAAAAAAGAGAAGAACAAAATTCTGTAGCAAAAAAAAAGAAAACTAATTTTGAAGCAAAGAATCACAGAATCACAGAATGTTAAGGATTGGAAGGGATCTCAAAAGATCATCATCTAGTCCAATCCCCCTGCCGGAGCAGGAACACTTAGATGAGGCTACACAGGAAAAGAAAAAGTGTCCAAATCCTAGACTCACAAAAGAGAAAGAGAATCTAATAGCTGGGCCACTTCTTGGCTACTTTATTTTTCTTTGTTTTATTTTAAATTATAGTTTAGCATCCTTCCAAAGGTTCCCTTTCTCTTCTTAAGTGACAAATCAAAATATTTGACCAAAAAAAAAAAAAAAAGCTAGATAAGAAAAGAACAGATACTTTTCTGTAATGTTTAACAACTTTATGAGCATGAAATCAAATCACTGACATTCTATAGCTGTGTGTTTCATGGCACTGCAGGTTTCTACAGCATTTACTACTTGTTATTTAAAACTGTTGCTTAAAAAGAGGTCTAAGAAAACTTTGACCATTTGCCCATGCTGTCACTTATAAGGTTTTCATAATATATATAGTTTAGTGTGTACGTATACACGTATTTCTAATACTATGTTTGATCTGGCTTATGACTTTCAGAAAATACAAAACATAGATAAACAGAAATTGTGATAATGTCACATCTGGAGATTCCAGTACTGAAGTACTTCCATCAGATGGAGCTAGAGAGGAGAAAGAAACATTTAGCAAAGTGCACTGCACATCTGAAATAAAGCAGACGTGTTTTCAGTCAGCAATGCTGTAACTTAATGTAACTTTTGGCATGACATCTGAAGTGCCAGTGGGCTGTGTTCTGCTTCACAGCCACCCTCACACCACTAGAGATACCAAAATGCCTTCTGAGAGAATTTTCATCTTTCATTTTGCTGTCTCCTTTCCTTGTCTCCTCATCATACCTTCCCTCTCTCTTCTCCAAAAGGAAGTCTTCTAACCACAGAATCAAAAGATAAACAAACTCTTCCTTACAGTAAGCACCACACTATAAAAATAAAGAAGCACTAAGAAGGATTTTATAGCAAAAATATCATAAAAATATGAACAGAAGGCAGGATCATTCTGCTTCGCTTGCTTCATGGGAAAAGTGATAACAATCATAAAAGTAACAACAATAGCTACAACAGTAATTATAAGGAAGCAGAAGAAAAGAAGCTTTTTGCATCTTATGTGATCCAGTTCCATAAAAATCCTTTCTAGAATTCCTTCTAGCTGCTCACACCGACATTTACCTCACCAATGACATTGGCAATAATACATGGTAACTAAAAATGAAGGTTCATAAACCAGATATCGGTCAAATAAGCTCAATCATTCTGAAATAGTTCTCAAAATCCTTTGATAAAGCTGCAGTCCTGTTTAGCAAACATCTGTTCTCAAGCTAAGTGGACAAATGAATTAGCTGTCAAGGTAGTAAGCAGTTTATCGGTTAAAAGGAAGAGAAAGACTGAGCTGGTTTAGTCGGAAGCTGTAAGAGGAGGTATCACGTCCAAGTACAACATTCGGATGCTGAACTCAAAATCCTCACAATCACATTTCTGCAATGAATTTATATCAGAACTCAGAAAAAATTACTTGATCACGAGAATGTGCTTTATGCTACTGCATTAACAACACCTCACTGGTGTTTGCATTATCTCACTGGTGATTTCAGACTCTAAATCTTCATTTGCAGGTAAATTAATAGGTAATGAACAAGCAAATTGGAAAGAATTACTGTTTCTTAGAGGGACAATGATAGGAACATTTTTCAGAAATATCACTTTTGAGCTAGTCATCTTCATGTCACTGTGTTAATGAACATTTTATTGAAATACATTTTGAGAGACTACATTTTGGAGTCTTAACACAAGTTTGCAGAACAAAAACATAGGTTTTGGCAATAAAAGAATCAACTAAGGTCACAGCAAAAATGGTTTATAGCTGTTACCCAGTTGATCTGCAAACAGGAAAACATACTTGACTTAAGTAGCAAGGGAACTTTAATACTACTTGGTAAAGAAAACATGGTGAGCTTCAGAAAAGAATTCCTAACTAATTGGGTAACATTTGTTATGTTAAACTTTTAAATAATTCTAGATAAACCATTATATTTCTAAAAGCAGTTATTTGTTTGCATGTAGATTGGAAAGAATTAGAGATTCCAGCAGAGGAACCTTTAGATACAGGAATTCTTTCTACATTTTTTGACCAGCCCTAAGGAAAACCTTGCAAAAACATTTTAAGTGGTTATCAGACTGAAGTTCTACTTCCAGGAGCCTGAGCCCTTAGGAAACAGAAGAGAGTGTTTTAAACTGAGCTTGGTGTACCCAACTTAGCCAGCTCAGCTTCTTCGTAGTCAGTGAGGAGAAACAGGTCCTGCCACTGGACAATTCAAGCACTTAAATCAGGCTCTTGCCGCAGATCGGCACTGAACAAAGCTATTTCTCTCCATTAATTACACAGGGATCCTGGGGAGATTAGCCAGCTAATCAAGCTGGGTGATGTCAGAAGCCTTCATTCAGTAGGCTGAAGAGTCTGTTGTGTTTTCTGCAAACTAGTGGTACTTGTGCTTTCAATATATGCCTTAACCACTTTTGGAAACAGATTTAAACTTTTGTGTCATTGAGACATTACTGAAACCTTATAATTAACATTTTCAATACATGAAACATCTTTGTACAGTAAAGGTTTTTCTGGATATACTGTATTCTACTCCTAATTTTGTATTTGAATTTCATACATGAGTTCTCCTGTATAGTATAGATATTAAAATGTAATTTATGCAGATCAGAAAGACATTGGAATACATTACTATTCTTCTAAAGGAAAGTATTTTCTGCCTTCCTAGATGCACAGTCTGATGTGTGCTTTAGCATTTTGTGAATATTTTCTTAGAAATAGTAAAAAAATCTTGCTAAAGAGGTGCAGTACATTATTTGGATGAAAATAAGTTACCGGCTTCCAAATTTTTGCTTCCAAGGTGTGCCAACAGCAATAGAAGAAGGAGCAAGATATTGCCCTACAGGAAAGAACAAACACACACAGACACAAAATTCAGAAGAAACCACAAATTCAAGCCCTTATGTCCTGAGCCTCACCTCACTGAAAGCGGTCAAACTTGTACCACTGATTTAATGAAACCAGGTTGCAGTCCTAAATAATAACTCATCTTAAATGGAATTATTTCCTACTTCATGATAAAACAAATACAGTGTAAAATACACCGGAAATTCGAGGAAAAATAGCTAAGTTCTAATATTTGGACTTTTCCTGAGCAGTATATTACACCTAATAACTGCAAAGGCACAACTGGTCGAACTGAGAATTCTGGAATCCAGCAGTCTATGTGGAAAAGGAAAACAAGAGGCAGGGACAGTTTCTGCCTCACGATAAACAAGGCCCTGCTGCATGGTGCTTCTACCAGTTATTGAAGAGTGAAAGAAGTCTGTTAAAAAGAACAGGCCTGTGTAATTTGAAAATAAACAACACTATAGAAATAACTGGGATACTCGAGAGCATGGCACTGTACCAGGAAGGTTATGCTTACACTAAATGACCAACTGAATACGACCTCATTATCACTGAGAGCTGTCTTCTACAGAGAAACTTCATAGATCAGCTTTGGCAACAGCTGCCTACCCTGTGCTGCCAGCGATGCCACAGAAACCAGCCTCAATATTATCTATTCAATCAGAACATTTAAACAAATATAAAAGGTTGACACTTCCACCTTGATCAAAACAGAGAGAACCAGAGGGTTCAGAGAAACATTTTTGGTAAAGAATGCAAATAAAAGGAAGGGCAATACTCGGGAAATAAATGGTGCATATTTAACATAGCATACTAGGCCTTTATGGCATGCCTGTTTTCTGATACTGCCTGATCCTTACTACAACGTACCTGGGACTTTAAGCTTGGGGCGCTGCTAAGAAAGCTGACTTGAATGTTAGGAGAGCTGGGAAAATCAAGATAAAGGATAAAACTAGTTTTTTGTCCCTGAGAAGAAATACTCAAAGGGAACTATACTTAGATTGAGAACTTGAGGTCTTTAACTCACACCTGCTAAATTAACTGATTCTATTAACCTGATTTTTTTAAGTAAATATTTGATATATCAGATATATTTATACCAAAAATATTTGGTTTTGTCTTAGAAGAAATTTGTTTAGATCAAAGTCAGTCATGTCTAATTAATATTCTGGGAATTCCTAAGAATTATTTTACTTTTGCAGATGTTTCCAAGCTACATGTTCCTCTAGATGAGGGAATATACGTTAATCTTCACTCATATCCTAGTAAATGAAACAATCTATGTGAGTAAGAGTTGTGATTATGTTCTCTACTCAAATCACTTCTTCAACTCATACAGCAAATTTGCTCTATTGTGTTCTTTCTTTTTATTAAGATTATTAAATACTGTCAGGTAACAGTAGGCAGGAAGACCTGGAGCTTCTGGGTCTAGTGAAAAACCCACTAAAACTGATTGGAACAATCCAGCAACATTCGTGAGCTTTGGGTCAATCCTTAAAGACTCTGTTTGCCTTCAGCAGTAACTTCCTCATGTTGCAGTTTTAAAACATACCACAAATCTCAGCTGGGGAGGCCACCATTTATATGGGTAGTAGACTGCTCTCCGACTATGTTTAGATGAACAAATACTGTGGTTAAATAGTTGGGGCTGAGGAGATCTGAAGTTCATGCTATATATTTTACTTTTTTTTTCCTTTACTTTGGACTAGCTGTAGTTTAAACCCATTAACTGAATGTCCACTTGTAGTTGGAGTGTATTGGATGTGTTGCTACTGTGCATCTTTCAGTTTAGTTTCATTCAAAAGGAATTAATTTGCAGTCTGAGACTCCTCTGCAACATGGTCCAAAGCACAATGAGTAGGGACAACTGAGAGATCCACTGTAATCCTTACCTTAACTAAAATGTTACAGGGATAAAAATCAACTTCCTTTTGCCACACATGATTAACTGATTTATCAAAGCAGGAGGAACACCCCCTTTTGCTCCAGTGAACACCCTGACAAATATCATGTTGAGTTAACATGATTTCCCACTATTACCCTTCAGGAACATCATATTTAGCAAAGCTCAGAACTCTAAAAGATAGGAGATACAGAGTTGAGGTAAAAACAAAAAACAATTAAACTGTTAATTACTGCTACAACTATATATTAGAAAAACAAATATGTGTTAAAATCACAAATATGGTAGCCTGTTTGTGAAGGACAGGGGACTGTAAAATTTTAGGCACGTAATGCACATTGTATGTGTAGTGTACGTGTAGCGCTACTTCTGGAAGACCAGCAATGTGTTTAGATAGGGTGCATCACTTAATAACAGATTTCATAATAGTTTGCCCTCAACTGGTTTAAGTGTCCTGCTCTAAGAAGAAAGAGTAGACAGAATGTATCTTATGAACTACTAGAACAAAACTCACAGCATTAAAAATCGAGACTGAGATATTCAAAAGCCATTGTTAAAAAGTGAGTTTTGCTGAACTCTGTAGTTTGGGGAGGTGCAGGAGCCTTCCAGGCAACCTTAATTCTTGTTAAGCTGGTTTTTAATTTCCAGTGTTAAAACCAAAAATGTTCTTGGTGACATTAGCATCCCGCTCCACATTTTTGTTGCCGTACAAAGGTGCAGCTGATCTCTATAGCAGCTTGCAAGTGGTAGAGGTGCTTTAAGCTTTGTATGTGCTCCTCATCCAAACTATACATCTGGAGGGGTGGAAAGCAGATGTTAAATGGATTTTGAAGTGTTTTGAGGTCAGAGTCACTGAACAGGAGGTGAGAGCCAAGAAAAGTTGAGATTCGTGAACTGACATTTTTATTCCATGGTATTTACAATGACTGAGATGTATAAGAGTACTTAAGATTTTATCTTTTTTTCTCACCTTTATCTTACTCTCTTCATCTCTCTATCTCTGCAAAAGGACCCTAACCTCTTTATCCTGCAGTCCAAAACTACAATCATACTTTCTGAGCTCACTTGATAAGAGTTAGCCTAATCTTTCATTTTCTAAATGCTAACACATTCTAACCTGTTTCTGTAACAAAAAAAAAAAAAAAAAAGTAGGTAGTAGGTGGTCACTGAATGAAAAATTCTGATACCCTATAACTGCCTGTGAAACATATGTATCATAAGACACATAGTACAATAAGGTTTATAAATGTAATCTAGCAGAATCCTGATGATTTTCTAAGGTATGTGACATTTCACCTATAAACATAAATGTGCTTATTGAACTCACATTCTATTTGTTTCCCATTTATGTTGTATCATTAGAAATTTTAAAATTAGAAATGAAATAATTTTTTTCATAATTCATGTGAATTTTATTTCAGAGCAAGTATTCAAATTTTTACTTTTCTCTTATTAGAGGACCCACTTTTAACACCATTAAATATTCTAAAACATTCAGTTGTGACTTGAATTTTTTCTTTGGGGGGAATACCATAAGTTCTCATCTCTTTTACTTTGCAATGGGAAGGAAATGAACACAAATATCAAAAATGGTCCATCACAAGAAAGTGCAGAAAAAATACTTTGGATTAATCTAAATAGTCAGTTTTAATGTGACCATCTTAAAACTGTATCCAGTAGGCAAACCAATGCAAGACACTTTCAGGATGTTCTGTTTTGAAATAGCTGGAATAGAATTAATCTAAATTCTTAAAAGAATTTTCTCTCTAAAGAAGTTTGAAAGTCTTTGAAATTTTTCATATAGCATCTGATACATCAGAATTTTCAGTGTAAATATTACCAAAATACTCTAACTCCAAATATTAATTTAGCAATGATAAGCTTATGTTTATACAACCTTTCATCCTAAAGTATTTTATGTTTTCATTTGTTGAACTTGTGCATATTTCCATAATTTAATTGTATCTTTGAGCCTCTGTTGAAGCCTTATTTGCATTTAATATCCCTAAATGTCCATTCTGATTTCAATCTATACTGATATTCTCTTTGAAGATCAGAGTTCCAAGCAGTATAATTTCCCTTAATATTATCTGGTTCCAATATCTCTCTGAGAGAAGACATGTTTACTGAAATCTAATACCTCTTGTCAAACCTGAGCATTTCTGTGTTGATTATTCTTCAAGATACTAATGCTAGCAAAATCAAAGATGCAATCTTTAAGTTTGAGAATGGCAAACACAGATCAGAAGGCTTTTCTAAGCATACAAAGTACATCATTGTTATTTGATGAAGGATATCAACTTTTTTATGAAGAACAACTGCTGAATAGATTACGCATTGTCTGCATTTTTTTCTGAATACCTATGCATATAAATTAATAAAAATTAATATTCAAGGTGATATGATTATGACATATTCTGGTTTTCAAGTAATTTCACTTCAGAACTAATGCTAGCAGGTTGACTTCTCAGAAGAAATACAAAGGAAAGATCAGATATATGTCACCTATGTTACAAAGGTTTTGTAGACATGAGTATTTAAATATTTGCAACTGTGAAGTCTGCATCTGTAATAAAGTTAAGGTGTGCTATTAAAATCCATTCTAATATCAGATTCATCCTGAATTACATACAATGTTTAAGACTAGAATTTTTATTCTGTTCAAAAAATACAGGTATGGTAAGAGAGATGGGCTATCCTAGTTCTGTTCTGATTGCTGATTTTAGTGTTACGCATAGAAATTCATTCCTCTCATTGTCACTCCCATGACTTCTTACTAAAGCCAGGAGACTTAGACAAATTGCATATCACATATTGTATCTCTTTTTGCTTGTTTACATCAGCTGCACCAAATACTTACCAGATAGTCAGAACCTCAGAAACGAAAATAATTCAAGGCCTGAGTAAGACATTGAGATCATCGAAGCCACTGCACTGCCCCAAGACAGAAAGAACTATCCTTCTTTCATTTCTGACAGATGCTTGTCTAACTTCTAATAAAGGGGTTTCCGTTACATCTCCAAGATGGCTATTCCTGTCTTTAACTCTATTATTAAAATAATTTAAAATAAAATTAAATAAAATTTAAAATAAAACAATAAAAATAAATAAAATAAATAATAAAAATAATTAAATAAATGAATGAATAAATAAAATAATTTAATAATCTATTATTAAAATAATCATCAAACCTGAAGACCATGACTTCTTGTGCTGCCCTCACAAACATGGGAATAGCTTCTCCTTTTCCTACACAGTAGCTCTTTGTACATGTTACACGGTTACCAGGTCTCTTTGCTTGCTTTTCTCTGGACAAATAACTTCGGATTTTTCCGGTTTTCCTTTTAGGTCACGTTACTTGGACCTGAGCACCTCATTGCTCTCCTCTAGACACTGACTGGTCACCATCTTTCTACAGGTGACAATATCTGCAGCTCGACACATCATTTCAGCTGTGGGTTTTCTGCTAATGCTTTCTGCTTCCACCTTCCCTCTGAGCAGAGCAGAACTACTTCACATCCTACAGGACAAAATTCTGGTTTCATATCCCCATTTGATATCTGCCTTTTTCAAACCTGAATTATGCTGCTGACCAATATTTGTAGTGATCTAAAATAACTCCTTAGCCCTTTTCCATACAACTGCTACCTAAATATCCCTTTCTCAATATGTATTTTTGCAGCTGAGTAGTCTTTCATGTTACCTGACGTTTGCTGCCACTGTATCACATGCAGTTTTCCTCTAGCACATCTCAAAACCTGTGAAGACCACTTTGCTCTTCATGTTGCTATACTAAGTACTTTATATGACCTGTTTTCCACATCAGAATCCTACTGGTAATATTGAAGAGTAAATGTGAATTTAACAGGTTTTGCAGTTACTTTGTGCTGATATCCTGCGTAACAGGGAATGTTCTGTCAACCTTTGCATGTCTACTTACTTTAAGGCATAAGATGCAGAACACTTCACATGGATTTTTTTTTTGTCCTGAAGTGGAAAAGACTCTACTGGTAGGTTTGGATTCTGTTCCTGTCCTTAATGGATTTGCTATACCTGAATTATTACTGAAAAACAATTGTACATTCTTTGTAAGAACAAACCATTAATACAAAGTAGTTGGGCAGACAATGTTGCAAGGATGGAAAATGCTAAATATTCTGCTTCAGAAAGGAATTTAAAATAAGAAACACCTGTAAAAATTCCAATTACCTTTTGGCATATTTTGGAAAAAAGTGTTTCTATTTATTGCTTAGTCCTCTACAGACACTGCTGCTCGCTGCAGTCTCTGTTCCTGTTGCTGAATGAATCCTGGTGGAATGTGACATTTTTCCTGTTGAGGGCAGGTGTTAATACAAAATGCTATTCAATGAGCTACAGTTACCTGCACTGCTACTCAAGTAGCAGGTTTGTCTACAGCTAGATGATTCCTACCGACACCTCAGAAATCCCTAAGTGAAAACTGTTTGTATGCAAGAACCAACCAGAATCAAACAAGGCAGAAATAAGGTTTTGTAAATAGATGAAAAAAGGGAAGTTCTGTCTTGGAAATCCCACAGTGTCTGGATTCATCACTCTCTGTGTTTACAAAATTACACTCAAAAGTTGTATGTTAATTTGCAAGAGTGTCACATTGAAAGATCTTTATGAAATCTTCATTTCACCTCAAATCTTACTGACCAGTGAGGTGAAATCTTATACATCTATCACAGGCTGGATAGGCTGTCAATGATGAAGACACCACATGAAGTAAAAAAAAAAAAAAAATCCCACTATCCTTCTTGTAGCATGTGGAAACAAAAGGTAACCAAATACTAGGCAGATTGATTATATATTGTAATGGGTTTGTTTACAAAACAAAAAAATACCCCAAAGGCTAGAGACCCCCCCACATTTTGTAGAGTTTCTCTGGGGACCGATTATATCTCTTGAGTGTGTTCTCAACCTGTTCTCATTCTGTACCAGATTCTGACCAGCTTCATTTTTTAGAAAGGCAACCACATGTGAAAACATACCATCACCTAGGTAAAAACAGAAAAAATATATGGGTATAAAATTCATCGTGTCCACTTTGGCACCTCTTCCTCGGAAGCGTGCACTGTTAGAAGCACTCCACAAATGAAGTGGAATGAATTTTACAACTCCAAGACCACGTTTGGATCCCATGTCAAGCCTGGGACCATTTCTAGCCATTCCACATGATACTAGATCATCACTGTCCACAAACACCAGCCATGTGAACAGTTTGGACAACTGTATCATTTTTATTTACTTAGATCTTCTAGAAGTACTAAACTTGCCTACAGTTGATGAGAACTACAAGCTCCTAACATGGTTAACTGTTTATCCTTCACATTTGTTTCAACGGTGAAATCCTGGCTCACAGCTTCCTATTCCAGGTAGGAGAAGAGGAATCCCACTGCCTTTGCTAGAAACATCAGCTTTCCTTCTCACTCACCCTTTTACTAACTGAATAGAAACAGATCAAGCCTATACGGCACAGCTTATGCCTCGCAGCTATGGAATCAAAATTTTAAAATTAAGTACTTTCCACTTTGAAGAAAAACTGAAAGGCATCCACAGAATAATATGACCCATGTCCTCATACCTCTACCAAACCACTAATCTGCCTCTAGATTATATTCCTAGTTATCCAGGGTAAAATACTTGTCTCCTGCAGTGTTAGCAACATGTTTATTTTTTCCCTGCCCCATGTCACAGAAATTAATGGACTTAAAGCCACAGACAGAGATTACTAGTAAATTTGCTTTCAGTCTTGTCAATATCTAATATTTAAACTTAAAAACCCCACCTTGTTGGAGACATTTAAATGTATGTGTGTATCAAATCATTGTGTCTCTTAAGATTGCCATGTGTAGCACTGCCTGCCTGAAAGATATAAAAGACTTAAGGTAGTTGTGTGAGTGAGAATACTGTGATCAGGTGATATCGCAGTTTCCAATTCTTACCGTGCAGGTTGAAAATAAAGGGGATTTTCTCTCTAAATAAGAAGTAGTTAAAAAAAAAAAAAAAGTTACTTAACTGTAATCTTTTCTTTTGTCTTATTCTTTTGTAATATCCAGATGGGAACAGCCACATAGCACAAAGCAGACAACTCAGGCAGAAAAAAAAAAAAAAAAAAGAAGAAGGAAAAAAGAAAGAAAGAAAAAAAAAAAGAAAAAGAAAGTGCTCAGAATTCTCCAAAAGCAATTGAGTCTGCAGACTCAGTTACTATGTAAACTCTATGCTTCGTAAGTCATTTAAAGACTTAGTACAAGTGGCTTGCGGTTTAATCTTTTAATTCCATTGCTCCATAAGTTTCCTTGCAGGTTCATTGAGCAAGCAATTCAGGCAAAATATTTGGGGCCCTTTTTTCTAACAGGGAATGGGTATGGAAAAATGTGCAGTACTGGAGCTCCTAAAAGAGTCTGAAAACCAACCTGCAAATTGACGTGACATAAAAGTCATCTTTCAGGGATTCTTGTGTTTCAGACTGTGCACATTTACAACATCAGATGCTTGACATAGGAGACACTCCCTATCAGCTAACATCTGTGGAATGTATTCAAGCAGTTACAGCTAAACATACAAATTTGTGCCACCAGGTCAAGAAGAAAATATGGCAAGGAGGAAATCACTTTCACATTTTTGAAGAAGGTTTAGAGATATTGTGCACAGTCATAAAAAATCTCAGATCTGTATGCTGAAAATCTTAAAAATATGCACACACACATGCCTGCTTATTCTAATCAGAATTTTAACTTAGGTCATAAATAACTCCAGAATTACAGTAAATCTGGTTTAATGTGGTGTAGTAAGGCTTGGCTAATACCTTAAAATTAATAATTATTTATTGAATAACACGATCGTGGTGGATGAAGAAGAGAGAAGCATCTACCGTGTGGACTTCTCGTAGTTACTTTAGCTTTGGAGAAGGAATACATAGGCAGTAGCCAGAGGCAGACCACAGTGTGGCAAGAAGGAACTGACAATTTCTGCTTTTGATGTGATACTTGAAACATATATAGGGAAGCCGGTATTTTATTTGCTTGAACCTGGCATATTTTACTCTGATTTAGACACATTTAATTTGCATATGATTTAAGTTTGCAAACTCACACAAAATGAATAATAGCATGAAAAAACTGTGACAGCCATCACAATTTTTTTTCAAGTCTTTAATACTGAAAATATAAGCATTGATGTATTTCATACGAAAAGGTACCTTAGCTTTATCCTGAAGCTCTATCTCAGCTGTGACAAAACAACATAGGCTGAAAAGTCAAGATACATCATAATGTCTCTCAGATCGTATTTGGTAAAAAAGTATATTGATATAAAAATATTTCAACAAGATATTAAATTTTTTATTAATGTAGACATTTAAATATTTTAATTTTGAAACTTTTTAACCAGTAGAGAACCAACAGGCCCTGCAGACTATTAAAAGGAAAAATTATGCTTTATTTGTGTGTCTTTCTGATTTTTTATTAACATACCATAAATATAAGGAAAGTGATTCTACAAGCCTTATCTTATCCTGAATATTGAATTTGGTTTTTGCCACTATCATTAGTGCTGTAGGGAACAGTCATGCACACACAACTTTGTGTTGCAGATATGCTCTTCACAACTGAATCATTTGGAATTACCATGTTACCATGGCTAATTTTTCTCAAGACAAAATCCAATTCATGCAATAATTTAGAATATGTTTTCATTTCAAAGTAAATCCACAGCCTTACTTTGGTGTGGCTTCTACCTAGCCATAAACTATGATCTGCTTTGGGGTTACTTAACCTCAAGTTAGCCAGTTCCATGGAGAATGCTGCATTTAATCCGGTGCAGTCAGAATGTGGGCTGATCCATCTGAACAGCAATGAAATACCTTCCCTCAGTTCAACTCTCATACCCAGAACAACAGAGAACCTATTCAAGAACTTTATTGGCAAAAGAAATGTAGAATTTTTTTTTAATGTAGGTCACTATCCTTGCGAGGGTACATGGTGCACGCTTGCAGAAATCCCAGTGACATGCATAGGCAAACACTGTATGTGTAAAGTAACTTTGATGTAAATTTAGAGTTCATACCTTAACAAAATTAGTCCATGTGCTCATATGTACCACCAGTCACCTGAGGTAATTCTGCAGCGCTCACATGCTCATTATTATGAAGCACATTTCCACCCTCTCATCCAAATATTCAGAAGGTAATCTCACCTACCTTCTCTTTTAGTGCCATGTTCAACCACCTAAGATAATACAACACTCTACTGAATTGTAGGAAAGTATTTTTCTAGAAAAGCAGAATTCTGTTATGTGGCATGTTAGCCTGCAAGATAGTTTTAGTTTTGGTTTTGTTTTTTTTTTTTTTTTCTTAGCCACAGTGCCAGCACTAAGTGCATCTTGGAATCAGCAGACGCTGCTGGTTTTGGAAAATCTGATTATGAAACTTTACCTCTGTTAAATATGGTTGGTTAGTGATGGTGAAACACTTTAAAAAAATCTGCTTTAGTTACACAGTACAGTTGAACATTCCAGGACAATCTGCCTCAGTGTTCAGGGATGGTTGCAACTGAACCACAAAATGCATGTCAAAGGCTATAAACTCTTATTTATATATCTCAGTAAGAGGCTTTATTTTGGCTCCTTTCTGTCAGTCTGAAATATGCATTCTTTCCCCCTCAAAGATGATATCTTGCAGGGCACACACCTGAATTATTTGGTAGGTGTTCATAACAAATCAAAACAATTATGGGCTAGAACATCAAAATCTTTTCATTAGGTCTTAATGAGTATTGTAAGTTAATGATTATGTGCAGTTCTAAGAATGTTTCACAACTTAATTTATCAAATATCTAGGATATTTTTCAAATTACATTTATCAAAGATGTTATTTGTATGTCAGTTTAAGAAAGAAGATCAGCCCTTTGTGTTCCTGTACTATTCTTCAGCTCAGGATTGCAAAGCATTAACCGATGTTATCCCCAGTTTATGAGTATTAAAGTGGGAGGATTGTGAAAGGTAAATGACCTCAATAGTCACAGGGCAAGTCAGTGGCAAACCCAAATCTTCTAAATCTCAGTTCCCTGGACTAGAATATCTCCCTTGGTTCCTGTGATTAAATTAAAGAGCACTCATATCAAATGTGTTGGTTGTATCGTGCTTCATATGCCTAATAAATTAATACAAAGTTTATGAATGTGTTATGTATTAAATTCAGGTCTAACATTTAGTTAAAATCCTTTTTGCTAAACCTTGTGCACCTCTTATTAGAAACTCAGTCATCTTCCCTGTCCAGTCAGGGAGTCGACTATTGCTTTGCTAATGCATCTCAGATACCTTTTCCTAAACACTGAATAAGGAATTTCTCTGGCATCTTTCAGAAATATGGGGTTTAGCAATCAGCTAAGAGTCTGCCTTCTAGAATTTAACCATTTCTGGCTTTCCTGATCTGTTTTGTTTTTTACATGTGGTACTCAATCTCTCCTCCACTGAAAGAAAGCATTGGATATGTCTCATCAGACCAAGCACACTATTAAAACAGCACTTCAATTTAAAAAAAAGACAAACATTGTTAGGTAATGCTTTTTAAGGGGTTTGTGAGAAACACTGCGGAGAACCACAGAACACCATTAGTGCCAAATAGTCTGAGCCATAAGTTCTGCAGCACTGTGTAGCATCACACCGACATCTGTCACTTGCATGTCCACTTCGTTGTTTTTACAGATATTTTGAAAAATGTACCAATACATGCATAGGTTTCTTGTAAAAATGTGTTAACGTATGAATAGTAAATTAAGGTTGTTTTTTTTTTTTACATTATTCACCTGATTTGGGAGTATGTTCTTGTACAGTCTCAGGCAAAAATCCTGCCCACCAAGTTAGTCAGGCATGTATAAAAATTAATTTCAAGCTGAGATAATAAGATTTCTTTTGAAACAAATTCTGAAAACATTTGTTTCTGGCATGGTCACACATTTGTTTTCATGCTCTCAGTTTGGGTTTGACATAAAACCTCCCACACATACAGAGTTAGGCTGCAAATATATTTTGTATTTTTCTTGGTTAACTTTTTTTTTTTTTTAATGAGACATTCCTGAAAAACAGTTTGATTTCAACAGTACTGTGTTTTTCCAGCAATTAAAATATTGCCAGAACATTCTTAGCTCTGCTGAGGAGGAAGCAAGGTGAGATGGTTAACACTTTTGTGTGAAACTTCTGGTTCTCAAAAATCACATACCAAAATACTTTTTTTCCTGTTCTATTTGCTTCTCCAATTGCATTACCACATAAAGACTCAATTCTACTGTCTTTTTCCTCAGAACTTGGCTCCATGAGCTAGGAAGACTGTCTGTACGACTGTAAGGCACGAAAAACAAAAGGTGATAACTCTCTATAAAGTGAGGGTATTATGGGGTATGAGGATATAATCACACTGTAACCACAAGACAAGTCGTGCTTAGGGCAGTCGGAATGGACTTGTTTCCCCCTTGTAGGAACAAATCTGTGGAGGCTGCCAGCAGGGAGAGAGTTTTCATTCCCTAACCCTTAAGACTACCCTGGATGAACCAAGCCTGATGACAACTCAGCTGGCCAGGCCTGTACAAGCTTTTACCTGGACACACTGTGTGAACAGGGAAGATGCAGCAGCAAACACGTGAGAGTAGCCCAGTAATAAAAGTATATCCTTCACTGAACTGTCACCTTTCTATTGTTACTTCTAAATTAGACTAAATGAGTTCAGATACAGCTCCACGCCCTAAATTCATGGATCATTCACATCACATACTAAGTCTCTAGACAGAAGAAGAATTTAAAACATTGTGGAAGGAAAGAGTAAAACATCTGGAAAATAAAGTAAAAGAAGTGAGCCATTCAAATGAGAAAAAACAAATTACTGTGAAAATAAAGAGTTAATATGAATAAGCAGCTAATCTTGGACTGCAACACCCGTGCTGGAATATATTTTGGAATACAACCTGATTTTTCAAAGTCAAATGGGGAGAGTATCATTCTAACTGCTATATCGTGCAAAAGTCCAATCATAAAAAAACAATTGCACAAGAACTTCATTCTCACTTTCTGAGTTCAACAGAAAATATTTAAAGGAGAATTATGGCGATTATCTTGAACTCTATCTAATAGAATTCTTGCTTTGATTTTTTTTTTTACCTTAACGTATTCTTATACAATTACAATGGAGGAGTTCCACCTGTACATACTCTTTCATATATTCTTCATATTCACACTTTTCCTATTCATATCAAAAGGAATTTAGTACCAAGTGAATACAATCTGATATAATTTATGGCATGATCTCACTGACAGGGTGTAGAAGTGCTGTTCTATCCATTAAACCTTGCAATTTGATGCCACAACTGACTAGTTTTTGGGACCCCAACTTTTGGAAAAATCATTTTTTCTTTCCTTCTCTGAGAACACAGGAAATCTAAAGAGTTTACTGTTAATTCAAATATTTTCTGTCCTAGGACAGTGTATTCACATTTTTGGCTGATCTTATCTTTACCATTCATGTGACTGATTTGAAATATTTACGTGTCCCTGACTTTCAGCATAGTGCGAAAGCTGAATTTCGGGATGCAGGAAATAGCATTGCTGGTACAGAAGGTCACCAAATATCATCAGCTCTCAATTACCAGTAGGGGATTATCTGGGCTGTGGATTAGCTGTGCCGTCCTGAAAGGGAACCCTTTATATGATACATTCTCTAAGTCTAGTGCAGAGCTGAGCCTACACCTCTTCCCTGTCTTGCGGTCTCATGCTTCTGACCCAGAAGTAAATTCAGCACAGAATATTTTCCCCAAACTTAATTTTCATACTTCTTCTGTTAGTTGCACTTTTGTATTATTGAGTTATTCCACCCTCCACTGCCTTGGGCAATCAAAAACTGAGTGGCTATAGTACGAATTTTAGAGCAATTTGAATAAAATCCTGACAAGAAAATGTGCCCTGGCAGAATCATGAGTCACCATAAGCCCTCTACACAATATTAGGAGAACTTTGCAAGCTTTTAGAAAGAAAGGTGGTTATAACCCTCTAGAAGGACATGAACACAATTACCTATGTCAAATTAATTCTATATTAAAAAGTACAGAAGTGCTGTTAGGATCACAGTGGGTGGTAATATGGTTCTAACCATCTGCATGCCCCAAAGGTAAGTAACATTTGCATGTGGTGCACTGACACTTTCTTGAGGCATGTTCTTCCTTCTCTGTGCATAATTGTCACCACTTCATTTTTTCTTTGTAGTTTGCATCTGATTAAAAGATTTCATTTTGTCTAACAATGTGTGAGCAGAAGCATAGGTATCACAAATCAGCATATTGACAGTGAAGGAACTCTTACAATGTACAGCCAAAAACTGAGTTCTGGATTTCTTTTCTCCATGAAAGGAGAAGACTAAGCCGTGTTACACCAAAAGTAAGATTTTCTTATTATTTATTATTCTTTTTTTTTGCCTTAAGCATATAATTACAAGATGTATCTTCTGAATTTCAATTATCTAGCTGTTAATATCAATTTCAGTCAGATTTCTCATTCATTTATCAGGACAGATAGAAAGTAGAAATAACCAAGTCAAAATAGTGTCCTAAATGGAGTTTAAAAAAATAAGAAATGAAAATGAGAGTAGTCTCAGAAATATATAGCACCAGTACCTAATGCTTATTACTTTTTCAGGGCAAAACATGGTTAAAGGAAAGAATAATTTTAAGATTTTTTCTAAAACATAGTCAGGGTTCACCCATGAAACTGATACTTTGCATATAAAGTTAAAAGGCAGATTTACAAAATCATCTGAATTACAATTCTTAGCTTGACACTAATAGCATTATGCTGAAAACAAAATAAAATAAGCCTAAAACTGGAAACACTACTACATAAAGACCACTTCTGCTTTAGTAGGGGTTTTTTTCATGTTGTAAAGATTATACCAGAGAGAAACATGCTGATCTAATATCTAGTTTGAAGAGCCATAAAATGTTCTTGCAAGTGTGAACAAAGAGAAGTTTATACTGTGAAAAATGCTGGAAATTCCTGAATAATCTATGGCTTAGATATGAGTGTTTAGATATTACAAGATGGCTAAAAAAGAAAATAAATCAATAAAAGCTGTGTTCTCTGGCGCGTGATGATAAGATTTATTTACAGCCAAAGGAAGGATTCTTTGAAAGAGAAGAGAGGACTCTTGTTTTCCTTCACACTCTTCAGATCAATCCAGAGAACTGAATATCACACAGTCATAGATTAATAAAAACTTTAAAGTGCACATCATATTAACTTTTGCAGTTTAACAATGAGTTTTAAGAACAACAACCATTGGCAGCTTTATAGTTTTTTTCTTACTAAAAAGCAGGTTACTTTAGGCTAGGTATAAGCTTTGATACAGGACTGTCCTCAAGTATCATTAAGAGGAGGGATTTTTAAAAATCCATTGCTGTTTCTGGGCAGAAGTATTATTGTACATATATAACTATGTATGACACATTTATAAATATCTCCATGACATAACATATAAAATATACCTCTAAAAATAAGAGACAGTTCACATGGACATATTTCATGTCCAATCTTGCAATACAAAGTCAGAGGAAAATTTTGATGGTTAGCACATAAGATCTGTGGCTGCATATAGAAAAAAAAAATTGCAGGTATTTTATCTACAATATTTTGCCTGAGAACCACACTGTCACTAAAAGCACTTCTGAAAGATATTTAAATAAATGCCTGTCTTCTACTTCGGAGCATATGTCAGGACCTGAGAAATGGTTTCCATCCAACCAGCAACGTTCTGAATCTTGCCATATATGTACTCAGCAAGTGCCTCGCTGAATCAGGGGGTAGTCTGATAACAAAAGATTTATGAGGCAAGATCCTACTGATAACAACACTGAAACAGCAGATTTGTACCAGTATAAGAGTGCAAATATGTGTAATTTTTAAATAATAACTTTAAATACAAGTAGGATCATACTTTATATTTACATTCTGTATGTTCATATTTTCTGGCATGCCTTTAAATTACAAGAGATAATATGCTCTCTCATAATAAATAAAAATATGTTCTCTCTTGTTCCGACACCTCAACAATTAAAACATATATAAGTAAATTACAGTATACAGAAGGTTTTATTCTGACTTTCTGTTTAGTGAAGATTTATTGTTATACAGTGCCATAAACCTCTGTCATATTATTACTACAAGAAAAGAGAGAGAGTTTTTTTCCAAAAGCCAAAGATAAAAGCTAATAATACTTTTCCTGTGTGTCTAGTGATCATTTTTTGTTTATATTGGTTAGCAGGAGGAAAACAGCAGAGGAAAAGGCTTTAGTTTCAAGCCAGCAGTGTTTATTTTGCAGTGGGGCTATAAGTTTTGTGAAGACTGAATGTATAAAAGTGGAGTGGACTCAATGAACTGAAGAATGCAGTAGGAGGGGAGGTAAGACGAGCTGTAAAACTAATTGGTGTCCAACATGTTTTGGACTGCATTTAATTTTCTTCAGGGGAAGAGAGGTCAAGAATGGAATGAAGTCAATGAGAATAGGAATAAGAAAGTGGAAAGTAAAATGGCCAGCATTAAAAGGTCAGCAAATATCCCAGGGACAGGAAATGAACTTTAAACAAACGTATAAGGTAGTATTTCTATCCACGTTTGAGAGTTGTTAAAATTAGTATTAAAAGAAGGAAACTTAAATAACCAGATGTTTCGCGTATGAAAGCTTGTTTTAGTCTGCTTTCAATTTACTGGAAGCCTTAGCAAACCCAAGATTTTGTGTGCTACGCAATTAGGAAATGAGTATTTCAGCACAGTGCTAATGTTATTTAAATATTTTAAAAGACTTCAATATTTTACACTGACTTCCTTCCTGTTACACTTTTATAGTCTTTCCCTTGGAAGAAATCTCCATCCTGAATTGGGAGTGTAAACTTCTCACAAACTTTAATACAGAATTTAGCCACAGCAGCCAGCCTGCTAGCATCTAATACACAGACACTTTTCAGTCTACCTTAAGAGATCTAGGCTGTATGCATAAATGCATACAGGGTCTCTAAAGCCATCACTTCTGTATCTTTTAAATTACTTTATTTGGAGCATCAGCTTTTTTCCACAAAGAAACCAATGTTTCATTCGTAATCTTTTCTGCCACCAAAGTTTTGGCTGAAATTTAATCCAGGGGGGTTTATTCCTGTTCCTGGTTCAGTTGTGTGCACACCAGAAAGCAAGAATCTTTTCTCAGTATATTTAAGTTTTCATCCAAAACCCACTAGTTTTATCAAGAATCTTTGCTTTGACTTAAATGGGCTTTGAATCAGGATCTTTGTGCTCTGATCTGGCTGGACAGCAAACACTTTTCTGCTACAGAATATGCTTAATTTTTATCATTTGTGCAGCTCCACTTTTCTCTTTCCACCCTAGTGCAGCAAGTAATTACTAGATGTTGAAATCATATGACATAATTCCACTGAAGTCACTTTAATGGTAGCACCAAAAATGGCAGTGACTGGGATGCCAAGAAGCCCAGAAGAACAAGTAGGAGTCCTGGGGCACAAGGGACACACTGTAGCTGGCACCTGAGAGGAATTATCACACCCAGGGGAGAATATTTGTTTAATGAACAAATCATTTTCTGGCATGTTTGTAAAATATAGGACACTTCTGAAGCAGCCTCAGCTGTTGGAATTATACATTTACTAAGAATACTTTGTAGTACAAGCACCCAATGTAGAAAACGCTATTCTTAAAATCACTTTTAGACCATGTCTGGTTTTACTCAGGCAAAATTTGAGAACATTATGTTAGCTATAAATACATCTCCATTTTCACATGAAATTTTGATCTCTTTTCCTTTCAGTGAATATAAATCCCAAAGACAGGGGTCTGAAACCATACAAGAGTTTTGAAAAAATCCTATCATGCTTCTATAAAAATTTAAATGACATTAGTCCTAAAAACCGAGTGTCAAGCTTCCCGATCAGCTCGTGGAGTGGCCTCATAGGGTGAGCAGAGTAATTCATTCTGTTTTCTGTTTGAGACATTTATGATAATTCTTCAAAAGGATGAAGGTAACAAGTACCATATCCAAGGACTGTGTGTATTTATGTTTACATTCACATGGCATCTTCTCTTGGAGATTTTCCAGGAATTTTACAGAAGTATTTTTGTGGCAATTTGGAGATGCTTACCAGGTAAGGATTGGTACCTTTTATGTACCAGTGATGCCTTGGTATTTTTTTTATTTTTTTCTTGTGAAGGAAGTATGAAGCATGTGAATGTGAACAGGTCTGCACCAGACTGTCTCTTGTGTTTTGCGGGATAAAATTAAGGGACATTAACCCTTTAATCAGATCTGAAGGCAGAAGAATAAGATATACAGTATGAAACTGATGACAGATTTTGCTAAAAAGCATAGAAGGATTATAGTCAGCTTAAAAAAAAAAATAAAACCAAAAGAACTTCAGAAAAGTGTTCCCTGTATAGACCTAAAGAACAAAATGGTATGTGTATTTATGGTCCCGAGCTACTGGAATCTCACTTGATTGCTTTTCCTCTTCCCTCTTCCTTCTTCCTTTTTTTTCTCTTTTTTTGACCAACTTCAAGGCTTGCAGAACTTTACTGAAGTTGCCAAAATGCAGTTTTTCTTGTTCTTGGGATTGCTATAGCTCATTTCATCCCTCAAATGTCACTCAAAGACTCTTCTCAAATGTAACTATCTCACGTAAGTGATTGGACCGTTCCTACTGGTAACAAACACCCGTATGGTATGGGAAATGAAAGCTGGACAGGCCATTCTTCCTAGAGACATAGTGGGAGGGAAAATGTCTATATTTTAATTCTGTATACTGTATTTTAATGCACTTAAGAACATTTGTTACTACTCTACTTCTTTTAAGCAAGAAGAAAAGTTAAGAGCAACTATTTTAAAAAACTAAATAGTTACCTCATTACCTAGCATATGCATCTCACTCAGTGAAGACTAAGAAACCTCAAAGACTAATCTCTCATTAATACACGAGATGTTCACAGAATGCCTGCCAGAACTGGGAAGTCAAGTTTAGATGGAAACTTGGCATAGAGTTACTGGTTTGTCCCTTTGAGGGTTGAGAAGGAAAGGAGAAGAAAAAACAGCGAATAAAACTTCGTTTGCATGCTTGCATGCATGTACATATGAGAAGACTTTTAAACTTCATTTTCTTATTAAAGCCGAGAACAGTGTAACTGTAAAGATTCCATGTGTGTTCTCGTAAACTGTGCTTTTCACACATCTTTTGTTAAGACACATGGAATGTTAACTGAAAGGGCTTATCTTAAAAATCAGCAGGGTAGCTGGAATGCAATTTTACAAAACCTGGCCATCTTTCAACAAGAGTGGGTGGATTTTCAATGCAGCAAATGTTTGTGTATTAAAAAGTATTTGCCATGGTGACAAAGCTTGGAGAAACATCCCATTAGCCACAGACGGGAAGCCGTTGCAGATTGTTCTGATTAACCATGCCCAAAACTTAGTCTGGCTCTGTTTATACGGCATTTCCCGACTTAAAAAAAAAAAAAAAAAAAATCAACATACCCCTAAAACCTGAGCAAACTGTTTGCACTTACTTACACATGCCTTGTGCTGTATTTTCTGGCTCAGATTCAACACATGATTAGATTCTTACTTTCCTGGAACTTAAAACATGTGCTTACAGCTAAGCATATGCTTAAATGTTCCGCTGCACTGGGACCTAAGAGGATGTTCCTATATTCTTGATATAGCCAGGACTCCTTGTGAAACAAAAGGAATTTTAGTATAAAAGGGCCTCTAATGTAAAGCTCAACAGAGATATGAATAAAAGAAGTCAATAAGAGTTTCTGGTGAGGGATTGTATGGGGGTGCTTGAGAGAGCATGTGGGTGTACGTTATGTGTGTGTACAAACCTCTTACTCTTGAGTCTGGGACAGCTGCATTAATCACAGTCCCAAGATACTGTCGGAGTTGTTGTATTGTGTCATTATGATTTTGGTATAGAAACCTGGAGCAGAGTAAGACATTTAGCTGCTAGTGCACTGCTACTTTCTCGCTATTCTTACAACATAGCTCTTCTGTGCATACAACATTACACTTTTAAGATCAACGGTTTGGGAAGTTATACTTCGAATATCGCTTCTCACTGGAAAGTTAGGAGTCTCCTTCACTAAAAACATGAAATTCTTCTTTCTGCCCCTCTTGAACAGCAAGATATGGAGCTTGAGGAAGTTGGAACTAACTGGCACCTGCCATGGTGCAAAGAAAGAAAAATCACTGTGTCAAATGGAACCCACTGGAAAATGCTCAGTTGTAGCTATAATTAATACATGCAAGCAGAGCGGTCAGAGCAGCCCTATAAAGTGCATGCGGGACCATTAGAGATGAGAGGGAAGAAAATTACAGGTCAAAATCAATCTGGAATACATATAATTGCCCAGGCCAGATGTGAACTCTACAGGTTTGATGCCTCTGGCTCACATGTAATAATCAGAGTTGGACTAAAACGTTCCAACAGAAGTGTGGAAACTTAGCAGTAAAATGGCTTTAAACACAATAGAAACTGCATGAAGCCCAGACTCTTGAAATACAAGACAATGGACATTTTTTATATCATATATACAGAGATTCTTCTGCTAATATTCCTGCACGAATTGAATTACACAATGGACTTAAATAACTGAAAGAGTGTGTGTCACCTCTTTTATTCCTTTTGGAACATTCACCCAGAGGCATAACCTTGGAAGCTTAAAATGGACCCATTTTACTCCTGTTTTGAGGAACAATGTTTATAGGCAAATGATCTTTTATGTGATGGAATGAATGACTATGCTATAAAACTAAGTATCTCACAGAACACGGCTTTGAAGTTATACTTGGCTGCCCAAGGTAGATGACAGACAGTGTCAGAGAAAGGGATAAAAAAACTTAAAGGTCATAGCAAGGTCAAAACAAATAGGTCACAGCAAATTAATCCTTATCATCTGACCACTGTGGAGCAAAAAAGGGCAGTGTTCATGCTCAAATCTGCTAAAATTTAGTGGAAAGGTATAAAACAATTAGTCGCAACACTGACTTCTTTTTTCTCTTTATTTGCTGGAAATACAAGTCTCCTTGTGGATAAAAATAAATACGATTTTAAAATATTTTACTTCATGATTCATGTATCCAGGAAGTGGTTTTTAATCACAGATAAGCTCAGTTGGTCATTTTTGACTCCAGTGCAAGTTTGGTCTGAATACGGAACACAGGACAATTTAAAGTCTTTTACTTTTTGTTGCTAATTTTAATAGAAATTATTACTGATTTTCAAAATTTGAGTCAAAACTGTGCCATGGTAAAAATCAAATCAATATGATCACAGTTAACATTGGCTTTTGATAAGAAAAAAATAAGTTTATGAACTTTTCAGAACTCTTTACAGCTTAAACCAATACTGATAAAATGTTACCACTGTTTAGAGTAAGCCTGTCATAGTGAATCAAAATGCACAGTAAATTCTTCATGAGTTTTGAATAAATCTAATAGAAGGATTTATTAGAATACTTAGACACTATTTTGTAACCTTTCATGCCCATCTCTATTTGCTGTTACCAATGTACTTCGATGTACAAACCTAAGAACATGCATTCCCTAAATTATATAAGTGATGCTCTTTAGAAACAGCATAAAGGAAATATTATTCCTAAAAATACTAGGACCTATGAATAAGCTTAAACTACCCAAAACTGAAAATGCAAGCTGACAGGGCTGTAAAGCTTTCTGAATTTGGAGGGAACTGTCATCAGAGTCCTTTCTGACCATATCATCCCCTCGTGCTCCCCCGACTCTCTTTTCTGACCATGCCCATCAGCTGTGAAGGAAAGAGAAAATAATTTTTCCACAACTTCCATCTCTCCTA
Organism: Patagioenas fasciata; assembly: GCF_037038585.1. Lineage (NCBI taxonomy): Eukaryota > Metazoa > Chordata > Aves > Columbiformes > Columbidae > Patagioenas > Patagioenas fasciata. The sequence continues at coordinate 18,267,566 of NC_092526.1, forward strand.
GGTTTGTGGGAGGCAGGTGGGACACAGTGTTATAAAGATGGAGCAGAACAGCGGCTCTGGGTAAAGCTACTCGTAGCTAAAAGCCCTACTATGACAGAGCTCACTGTGCTTTGTTGCATGTTGTTCCCTCCCCTGCTCTTAGCCTCAGATACACTGTGCACACAATCTCCTTTCAACTGTCTCTGCGTCTCCTCTCTTTTTTCCTTTGCTCCCTTTCAAGCAGCCTACTCAGTTTGTAGACAACTGTTCTCAACCATTTTCTTATCTGAGATATATCTGTGTCTTAGGAATACTTCAATGGCAGGCCTACATCTCTTTATGTGTCTTACAATGTCCAATTAACAGAATGTAATACTCAAAATCCCTCCTGTGCTGAACAAGTACAAAATGAAGTTCTTATTAGCAATTAAATTATTCATTATTGCTAAAACCTTCATTAAGATTAACCAGAAGTGATTACCCAATGATCTTTTAAGACATGCCAAAGTCTAGAGGAACCAGTCTGGGGGCTCTGACATCTACAAGATTTTGTATGTTTTCCAAGCGGCTCCTACCATCCCTACTGCAACCCACTGCAAAGTTCTCAATCAGACACAAGTCCATTTGAGACCAATGAAAAGGCAGTCGAACATGCCAGGTTGTTTAGCTGAAATAGCCCAGCTAATGGGAGAGCAAATAGAGCAGCAGACACATGTAGTTCATATTCTGAAGAACAAGACAAATTTAAGCATGGGGTAAGGATGTATAACTGAGAAAGGAGACTAAAAACAAACAAACAAAAACCCCAAAACAAACAAACAAACAAACAAAAAAGAAAAGAAAAGAAAGAAAAAAGCATATGCCAATCACCAATCTGATCTTTTACTTATATGCTATAACTCTTCTTCCCCAACAATGAATTCCAGAATAACGTAACTATGCTTTTTGCTTGATGTATCACCTAAAGCTTGTATATATCCCATGAAAGAAGAGAATTTACACTATTTGTGTTACTCATTCCTGTGATACAAATTATCAGCTGAAACCTACAGCAAAGCTGCCACTGCCTGAAGCGGGACCAGACTAGGTTAAACTTTTAAGTAAATATAAAGGCAGATTACCTTTGGAAAAAAAACATGCACCCCCAAAAAAAACTGGCAATTCAGTAAAATCAGAAATACTGTTCTAAGATTATAGCATTCCAAAGCAATATTAGAACTTAATTTGTTTTCTGAGAAGGACTTTACATTTATCATGTCTCTGTGATATTTTATATCTGCCAAAATAAAACGGAGCATAAGAGGCTGCATACTGGGAAGTGATAACTTGTGGTGTCAGATTTCAGTATATAGAGTCTTAAATATTTATGTGCAAAAGTCATTTAGCTATAAGCCTGTTTCCTGTTTTAAACCAGATGCTGTTGCATAAGCTAAAAATACTTAAGAAAGGTCTAGAATGATAAAGGATTTCATTTGTAAATGTGCTCTGTACATGGTGTAAAAGGACAATCCTGTGGTCTTTTAAAAAAGGAATTAGCTGGCCATGTGCACCTCAGCCTTGATGCATAGATCGAAAACTAATGTTTGTACATTTGCGCAGCGGTATAAGAGCTTTCAATACAAAGAATGATTTCCATTTAGAATAGATGGATTTCCCTGAAAATCAGGCATTCATACTTTCCTCTTGGAAAGTTTTGGGTTTCCTGAGGCTTTTTTTTAGAAACTGTAATTAAAAAGGAAAGAAGAATGAGAAGCAGCGACACATTTAATCACAGATTAAAACATTTCTCGCAGCTCTAAACTTCTGGCAGGTGCTGCAGTGAAGAATAAAAAGAGAGTAAATCATGGCCATAAAATGGGCATGTTTTCATAAGGCTGGATTTTGCTATATGATATTGAATTGAGGGAGGTTAAAGATCCTCCTAGAAAATATAAGTCTAATTTCAAATACACAGTATTTAGTCTTAATAATCAATTAAAACAATGCAAAATCTATCACTAAACAAAATTAAAACCAGTTTTTTCAGCCTTCTGTATTTCAATATGTCCATTGAATTGAGACAAATAAATCTTAAAATCAAAACAACTATGAGGTAGGGCAGAGAAGACATTTCACAACTCAGTAACTAAACTATCTGCAATAAATAAAAGCTACCACATTTCACATTGCTGTATATACACTCTGATGATATTTCTATCTTCAACTACAATTAACTGCAATGGGTGTAACGAAAGGCGACAAGCTGCAACAAGGGAATACATAACATGTGGTAATATGGCACTATGATACTAAGGTACTGCCTGTATCAACACTTCCATTTAGCTTATGAGCTACTTTTTTTTTTTTACCCAAACACAAGTATTTGATCCTTACAGCTTCCAATTGTCCTCACTCTGCAGCCAGCTCAGGAGCTATGCATTTTTGACAGGAACAGGGAACTCTAGCTACACTCCTTTCACCTGCCATCCCTACAGTCACTGGCAATAAGACACTGCACACTGTGCTACTGGGAAAAAACAAAGTACTTGCTTGGCCTTGTTGGTACCATGAGATTTCCCCAGCCTGCTCCTGTTGCAGCCCACCTTACCAGTGTGTCTCAAACCCATATTTATACATCTGCAGTTCTGGGTGACCTTCGTAGGTGTCATACAGGCCACCCACCTGAAGGAGGGAAGTATGAGCACAGTTCAGTTTGATCCTACTGTATTTGTAGATCTTTCCTGAAATCAGATGTTATTTGTAGTGCATTTTTAGTTGCACAGTATGCGCTGTCCAGCTGTCACTTCACAAGCATTTCCTACCGCTGCCATACCCTGTCAGCTACTTGTTGAAACCAAGCTGATCTGCAATGCACCAGCAGTGTCTGAAACAACCAGAGATGGGAGGGCAATCTCATACTGGTATTCGTTCCTCTGCAAGTTTGCTCTGAAATGGAATAAGATTTTCACATAGTTCCATGTAGAAACTCTGCAGCCAGTTCTAGTCATCCTGTGTTTGTATGCAATCCTAGAACGGCATGTTTGCTATCAACACAACTGTTTAGGTCTCTGGAAATCAAGTGACCTTTGTGTCCCCCCAATCTTCAGCATCAAGTAATATCTCCTTACCCTAAGTATCTCTTAAACAACTCACTGAACATCTACTCTGCTGTATAAATAGCACCTCTGAAAGCCAGAGCCATTAATTGAAAGGTTCTGTGGCTTTTTCCTTCATTACACTGAAGCAAGAAGGTGCAGTCAAAGAAGTGCTCTGACAAACTAAGCCATGTCTGCACAAGCTTGTTTAGGCTGACAAGGTCTCCTCTGAATCCATTTTTAAGGCTGCTCCACTTGTCAAAGTGCTAAAAAAATCCCAGAAATACTAAAGCCAGATACGTCTGGGTTCAGTCCCCCTGGACCTACAGGGCAGGGGGAGACAGTTGCAATTTTTTTGTCTTTTTTTTTTTTCAGTGTATTTAGGGCACGCAATATGTGATACTCAGCAACATGAAATCCTGGAAGCAAATTGAGTAACATGTGCCAGCCAAGATACCATCCAGTGTAGTGTTTATACATGTCAAATAAATCTGATTGATGTAATTAAACCAATAGAAGCTTCTGTACACGAGCAAGCCTTAATAAGTTATCTCTCCAGACATTTGGCCTTCTGAATGAACATGACAGTAAGGAGACCTCCTATGTTTAGCACTTACAGAACGTAGCTTTAGTATTTTATATTCAACTGTCTACAAACACTGAAACAGCAGAAGGCCAAATACACTAAAAAAAAAAACCAAGGTAGCCAATCTAATTTAATTTTAAAACATTTTGAGACAGTATTCTTACTTCTAAAAAATATTTTCACTATACACAGTGTGTGGAAGCCTCAAGAGATAATATTATTTCCTCATAGTACACAATGAACAAATTATTTCAATCAAAATAAGCAACAACACTTTTCTCCTAAAAACAAACATTATTATTCCCTTTTATAAATAGGAGACCAGAGCATAGAGGGATTCAGTCAGCTGCCCCAATCACTGAGAAAATCTGAAGATTCCTGATTCTGAGTCTGAGTAAAATGTTTTAATAACAATGACATCTTCTCCTTTTAAAGTTGCTGTGTCTTTTCAAACTAAGCACTCCATAACAATCAAGAAAAGGCCTGGTCAGTAGCAGATGTGGGAGAACGGAAAAAGAGATTATGCAGAGCAGCAGCACAAACATTTGCTTTACTCAGAGCAGATGGGTAGGATTTTAGAAAGATTTTTCAATTCTAAGGCCATAATGAAGGTCATAAAACAGCTTTTCTTGAAATTTCCAAGTTAGAACGCATCTGCCTTCCTTGGTCTATATTGTAGACTGTAACCTTGTAAGCAATAAGTTATTGCTGGTAAGCATAGTTCCCATTGCACAAATAGACTGCATAGAACTTTTCTAAGAAGTTGTTAAAATTCTTGCAAATAGTCATATCGAGAGAGAAGACAATGATGTGAAAAGCTCACACACCAGATTTGGTTTTGTTTATAGAGATTTCCAAATCAAGAAATTCGTAGTGAAAATAAATAACTCTGTCCAAGAGGTGGTGCTTTGGTACATACTGCTCTGTGCCTTTCCACGTATAAGCAGAATTTAACAACAGTTCACCATGACATGACTGTCTTGCACTTCAGTGAATTTCTGAGCATTGAGCCTGCTTCTGCAGACTTGCTATTGAACCATGCAAATATTTAATCAGCCACTGAAGACTGTTAGAAAGAAATATTTAGAGGCAGTGTTTTCATTTTGTTTCATAGCACTGAAGAAAGAGGTAGAAACACATTTCTGTAGCATATTTCAATTTGTTGCAATTTAAATTCTCAGTACTTATTCTTGCAGGTGAGGAAAGATTTAAGGACTAGACTCCAAGATTTTACAAGTTGTAGTAAAAAGAATTTTATTTTTCTGTCTTTTATTCAGGCAAAGCTATTAAAGGCAGTGGTGAATATACTTTTTTTCTGAATAATGATAGCAATAGACATTTCAATTTTGCTTTTATGCATACATTCATTTACAATATTAAAAATAACTAATCCAAAATGGAATAGCATATAAGGAAGACATTAAATGTTTTGAAAAAGGACCAGGTGATTTCATCATTATGTCAACAGTTCTCATTATATGCATTTGGAAATCGGAACACCCTCATCATAGAAGAGTAGAGTGATTTTAATTTAAATGATACTCTTCTTTGTACATCTGAGATTTAAATCTGGACCTATGTCAACTCAGATCTCATTAGACTTTGAGTATTGTTTTAGTTCATCAAGATCTGGGGGAGAAGGAAAAAAATTAACAGATAGACTAACTGAACTCACATGAAGTTATTTTTAAGTGTATTGTAAATAACTAAAGTCAACCTAACTGTTTATACTTGAATAAAGCACAAAAAGAAAATGGGAAGTCTGCAGCATAAAGAAATTCTGAATGTGTGACAAAACGCTGCTTGAAAACCCTGAAATTTGATCTGTGACTGGAAAAGAAAGAGCAAAGTCAAAAGCCATTATTGACAGTTAATATTCAGGAAAATAAAACAGAGGAAAGACACTGAGAGAAAGAAATTAGTATGACTGACTGATTAAAATAAACAGTATGTTTATATTTGTTCTTAATTGCTTCCAGACAAATGTCTTACAGTATATCCTTTAAAGCAATCACAACTGTTGGAAAACATCTTTATACCAATTGACCTTTATGCCGCATAGTAAGAATTCCACCAACTAACATGAAGGTTGCTACAGAATGAGAAAAATATCAGTGAAGCATACCATATATTGCACAGTTAACCCTCAAAAGCCCTAAAAAGAAGATGTTTCTCCAAAGATAAGTTATGAATACACAGAGTACAAAAATATTCTGTCAACACAGAGGTTAAACTACAATAGTCCAAACATACCACAAATTTTGTCTGATTTGTAGCACTTGGGAGAGCAACATAAGGGCTGTGCTTACATGATGTCCATGATTCTCCTTTCTAGGTTGAGAACTAGGAGCACCCTATGCCCAGAAGCGTTGGATAGATTTGCCATGAGAAATAAGCGTAAGTCATGTAAGAAGATAACCCTAGGGGAGTGTTTCAAAGAAGCATTCCTAGGGTACAATAACTGTTTCTTGAATTATATGCTTACAGATCACAACATTCTTCAAGGTAGTTGTGAAAAATTTACCAGATGAAGGAAAAGTTCCCTGCTCTTAGCCAACACAATTGCAGGTTTGGTAGCTAATGTCAATGTAGAAATCCTTGATTTGTCTTAATTTGTAGCAAGAATGACTTACATAGATGAAGTTCACACAAGATTGCAGGCAGGTTTTGGGGATTTAATATCTAGGGTTGGTGTGTCCCTTTAGGTATGTTATTGAATACACGGTGGTTCTGAAGGCAATAAGAAAAGTAGGTGGTTTTAGACACGGTTTGTTCCAAGGATAGAAATACTTCCTGCTCTACTTCAACAAATATGCAAAGCAAACATCTATGTTGGATGAGAGTTCCATTCTTGTTGCCTTTCCACTGCTGCTGCCATTTGCTCTGGAAAGTTTCTTCTGCATTTATATACAGATGATGGGATTTGTTTTTCTTACAAGCATGAGTTAAAATTCTAGAGCTGTTACAGGTGCTGACATGGACTGAGAACACTGGCTCTATTTTTATTTTAAAATATCTTCATTTTCCTTTGGCTCATTAATTTTTTCTAAAAATAATTATTTTGTTTATTTGCACATTTGACAAGTGAGACTCTTAGGTACAGCAGATATAGGGCTCAGAAACTTTTTGGTCACTATCCTTATGAGTAGAAACTGAAAATTCTTAATGGTAAGATGATCATTAGCAAAATCGGTAATTGGAAGAGGTCAGGCCTGAGTACTACATTTTGACAAGTCGAAGCATTAACATTCTCCAGGCATTTTCTGAGTGTAATACAGGGTGTTTCAAAAAGGTGGACCCAATTTGAAATCACTGCCTTTTGAAATTGCGTCCATCTATTTGGAACACCCTGTAGTGCTTTGATGAAACTTGGCTACTCTTAGTAAATTAAACTGTAGTACCACATCTGTTAGTGCTGTGTGCCGTGAAAATATGGCCTCATGTCAAGGCAGAGAATGCTACAGGGAACTCACTCAGAAGCTTTAGCTTTCTCAGACTGTCTCGAAATGAAGGTTTCTCTGCAGTTTCAAGCTCCATAAAGCCTGCATGCTGGTCAGATAGAAAAGGTAATTGGTCAACATCACTCAATTGGAACTTGCATTTTGCAGAGACAATCCTTATGAAGACATTTATGTGGCATCATCAGGTCAGCAGATACAAGTGCTTTAGTTCTCCAAGTTCACCAGTTTAGCTTGTATAATTTGTGGGGGCTCCAAGTAGAAGTGCATGAGACTTAACAGTCCAGCACTAACTGGTCAGACTGTGTGTTTTAAAATATTTTTCAATTCATGCTTTTTAGAAGTGCCTGGATTCCAAGGGTCAGGTGGATATGAAAACCTTCTGTTGAGAAGCAACAGCACTTTACTCTCCATTTAAATCTCTTGAAATCAAACAGTGTTTGGACACTTCTACAGACACACTGTAGTTCATTATGTCTATTTAGTGCCCACTGGGTTCAGTAGAGAGATTACTATTATCTTCAACAGAATGTTTTTCTGGCTTTTTGTAACTGTTCCTCACAGATTTTGAGAGAAAACTGGTCAAATTTTTTGAACTTTGCAGGACAAATTATGTATATGTTTTAATTCAACAACAAATTTAGAAATGGATTATAGAAGCCTATGAAATAGTTGATCTTCTAAAGCAACTTTGTGAGAACCTATTTACTCCTTTAACTACTTCAGTGTAAGCTGAGTTTTCATATACCTAAGCTTGTATGGTCAGTCCTTCAGAAAGTTATTCTATTTGGCTTTTCTTAGATGTAGTCAGAAGTGGTTTGTGTTTCCCTAATTACAAACACATTTCTTTCTCCATGCAATATCCCTAAGTATGCAGCAACCATTCTCTTGCCAAAACTTTCTGGCATTTTTATTCCAGTTAGAATCCAAATCTACATTTTTCTGTGAGAAAAGCTGTAGGAAAGACTGTAAACAAGGTATTTATGTAGCAATATAGTTTTAAATGCACGTTTTACTTGCACATTATTTTGAATGTATGCTTTTCTACTTCCTAATGAGTTGTAGAGATGAAACACTATTGTTCTTGAACCACATCTGTGTTTTCATTAATGTAAATTGCAAAAATTCCTTAAGAGATTTTAAAAACAACATAGGAGAAAGATAAAAAGATATGCAGACTGTCACAAAAGTTGCTCACAATCATTGTAACGGTCTAAAATTTCTAATCTGTGTCAATTTTGTGTGGCCTCCTCTATCTCATCCTGTGCAATAGTTCTGGAAAGGAACCAATTAACCAAAAGCCCCATAAGAAACGTAGCCCAGTTTTCTGTGTCCTTTACAGGTGCCAGAAGCACCTCATGTTAGAAAACCATTTTCAGAGTTTTAGAAAATATTCATAAATATATTGTCAAAAGGTGAGTTAAATCAGAACTCAGTCGATAACTGTCACACATTTATGATATTTGGTATTAAAACCTCCAGTGATATGCTAGAACAGAGAAACATTTTTTTGACACAAATTTCCTAGGAGAGTTTTGCAGTCAAGAGAGCACAAATGGAAGTTAGTGGAAAAGTAGCTGGAGGTTTCCATATTTTCTTCTTCTTTTGGAAGTTATTTAAATATTGATTCATAGAAAGAGAAAAAATCTTGATCATTACATCCACCATTGCTCACAGGAAAAAAACTTACTGAGTGTTTTCATCGATGTATCATTTTAAACACTCATTTACCCATTAATTAGGGACATCGAATTGAGTGAGCTTCTCAATATCTGTTCCATTTGAAAGGAGAAAAATACAGTAAACCACACTTGAATGTGCATTGTTCAAAGCTGTAAACCAACCGCTTGAAACTGTTACCTCCAATTTTGAAATATTATCCTCTCAAAACATTTAGACTGTTGAATGAACTTGATATATCAAACAAGAACACTCACTTTTAATGGTAAAATTTAGGAAAGGATTGTACCCTTTCCTGGCTTCCAATGATGAACACCTGCAAAATAATTTTAAATTAAAACTTCTGAACAAAGTAGTTCCTCCTTATGGCTCGTGAAACGAAAATGTAGGTGGTTTTGAGCAAAATTTATCATGTTCTGAGCTGTTCTAATGCCTGGCCAAGTCCTTGGATCTGTGCTGCTACACACTAATAAACATCCTCCTTTTGTTCAAGTGGGTAAATGGCCTTTGCTTTTGAAGTTAAATGATCTGAATTACATTCTCACCCCAGGCATTAAGTGCCTGGAAGCTCTGGTGTAACCTAATGATAAATACTACATTACTGGATAGCCCTTGTGTTAACTAATAACTGGAAGGCTCTTGAAGGATCAAATTAGTACTGTCTTGTTCCCATTAAAGTATTTCCCAAGAGCAACGATTGACGAGTTTACTTCACCCTAAACAGGCCGTGTTTATAGTCAAAGTTATCTGTTTCTTCTTCTAGTAAATTCAGTTTTGCATATAGATTAACTGCTATTTATGTTTTGTCAGAGAAACACTCACCAGGCTATCTCTCATGCTGCCCAGATTAACTGCTTATGTACACATTCACAGCTTTAAGACTAATTTAGGTATTTATGTATTCTTATTAAATTATGCAGTCATTGCCCATCAGTGAAATGAATTGTTCATACCAGCATTAGCAGAAAGTAGCATAATATCAGCAAGTAGCAGAGGACTTACTAATAAGTGACTGTATTCATATACAGTTTTAAACAGCATTACTGCATCTTTCTATTAATTATAGATGTTGACTAACAGATCTTACATTTCTTTTTCTTTTCCATTTGAAGGAAGACAAATAGAATTTTCTAAACTCCAAGAGAAAAAAAAAAAATATATATATATATTGTCTCATCTTGATCCAAGACAGTAAATGTTGAAATACTGTAAGGAGAGATGTAGTTTTATGTACAAAACAGTGTAGGAACAGGTCTGGAGCCACTACCATCTCTCCAAAAGCACATGTATAAATGTCGCAAGGATGTTTTTCAAATGTTATTCAAATGCATTCTGTTCATTTACACTTGCCAACATACCCCAGAGGGGCAGACACAGGAATGAGGATCTGGGTCTCTAGGCACAGCTGCTGGTCATAGGTTAGCCATGAGAGCACAATTTTAAAGATGAACCTGGAGCACAACTACATCCTGATTCTGCCACACTAGATAAACTTGCCCTCACCACCAGGGAAAGAATCAAGTGCAAACATAATCTGAATACAAAAGAAACCATTAAACAAATCCCCACACAGATGAAATATAAAAACATCCCTATATTCAACTCAATGGATTTCACATGGCATTTCCGTAACAGAAACAGAAGCGGCTCTTTACATGCCACAAAGTATATAAAACACAACAGAATGTTTTACAATACTTAGTATAAGTATTTTGCATTTAGAATGCTGCAGCTAACATACAAGCCTTGCAAAGCAGTTTACAGACCCTTTCCAAATCTCATGTCATCAATTAGGTATCTGCAAAACTCTTCCCTTAAATTGTGGATGGCTAAAGAGTAATTTGCAGAGAAACCACGTAAGTAAGCTGAAGAATGGAAAAGGTAACTCAAGAGATTCTGATTTCCAGTTCTTTCGTCTGTCTCCCCGTATCACAATAAGAAGCATTAAAGGTAATCAGAAAAAAATATTCTAAGCATTACAGGAACGTATAGTTTAAGCTCAATGGTGAAAACCCTATGGACTATAACAAGTTTCAGTGGTTAAGTTGAATGTACGGAATGCTCTGTCAAAACAGATGGAGTTTTATAGGTGTAGTTGCTTTTTAAATGACAGATAGAAGCAGCCATTTAAACCTCTTTCTTTACATTCAGCGTTTGCATTACAAATAAATTTTTGACATATCTTGAATATTTCAATATGTAACTTGGCAACATTGGTGCACAGATCTTTTCTAATTAGTACACTCTGTAGAACAAAAACCTGTACAAAACAAAGGCATTTTGTAACAAAATACAAATACTCTCACACAATCCACTTGGTATGTCGGATGTACTGAAAGAATTAATGTATTTAATGAACAACAGAGGTTGTTCTCAACTGGGGGTTAAATACACTGAGCGTGAAGCCTGAGGAGGCTGAAGTATGAAAAGATAACAACATCTTAAGAATTGCTACAAACCTATGGAATGTACAGTTACACATTTTCAGTGAACTCAGTGAGTTTCAGAACTTTTAAAGTTGTTGGTCTTCTCAGTGATACTGAGACACCTTTGCATATTCAAGTTTAATGCAATCAGATGAATTAGAACTACACAGAAGAATTACTTAATATTTGCAAATATTTGAACTTCTCCTACTAGAACATATTTAAACTGCTTTTAGTTTAGTCTGCTTTCAGGTGTGGACTGAGTTTTTGGGTGTGGATGCTTCAGGGAATGTCAAGTGTCTTCGTAAGAATGATGCTTTTCTTGTTGTGCTTGATTCTTTTATTTGTTAAGTTGTCTTTAAGATAGTACTGGCAAGAGAATACATTCTTCGGCCCTGACCCAGAAAAGACTTAGGAACACAATAAGGTTTATATACTGTGAGTGGCCTCATTGACTGGTGATTTAGCGCAATGTTTCACAGACTTCTTTTAACTTAAGTCCCTCAAGAGGATGTAATAATACAAAACTGGCTTAGCATAATTTTTTCTTTGGAAAGAACAGAAAAAAATATGCTCTTAAAACTCATACAGATTGTATATTCTGTAGTGTAAAGTAGTTATGAATACTTATTATTAAAACAGTTGACATAAGCATAAAATAACAAATAAATAATAGTGCATCTTGTACTCTGGAAAAGACAGTGCTTTGCCATCTGTAATTTATATTCACACACCTTGACTGAAGATACACCCCCATTGCTACGTTCTCCTTTGAGGAAGGGACCATCTAACATCTGGCTAAATCAAGACCTAGAGGATATATCTCATATGACGCATAACAATAACTAAGTGGAATTTTGTATTCATTTTCTGCGGACCATATAAAACCCACAGGAGAAGCTTTCAGTATGTGGGAAAGTGTTAGTACCTCTCCACTCAGTTCTCTACATAAGAGCAGATTACTGAGAGTTTTCTAGGAAATGAGTGAAAGCTGAAGCGTTGCCTGAAATGGCATGTGGCATTGTATTTCACAATAACAGTCAATTTGATAACAGAAGAGCCGGCAGCCACAGGTGATTGTGACAGTAGTGTTACTGTGCTTTCAAGTCTCCTGGAACTGGGTTTGCTTCCATCCTGGTAAAAATGAAGACTCCATTGTCATACCTCCTACCTTTCTAACAAATGCCATTGTTAGCCAGCCCACAAAACAACAGTTCTTTTCTACAACACCTGCTTCCAAACGTCCTTGTTTGTTATGCTTCTGAAACATTATTTTTGTGTTCACTTTTCTCTACAGTGAAGTGGCCTGAAATGATCAAATCCTTATCACCTGGCCAACCCTGGATGAGTCTCATTGTTGCATTTTCAGTACAAGATTCACTTAAGTGATTAGAAAGTATTGGCAAGTGGCCTGAAAATAGGAGGGGGTTATGCTAAGTCCACAAGAGACTTCATTTCTATGTTAACGAATAAAGAAAGAGACTAAGGAGGCAAAAGCAAGTGCGGCAGAAAGAGGAGAGATTCCACTATAGCTGCAATACTGTTGCTGCAGTAATTTGTCAGTATTCTGGAATTCATCAGATTGTTGAACTGCATAAAGGAAATGTTTGTCCTTGAATAATACATCACCATATTTGTAGCATTTTTTTAAACAGGTCTTTCTGACATCATTATTTCCTTTTATTCTTTGCTCTGAGATGTAGTCAATATAAATTGCAAATGGAATATTCTTACAATGTTTAAATAAAATGTATAAAAGATTTTATTCTTCAAGGTCCTGTTATAGAAAGAAAATAGAAAAAGCTTACATGCAAACTAATGCAGGAATGAGCAACTAGCTGAAAAAAAATTCTCTGCATACCTCATTGATTGTGAGGCTTCCATTCTAGGTGGAATTACTGTATTGTAGTTCCTTTTGTTATGAAAATAAGTCTACAGAATTAACAATGTCTGCAGGGACTGTATCTAGCAGTTAGTACTTGCATTTTACTGAATCCTGGCTCTTCCACAATACTTCCATAATTTCCTTAAAATAGGGGAAAACTGAAAGTTAGAGACTGTCAAGCTGCTAGAGCATTGCCACCACCACAGAGGAAAATAACTGGGGGAGTAAAAGCACCAAAAAAATGGTATATAATGAACAAACATGTGATTCAGTGAAGAGCAGATTATGTACGGCCTGGAGATGGTAAAGAATCAGATATTACACGGACATAATTGATAAAGCGTTTTCTTCATCAAAGAGGGAGTCCTGTACTCTCTCTCATTCTTCTTCTCCTTTTCTTTCTTCATCTCATTTATCTCTAATCTGTCACAAATAGAATTTAAACAACTTTAGCTTATCATCTAAGCACCAGTTAAAGTAGGTGGAAGATGTAATGAAGTATGATGCTAGTAAATAGCACAAGCACACTGATTTAAAGCTCAATGGATTTGCAAGTTCTTTCTTGAGTGCAATGTCTGGTAAAGACGATCTGACACCAAATGAATCTTAGGAGATATTCTACTAAAACTTATAAAAATCTGTCCCTACTATTGGTGGATTTCAAGGATGCAACTTTTTTGCCAGAACAGATTTAAGGGGGTTTCTACAAATGTATTTATTTATTCTGGGATTCAAAATATTCTTATTTACCAAAAATGCAGAGTAAAATGTAACTATGACCCTACTACTGACAGAGTACTGCCTTTTTCACATGGGACAGAAATCCATGACTAAACAAGAAATAATGACAACTCACATTTGTTGATATTCCAAGAGCCTGACATTTCAAAATATCATTGAGAACATTCTAAGTTTCAATTTGACTGTATCCTATTCCTGCTCCAGCACCAGGCACTCCATTAGTCATGTGGTATGCTTCGTAGCAAATATATTTTCTAACATCTTATGCTATGGCACCAGACTTCCAAACTGTTTAATTTCAGGGATTTGGAGATGGAGCAGTAGAAATAGACTTCAGCTCTCTAGCTTTCAATGCAGATAGTGCCTCAAGTTTTTAAAGATTCCTTTTCTGTTTGGATGTCTTTCATTAGGAGCAGTTAGGTGGTATTTCCTCTTTTGTCTCCACTTCCCAGTCAGCTACAGTACAAAATTCAAAACAAACATACTTAAGACTAATTATTACCTATATAGGTGGATGAAAACTTTCTTCAATACACATGGAATCTTATTGCTATATATTAGCACATGTAGTTTAGCTTCTAATTTGACAGTAGCAGGTATCCAAAATAAATAATCTGGTAACTCTATTAAATAATTCAAAGTTCTTGAAATTTTTTAGGATCTCGGCTTGGCCCTTGTTTCTTTCTTTCTTAAAGTCATTCATTGTAATTTTGCCTCTTTTTACAAAAAGCAAAAGTTTTGAGCGGCGGAGGAACACGCAGGTCGACCCAATATGAGTGATAAAGCATAGTTCAATTTATTAGCCCGAATAGCATATACTTATACAGTTCACGATAATTATGCATACCTGTCACCTACTAATTGGCTTAAGCTCTAACAGTCACATTTGCATGGTCCTCCTACTTGCAGCTGCTAGCTATGCTTATTCTACATTCTTGTGCTCTTGAAAGCTGTTTGTGAGACTCTGCCAAGGTCTCAGTGACCTTGCTGATTTTACTGAAACAGTCAGCGGTTCTCACTGCGGCCTAACCTTACTACTTATGCTAAAGTCTTCAGAACAGGCTCTGCTCATACAACTGTTCTGCAGACCCGTGTCCCTTATTTTTAAACCATTCTCCAACACAAAAGAATTAATATTATCATTTAGTATAATCCAATTTTCAGTAAAATCATGAGGTTTAATTGATTAAAAAATCTTTCATAGCTTTTAAAACTTTTTAATGGACTCAAAACGGCTATCTTCAAGAAAATTGACATTTTAGGGAAGAAAATTATTCATTATTGTAAAATCTTTAGAAAAGATCTGTAACAAACCCATAGGAGACCTGCAATAAAAGAGTAGCCACTCATATTATTTTATTTTTTACATACAAAAAAATTTACATATTATCTACTTTTTACTTACACTCACTTAGAAAAAGAAGCCCACAGAAGCTCCTGGGATTTATATATGAGTTAGTAATCAACCATATGAACAAGGACTGTACAAATTCAGCTCATAGTGTATAAAAGCAATAAGGACATCAGGTTACATTATGAAAGATTCTATGTTTTCAAGATTAGATAATTGTAAAAGTGCTACCTAATCAAAAATATCAAGAACATTTTGAACTCTTAAGGAACAACTCCACCCAGTGAAAAAGAGAATTGCGAATGAGACACAAATGGTAAGGAAGTCAAATTTGTCAGATTATTAGTGTAAAGAAGCTAAATTTAGTTCTCTCGGTAGACTTGCTTTTATTTTGAAGAAAAAAGTGGATCTTTCCCTTTTAAAATGGCAGATTTGATCTATCTGCTAAACAAAATCTACAATCTCAACATGGCAATGCTATTTACCAGATTTTTCAAGGACAACACTCGTATGTACAGAAAGAGCACATCATTATTCAAGTTGACATGAACCCCCCAGATATCCTTTCTAATTAACCAGATAAAGTACTGGAGGAGCAGTTTCATACTGATGCTACAGGCCTACCTGAGCTTCTCAGTGATCTAATGCGACAACTGACTTACTAATTTTACTTCACACCTACATTTAAAAGTATACTGTGAAGGGTCACCTTCTGTAAGCTCTTAAATGGACAGACACAAAGTTTTGAAAATTTTATTGAAAAATCAAATATCAAGGCTTTGATAAATAAAAAAATACAACACAAACAAATTAAAATACTTGGATGTTGCTTACATATACTTCTGAAGGAGATGGATCAGTACTCAGGGAAGAAATCCCCAGTAAGACATCTCTATGGCTTTAAAACTGGAAACTAAACTTCAGTCTCAATATTGTTCTCTGTGCTGACTTTAATGGACTCGATAAGGTATTGTTGACCTCAAGAGCAGAAGTGAACCATGTAGCATTTAAGTGCCTTCATTCTCCAGAGGCCCACAAAGTGTATAGCCACCCTTTCTCCCCTCTCCCTTCCTTTCACTGTGTTTACAGATGAGCCATTAGGAACGTTGAAGATATGAACCACCTTTGTTGTCAACAACATGAGAATGACATGTCTTCAGTAAAATAAATCAAAGACATGAAACAAATGTCATTATATGGTAATACTACCAGAACTGGAATGAATAGTGGCTGCTTCAAGCAAGACCTAAGTGGAGCTGTGAGATTGACCAAGAGGCTGTCCTTTCCTTTGTCTCAAGGGATGGGCCCCTCCATTGTCAAATAAGCTTTGCAGTTTCGAGCAACACAGTGGATCAAGTTTGCTAACTACTAAATGTTTAGATTTGAAAAAGGGTTTGAAGGGTGGAAGAATGTCTTCTTTTGTCTTTGGGTTGCCAAGAAATAATCCTTTTTCTCAGAGAAGTCACCTCGCAATGACTCATACAATACATTCAGAACAGATTAATGTTCACTGGTAATTAAAACAGAAGAAATAAAAAACTCCACCTTCTATAAAAAAGTCAGCAGCTTATCACCTTAACAGGACACTTGAGAAAACAATATGTGTATATTTCGTACCTTTCACCTGCTTCCTGCTCACATTTAGTGCCTTAGTGTATTCGCCTGTTTGATGCCTGCATTACCGGCAGACTCCTGCTCTGTGTTCCACTAGCACAACACAATACTGATTACAATGTACAGCCTGCAAATTTTGATACAGTTCACAGACACATTTGCTCTTCTATTTTCTCTGTTATTAATGAAAAAAAATCCAAACCATCAATAAATAAAACCAGACAAACCAAAGGGTGATGAAGACTCTAAGATCATCTCAGCAACATTCTTCATCACTTAGTAAACACTCTTCTACGATAGCATGCAATCCTTCTAAAATGAGTCTGGCCAAGTAATCTGGCTATATGTGAATGTACACAAATAACGGTTGACAAACAGAATATGAATAAGCCACAGTTTTAGAACAATTTTTGTCTTTAATAGATAGGCATTTGCCATTGAGGACACAGTTGCCTCTCTTACAAGGCAAACTCTCTGGACAGTGGCATTACATCAGTGAGGAAAAGCACTTACTGTTACTTAAGCAACCATGTACATAAGATACAGCCTTTAGGAGTAATAGTTAACTCTGATTCCACTGTGGTATCAAGGTATGTTTAGTCCACAAAAACAGAAAAATTATTAGAAAGTATTCAGTCCATTTTCCTTCAGGATTATTCTTTACAGAACACTGAAGGAACTTCATTACTTATTTTCATTTTATTCATTTGTATTATCAGTGTGGCTTCAACCATTATTTTTATTCAGAAACTATCTTACTAATTGTCAGATTCTCCCTTGTGCTCAGCCCAGCATTGCTCCTCCGATTCTACATTAGGGTGTACCTCAAAACTTTGGTTTAAACTAAACTAAGAGGCAGGAACATGTCGTAGCATATTTGCACAAAGCTTCTGTGAGGTCAGAAATGAACTATAGTTACTTGAAACGTACAGCCTTTCACATGAGGTTTCAGGAACAACCAAGATTTGATGAACAGACATTGATGATTTTTTTTGTTTCAGCTGAAGCTAGGAAGTGCACGTAAACACAATTTTTAAAACACATCAGCTACAATCTTTCTAAACTTGGATCTATATTTATTTCAAGTCACAGTTTCCATATTTAGCACAAATTTTGATTGGAATTGTGTAAATGTGAACTCACTAGAGACAGCTGAGGCAAGGAAGACTACGAAAGTTTGTCATTCCTATTTGCTGAATCCTCCCCCCTAATTTGCCGTTTCCTGGAACTGGTAACCAAAATCTGAGCAAAGCCCCTCCCGGCTGAATCCCAGAGGCTGGCTGGGTTGTACACCACTGCCATCTTCGGTACAAAGGAAGAATTGCTTATCTGACGGTCATTCAAATGAGACATGAGGAAATCACTGTTTTAAATATAATCAGATGGTTGAAATTTGACAGCAGAACGGAACAGATTTTTCCACTGTTTGCAATGTTACAGAAATCAATAGACACAGCTTTTCTGTGCTGTATGCATATTTAAAAAAAATATTTGGAGATTGAAAATCCATGCACAATAAATAGGAAAATTAAAATATCTCATATTACATTGCCAAATGATGGGGTAATAGACACAAACATATTGTTCCGTAAAAAACTGCTTTAAGAAGAAAAAGTATGAATTGATTCATTTAGTCAAACACTGCTTGAACAGATGGTGTGATTAACAACTAGTATGTTAGCCATCTCAGGAGCTTACAGAAAAAGTAAACAAATGCCTTTAAAACATATCACTTTATTCCCCAAAAGGTATTTTCATTCATTTATTAGGAAAATGTGAAAATCTATATATTTATGATAGAGCTATGAATGCTTGGAAGACAGTAATCAGATATGCCTGGCAGTTAAAATGATTAAGCTCTGCTCTTAAATGAAGCCTTGAAATCTTGTGAGTTTTGGTTTTCATCTGACCAACTGAACTTTCACACTGGATACAATGCATCAATATATAAAAAAAAAAAAAGGGGGGGGGGGTGAATATTCATCACTGAGACCTTAATGAGTGGTCTAGTACAAATCAGTTAAGTATTCACAGAATCACAGAATGTTAGGGATTGGAAGGGACCTCGAAAGATCACCTAGTCCAATCCCCCTGTCAGAGCAGGAACACCTAGATGAGGTTACACAGGAAGGCGTCCATGCACATTTTGAATGTCTCCAGAGCAGGAGACACAACCCACCTGGGCAGCCTGTTCCAGTGCTCTGTTACCCTCACTGAGAAGAAGTTTCTTCTCAAATTTAAGTGGAACCTCTTGTGCTCCAGTTTGAACCCATTACCCCTTGTCCTACCGTTGGTTGTCACTGAGAAGAGCCTGGCTCCATCCTCGTGACACTCACCCTTTATATATCTGTAAACATTAATGAACTCACCCCTCAGTCTCCTCTTCTCCAAGCTGAAGAGACCCAGCTTCCTCAGCCTTTCCTCATAAGGGAGATGCGTAAGAAGTTATTCAAAATAGGCCTGATTTTCTTGTAAGGATCATGTTGTAACATTCTAAGAGGGCAAAAACCCCAAAGGCAGCCTGGAGAGTGAGGTTACACATGCACAGAAAATGCCAGGGTTTTTTCACCACCAGCGGGAGACGGAAGTGAAGAAAAAAAATATACTGGCTCACACTGTACTGCAACAATTCTCAGGGATTCATGACAGTCTGTATAAATGAGAACAAGCCTTTTGTTCACTCAAATGGATAGCACTGGAAGAGTCCTTCTGCACTGTGTTTGTTAGAAGTGTCTTGGAATGCTGCTATATATGAGCTTTCTCCTTGGATCAGTTTTCAGTAAAGATATTTTGAAATTGAATAAGAAAAAAATATATACTAGCAGCACTGAAGAATGTTACTAAGAGCATTGAGCAGGACAATAGAAACAGAAACAGAACTCATTTTCATTATCGTCTATAAAACGCATCATGTGCGTAGTTATTGTATTCTACAGCAAAACAGGAGTCAGGTCAGATCTGAAGGCTACGTGACTTTGTCAATGTGTTGCCAGGTTCAAGCTGTTCACTGCCCAGGAGCTCAAACCCAGAGCTGTGCTAGAGCCATAACTCTGCTTTGGACAGAGTCTGAAGAACTTGTTACTCGGGCTTGCATTTGACCTCAGTCTACCATAAACAAGTTCACCCTAAAACCAGGTACAAAATATTTGAGGAGAAAACTTAAATATGGTTCATAAAATTAATCTTAGAACAACATATCTTTCCTCCAAGGATGATAATTGGGTCATCCCTACCTTAGAAAGGAAGATGGTCACATTCTTCTGATGTGTGATTGGTTCATCAAGACACTTCTTGACTATATTATTTAGTCATGCAGATAAAAAAAGGGAATGTCAATGTAATTAGTATGCAAAGTAAGCTACTGCCAGTCAGTTCAGTTTATAGAAATCTGCCAAAATCAGGGCCCACAAAGCATGATTCTGTTTGCAGAAAAAGACTAAACAATTCTGAAGCAGTTACTAAAAATATATTTGCTTGATTCTAATGTAGCTGGCATGTGAGAGGGAATCACATTATCAAAAACATTTGTAAGACCAGTGTCTGGTAATATTGCCTAATTCTGGCAATGCATAACTTATTTCAAGATGTTCTCTGCTGAAATGTGAGTGAATTCATTTAAGGTTTCTATCCCCTGTCTCGTGGTCTTTTCCCAACATTTGTATCAGCCAGAAGATCTCTTTCAGAAACAAAAAGTTTGAAAAAGTCTTTGTTGTTATTCAACCATGACTAGAATGTTTTTCAGAAAAGATCAAGAGACAAAAAATACATATCAGTATATTAGATTGAATTTTCATTGTTTTCATTTTCACAAATCAGTTGTAAAATAGCAATGTGCTTTATGCAAAAACCACAGTAGTGACAGGGATGATGTTTCTGAATATATAAAATGAGAGTCATAACCACCAGAGCAAAGCTCTAGTTTAATAATAGATGATTATTTACTGATAAAAACACCTCACTAGCTTCACGTATTTCAAGCTTTCCTTTGTCTTGATGCATATAAATTGGTCAACACTAGTGAATTGACAACTACCTTGCTTATTAATATTGTCTTATTAATTCTTTGGTTTTCCCTTTTTTCTTTTCTCACTGCTGATTTGAACTTCTGTTTTTGTGGGGCAGGGGCTACCTTCTCAATGTATGTCAATATGGCACAAAATCAGAGAGAATGTTTGTGTAACTCTGAAACTTGCAGGCACTTCAGCTACAAATTAATGTCCTAAAATATGCTGATCTAGAACTGTACCCAAAATGTGAGTAGCACAGATGGTGATACCATGTAATAAGTCTATAAACAATACACAGGAGAGCTAGAGATAAAAAGCATTATCTGGATTCTGATCAGAACAGGCAGAAGACAGTCATTGTGAAGTGGTATTAAAGTTTCTCATACTTCATACAGATAATATTTTTTTTGCTGCATTTTTATTGCTGCATGATATAAAAGTGCTTTAATTAAACCTCTGAGTGCCTTTGTCAGTCTTAAGAGTACTCTATTAAATAACTGACCCATCAAATGTGAAGCCCCACACAATAGTTGGCCTTTACTGCTCAACATTGCACATCACTCATATGCAAAGATGAAGGATAAACACCCAACATTTTCAATATGTAGGGAAGCAAATGCACATGGTTATAGCTCAAGAAAGCAAATATCAGAAACACAAAACACCCTACCAGACATCAACTCCATTAAGAAAATTTCCAGTTAGGATGGTCTCAGTGGATTACAACTGCAATAGCTCAAGTAAGGAGATGAGCAAAAAATAATTTGCAGCTTTACATGTTAAAATACACAGTGCTGATAGCTTGGTACAGGTGTAACACTCTGGTTTACAGAGTCAAATCATTACTTGTCAGACTAAGTTAGTCTCCAAACCTCATTTGACCAGGACTTTTTCTGATTTCTTACTATGATCCAAAACTCACACCTTGTTTGCAGTTTCCCTACATAACATTCAGATCAGCAATCATAGCACAGGTAGGTCAGCCAATTGGTCATGGAACCTAACCTCCCTCCTTGAGATAGGAGTTCTTGCCAGGAGAATTCTGAACCTCTGAATCTGAAGTGCACTTACAGTTTCCTATTCCCACCTGAATTCCCAGACTATATCTAAGTGTTCTCCTGAACTGGGTAAATTCACTTCAAAATCTGAAGTGTTATTTCACGAGTATGTGCTGCTGACAGATAAGTTTAGCCATAAGCAACAATCTTTAGTATAATTATATACTCATGTGACTTTAAAAGGAAAAGGTTTAAAAAATATATTTTTTGCTTGATGACTGTAGTTTTTCTGCTTATTTTGACAATAAGCTAAATTTCACCTTTCTTCTTCCCTAGAAAAATGTACTCGGTCTATACAAACATAAAATACTTCAAGATTAATTAACTAACATAAAATCAAAAACCTTGCTTTAAAATGCAGCTCTTGAAAAAGCCCAGAGTCAGAACAACACTACTGCTAAAATTAAGAGGAGATTTCTTTGTCACAGCTCTCTGTATCACTGTAGTTCACCACGACTCCCATGTGCGGGGTTTCTAATATCATGCAAGGCCTTTTCATTCTTGTATTTAGAGAGGAGAGGCAGCACTGATTAAACAAGCACAAACCTTGCCCAAGAAGCTGCACAGTGTATAAATCTTCTGGGCCAGCCTGTAAGTGGACAAGTGACACAGCGTTACACATCAGTTACTGGCTGCCCCCTACTGCAGATTTTCATGCTACACTCTCAATCCTCAAACCCTAATTCATCTTTCACACCCCCTGTGTATCCTCTAAAGTGAGAGTAAAACACATTTAGTTGCTGGGAGCAATCAATCCCAAATTCTCTCTGTCTTGCTTCATTCTAGCAAAAAAAAAAAAAAGTTCCATTCATATTTTATGTATTAAATGGAAGAGCTGAGACATCTCCCATGAACACAAGAATTTTTCTCCTACCTTTCTGCTTCCCTTATATAAATCCAAAAGCCACATGAAATTTAAAGGCAAAATCATGCTAATGCAGCTGATCAGTTTATAGGTGGGTCAGCATTAGTTCAGGGCAGTCCAAACTGCATTCACTTGCACAGTGCAGATATTTCCTGAGGAGCTTCCCTTCCCTTTGTTTTAAGTCCTTTAAACTTACATCTTTGAACATAGTAGGATTGTACAGACACTGACATCCACTTAATCATCCAATGTGAAAAACTGCCCTGTCCGACAACACGGTCACCAGATATGAAATTCATATAATATTACTAAATGAGAGGAAGGCGATTTTAAGGAAATCAGTGTTAGCTATCTATACGGTAGACCTGTATTTACTGAGGAAATAATGGAGAAACTGACTATGGTTTCAATGTTACATCTCCAACGATCAATGAACTAGATAGCCCAAAGGCAAAAATGGCTATAAAGCAAGATTGTTACTTTAGAGGAAATGCTATGTCACCATCATTACTGACTAAATATTCGTAAACACAGCTAAAATAAGAGATAACTTCTATTAAGACATGGAGCACATCAATTCTCAGACACCAAGGAAGAGCATAATTGTTATCCTGGTGGCATCAAAGCTTGCTTTGAGAAAGACTGTCATGGTTGCTAGTATTATTGAAAAATACAGTATGAAAAGTGCAAAACCAGTGACACATTCCTCCTAAATAAACATACTTAATACGATCACAGGCCTTTAGATTCCAAATAAAATCAAAATTCCCTAGATATATCCCCATTCTAAAAACTGACAGTGATTGATTACACCATTTCCAGGGCAACATCAGCATCAGTCTATGGGAAGAGGATTCACATGTCATATTAACTGATCTGTGGGAAGTCTAACATCTACATCAAACTAAGCAAAAGCTTTGGAATAAGCTACCTTTCAATAGTTTCAAAGTTAATACTGCAAAATTCTTGCTGTAAAACCAGCAATCTGAAAATCAGTGGAAAGCCAGCTGGATACCACTATTACAACTTCCTATGGCATCCAAGCTGACTGGAAGTGATTCAAGTACATTGTGCAATTTTGTACACCCTGGATGCCTGTGAAGCAGAACGGAACAGAATGGACAGTAACACTGTCTACACAGCTTTGAACACCCTGGATGCCTGTGAAGCAGAATGGAACAGAATGGACAGTAACACTGTCTACACAGCTTTGAACACCCTGGACACCTTTGAACACATTTGACTTAACACTCTGGAAGTATCAAGGTTAAAGCAATGAAAATGTAGGAGAAACAAAGAAATGAGAAACACTGTCTAGACATCTAACTTGGATGATGCAAGGTGCTTTCACAGAACCTGGCAGACCAGGACCTGGTGCAAGTAAAGGCCATGGCTCCCCAACAAACAGCGGCAGAAGATTTGCAGAATGCTGCTGCAGCTACTGCAGGGAGTGTCAGAGCTCTTCGGAGAGCAGGATCCCCCACCAACATGTTCTCTTACCACTGTATGACTGGGATCTTCTTTTCTCATTCTACTCTCCAGATACCCCATGATTGATTTCAAAAAAAGCATTTTAGTTCTCCTGTCTTATCAACTGGAGGAGAAAGAAGAAGACATTCAGTTTTGGCAGTTTTCCATACTTACCATTCCCTCACGCGGTAGCGGCCGAAACTGCTGCAATGGAATAATCTGCATCTATGTATTAACCAGCAGTGGGATTCATTCCTTAAAAAAGGCTCACATGGGTTATTCTCAAGCCATGAACACTGTTTTTAAGTACCTTAATCTGGGTAGAATTACAGTTTAAATACCTTCTACCAACATTGATAGCATTGACTGTAACTGACAATCCTTCCTATCTTTAAATCTCTGTAGACATCACATTATAATGCTTCACTCTTGCCAACGTTTGCTCTTGCTACATTTTTTCAAGCTAGCAATCATCACACTCTGTTGGGACAAGAACCAAGGATATCTGATTTATTCAATAATTCATAAAGAAAAAACTTCTCATCCAAAGCAAACTTTAGGTTTTCTATATTTACCCCTTAATCTCTCACTTACACTGGCAGGAAATAGGTATATTTTTGCCATCAGAAAACAGCAATGTCAAAGCAGAGCTCAGATGACACAGTTGGTGCCTTTACAATTGCTTTTATACTGCTGTTTTAAAAGTTGGCTGATCCATTGTTTGTATCATTGCTTTGATGCAGTGAATGATCAAGACCTTGCTATTATAGCCAAGGAACATACCCCACAGAAGCACATTGTTGTATTAGAACTGTGTCAATTCGCTCCCTTCCAGGGAAATGACCAAGTGGATTAAACTCTTCCATGGTATTTTACTGTGGGCATGTTGCAAAGACCAAACCATTTTTGTTGTGCACTGCAGCTCGTTAGGCACTTCAGAGATCTAAAAATATTTTTTTACAGCAGCTGTTATATTTTACATATTTTTTAAAAGAATTGTGTGTGTAAGTAACATAGTCAAACGAAAAACATATGTCCACAGTTAATAGTATACAAAAAGAGCACTATGTATATCACTGAGAAATGAATAACATAAGCTTTGGTTATTGGCTTAAATGAATACTTTACAATCAATTTCCCCCATAAAAGGTGTGAACTCTGAGGGAGGGGGGGAGTACTGCTGGGAATGGTGCCCTCTCTCATCTTAAAATGTGTGAGAATCCAAACAGATTATTTATATGCAGCTTCTTGTATTGATTACATTATGCTACATACTGTGTGATTCAATAGGACTCCTAAAAATATATCTTATAAGAGCTTATGGTTTGTAATGATAGAATAGCAAAAGGTTTAGCTCTCACCATAATCTGAAGGCTCAGGATTTACATTCTAATACTTGACAACTCAGAAGGGTTTGCAGCACACATAAGCATATATGTACTTGGGGTTCTGCCCTGAAGGTTCTTTGCAAACCAAGACAAAATGCTGCCAAGATTTAAGTCTCTGATCTCCCAGAGTTTGCAACTTTGCAAAATGAGAATTTAAATGAGGAATTAAATGGACAAACAAGAGATGACTGAGGAAAGAAAAGCACATTATTGTATCTCTGTGCCACATTAAGGATCTGTGGAACTAACACTGGCGTCATGGGATGGCAAATACTGAGTCTATTTAGCTATACAGGAAGGCCCCTCCACCTGCCTCCACTGGTGGGGTTGGGGGAGGATCTCATAATTTCATCAGTGAAAGACAGGAGGAATCACTAGAGGGCTCTCAAACTATTTAAAGGGACATTCTCCTTCCTGTAGCATGCATAGGATAACATGAGTTAAAGAAAAGATTTCAAGGATTCTCTTTTTTCTTCTCTCGTTGGCTCAAATATTCCATCTTTGTGTTCAAATTCACTCTCTCTGGAGGAGAGGCTGCAAAAATCACTTTTAGGGTGATATAAAGTAGGAGGGGGGAAGCTTTCGGAGAGATTTAACAACTGGGGGATTGGCACTGCTGTCATTGGCTGAGCAGAGACAGGAATAAGAAATGTGACAAGGAATCAAAGTTGGAAATGTAGCTGAAGGCTGAATTTATACAGCTTGCAAAGAAAGGACAACCGTCTGTGGGATGGGACCACCATAATTTCATAAACTGTCTTGTTTCTAACCCCCTTCCCACCCACCAAATTCAAGCACCTTGGTTTTCTTCTGCAGTTTTTGAGGAGTCATGGAATTTCCAATAACTACACATTTATTTTTACTTGTACATGTGTGTATAAATACATATATACTTGTATACACAAACATACACACAAATATACAAAAGTGGTCTTCCATTGTGGAAAAGACAGAAAACTACTTACTTAAAAAGGAATCACCTAAGTTTTTCTCTCCACTAACATGGCCTGTCACCTATTCCATGCCAAGTCATTTGGGCAGGAGAGACCTTGTTTCTGAAGCTCATCATCACTCATTTAGCACTGGAACAGGCTGCCCAGAGATGTTGTGCAGTCTCCTTCCCTGGAGACATTCAAAACCCACCTGGACACATTGCTGTGCAATCTACTCTGGTGAACCTGCTTTAGCAGGTGGGTTGGATGAGATGATCTCCAGAGGTCCCTTCTAACCCCAACCATGCTGTGATTCTGTGATCATCTCTTTCTCTATGAGTCGGGTTACCAGCAAGAAAACATAAGTGGGATTTCTTCCAGTGCTCCAAATAACCAGTCCTCATTCTGTCTCCTTTATGTGCCACATAGAGGTTGTTGTGGGACAAGATATTTTTACTTGACTTACAGGAATTTTGTCCAAATTATCAGTAATTTTAAATCAGGGGTGTCAAACTAATTTTCACTGGGTTACTTAGGACTATAAATGTAGGAGTACTTACATTTATACAGTCCTAATATTACATTTGGCCCTTCGAAGGAAACCGCAAGGCTGATGTGGCCCCTGGTGAAAATGAGTTCAACACCCCTGATTTAAATGAAAGTTGAAAAACCACCTGTATCTTTGGCCTCTGCCACCTGCTAAGAGAGTAAGGCAAATAACTAACTGTAAAATAAGAAGCAGGAATAAGTTGTCTATCTCCTGTGCATGAGCTAATTGAGTGGTAAGATTTTATCTGTTTTGATACATTACTATTGTTACAACTACAGGAGATGAGGTGAGAGTATTGAATTTTTGTCTGTTACTACGTAATTGTAGCTGTTCCAAACATACCCACTCTGGAAAGTTAATACACTACAGACTTAATAAGTTTCAGCTTTCTGAGCCTGTGATCTCTTCATCCTTGTCTCTCTAGGCTATAGCTGTGTGACATTCTTCCTTATCAGCAGTCCAGTTTTGACGGATTCATTGAAAGACTCGGTTTGATTTCTAACGGGTACACATTGACACAAACACATAAAGAGTTCCTTATAAGAAGCTCAGAGAGGGAGAAGGGAAATCTCAAGCTATTAGACTTCTGTTGCAGTGGAAAAACAATATTATGACAAGCAGACATCAGAGATCAATGAGCTGTTTAGCTAAAAGTCTAGGAATGAGATCTGAAAGCAGCAATTTTATGTCTGACTCTGAGATTGTCCCTTGTGCCTTTCTGCTTTTGGACATTCTGTAGGCTCCAGCAGTAATTTTCTAAGTAATCGTTTAAGATGAATGGGACATTAGTGCATATCAAGTAAGCTCAACAGTAATGAAGTGGTGCTGTAATGGATATATCTAGTATATGATTCAGAAATGGAACAGTTAACACCATTAGCATTAAAGTTGTCATAATTATGGTTTGCAGCTAATGCTTCATTAAGATGAATGGGAAAAATCACATCTGTCTTTGATGCTCTTGTTTCAGGCTATCGAAATGCAGACTAACAAAGATAATTACATTCTAATTTTCCATTTCCTTGCAACTGTACAACACCCTCCATTCACTTTGTATCAGATTGACAACAGTAATCTCACTTTCTCTTCTAATTTCTGCTGTCAGGATGTTTGTTCGAACAAAGACAGCATGGCTGACTTGAAGCATAGGGGAAGTAGACAGTTGCCTACCATGGTGAGAGGATAGGGGGCTGAGAAATAACAAATCCGACAAACATTTTAGCAGTTATTGTTCGTTGTCAGGAATTGTTTATTTTTTACCGCTGGTATGCTGGTGAGAGTCATGCCTCTAATTTTCTTAGTATTCTACTGGGGAGAGAAGAAGCCAGCAGAGGTAGCTGGTAAATAAAATACGCATTCAGTGCAGGTAAAAACCTAGAGCTGTGTACACATGCATGTCCTCCGCATCTCGGTGTACTCTTCAAATGTAGGCACCTACCATATACACTGTTTATTTCTATGCTGCAATATCTATTTTGATTGTAAACTTCGAGTATCTTGGGGCATAGTTTTTGTGTCCTTTGTAATGAAGGACACTGACATCTTGATTAAAATGCTCTATGACTGAGCATTTTCATAAGTATTTAGGCTGTTTAATCATCTTGATTTATAGCCTGTGTTTCTTTTGTGAATTCTTTTAAATGCACTCAGGTTCAAGATTTTCTGGACTGACCATAATTCTGTGTTGGCTCATAAATGCTAATTCAGAAGATTACATTCTTCCTCTGCAGTTCTTGTAGTGGTTACATCTTTGTGTCAGTTCTCACTTGAGGTATTTGTCTCCCAGTTACAGTATATCTCTATAACCTTTTGGTGATTTCATTGCCACTGAAAATGAAATTATTGACAATTCATAACCTGTTATAGTTCTTGCTCCACCTGCCATTTTCTAACTCCCTAGACTATTGTGAACTTCAAGAAGATTGCTTTTTAAAAATCTTTTACCATCTGCTGTATACTGCTTAGTGCTTGATATCCCGTTACGGCTTCTTGAACCAATTTTTGCAGTCTAGTTCTATTTGCATTTTCCAAGCAGAGCCAAGAGACAATTAGATAGCAGACAATTTGTGAGTCTCAGTCCTTCCCTACTGAGTTGGGAATGTCATGCTTAAGTATTCCAGGTAACCAGGGAGGCTTGCTTTCTTTCTAGTCATTGTCTGTGGTTGTGTCTTTGCTGCATGATTCTGACATTTTACAAAACTATAGCTGTGCCATGCTTAAAACTGACTGTGCCCAAGATAATTAATTCTTTTTCCATAAAACCATAACACTGTTCTCAGAGACAATGTGCTACTATTTTCCTTAATTTTGGAACTACAAGAACTCTCGGTTTTCCCTATAGTGTCAAATTTACTTTCCATTTGCCTCTGAATTCAGACTAGCCATGTGCAATATCATTGTATGAACATTATTAAACAGTTGTTTCTTCAAACTCCAATTCATCCAAGTAGTAACAGAACATATTTCATACCATACAACCTTTCATTCCAAAGTGTCCTGTCAGATACACACCACAACAACCAAGGCACCTTAGGGATCTGATTCACAAGTGGGGACGGCTTAAATTGAGGCAGTTACAGTGTTTTGCATTCCTCTTTTCCTTGCTTCTCTTAGAGATTCCTACCCTGACTGCAGAGCTGGCTCTGCTTCTTGGAAAGCAGTAGTTGAACTGCTGAAGTTTATTACACAAATGCCAAGCTCTTATTTGCAATTCTGTAGCTGCTACATCAGTGTCTGAACTGTTCCTACAGTGTGGGTAGGGAACTACTGCAGCCATCCTGATATAAGACATCCCATCCTTGATCATGAGTCAGTCCACAACCATTTCTGGTAAAGAAGAGTGTCAGCTAACACATTTCAACCAGCAAGAGAGCATAAATTTTCTTGAGGAAAGGCCACATAGATAAAACAGAATTTGGCTTTTTATAGTACCTCATAAAGGATCACTGCTAAGTGTACCGTGCAGAATCTTTTGGCTTGGAAAATTGAAAACTGACTTGATCATACTAGGATTTGATTATCCAGTGCCAGTAAACTTAAAAGGCTCTGAGGCATATATAAATCAACAGGACGCTATTCGGTTTAACGTCAAGACACAATCTTCCATACTTTCTAATACTGAACTGTGATTTTTCCACACGTAGGTCTTCTATTTTATCCTGAGTTCTGTTTGAGTGCCATAGAAACAGATCACCTTGACTCTTCACCATCTGAAACTGACTTTCTGACTCACCAGAGTCTTTGCAGGAGCAGAGAACGACATATGGGAAAGTTTCTAATACATTTCTGGTATAATGCTTTAATTCTTAACTCTCTCAGCTCAATTAACAATTACTGTAGGGCCAGGAACTACAATTTACACTCACTGAACATGTAGACTTTTCAGTATATCAGTGCATGCTGTACATTTTAGCGTAAAGGTCAGTCTGATCTATAAGCACAAACACCTATATAACAACTAAAGACAGAAGAAAGCAACCAAGAAAAACAAACAACCAACCTCCCTCCCGCCCCTCAAAAAGAAAACAAACAAAACACCAGACAAATGAACTTTCCATTGCAAACCAGAAAGCAAGAGATAGGGTATATTTTCAGGGAATACTGGCTTGCAACTGGGAGCATGAAAATTGTATCTCTGACTGAGTTCAAGAAAGATCTGTATGTAGTCATTACAGATCAATGGGATATGCTGGGGAAAAAAAAAAACCAAACAACACCACGATTCATATGATTACCTTCACATCTTAACAGACACATGCCAGTGAGGCCCAGGATATTAGCCAGTCATTTTGGCTGTAAGTGCGTTACCTAGTTGAAAGCTGTATGAATAATGGAATTTGCAGATTGACAGTTGAATCACATAATCTCAGAAATAATTAATTTGTGTTGTCCTACACTATATCAATTGTCTTAAAACAAAGCATTTTGCTCCCTTTCAGAATTCTTCTATTTTAATTTTTTTTTATTAAAAAGAGACCAATTTTAAAAGAAAAATAGTAAGACCAAAATAATTTTTAAAAATTTTGAATATATTCTTTCGAACCTTTGATTTTCTCACTTTCCCCTTTGCCTTTTCCCTAACTGATTTTTTTCAAATGTAATTGGTCACTCAATTTAACTTACATTTATGAACAACGTTGTCATCTGCAAAATCATCTCGAAGAGTTACCTCACCTGTTCTGAGCTGGGTTAGATTAAAATGCTGGGAGCCAGTTATACAGCTCAACCATTGCACAATGATGGAAATGTTTTTGGCAAGTGGTGATAGTGTAGACATCGCCAATAAGTGCTTCAAACTGGACGCTTTGTCTCTTAAACCCCCATTAACACTCATCAGTATTTGATACTTATTTAGCAGCATTTCTTTCTTCCAAAGTACCGGATCCAAAACAATAGGGATCTTTGCTTAACTTATGTGCACTTTGGATCAGCCCTCTACCTCCTGCTTCCTTTTAGAAAAATAGAAAGGCAATATGAAAAATGCATAAACTTTTTTTTTTCTTCCTAGCCTTATCTTCGTTCTGTTGGGTTTTTGTTGTGTTGTTTCGGGGTTTTTTTTAATGAAGCTAAATAATTTCTTCTCAAAGTCTGCCTTGTTCCTCTTCCATATGTTCCCTGCCTACGTAAATACCTTTAGCCTCTTTATTAATTCTTTGACAAATGTGTTTAGACCTCCTTCTCACTGTTCCTTTTTTTTCTAGCAGGTTTCAGTCTAATCTAATGATATTTAGTAGCCAGTTTGAGTCCAGCGGAAACTTGTGCCGCTGTCCTGGCATTAGTGGAGCAATATTGCTTATTCTGGGTCTTGGATTGACCCTCCCTTTCTCTACAGTTAACACTTTCTTTCTGCAGCTCTCCTCCCACCAAAGCTTGAATAATAAAACATGCTGCAAAGCAGTGGTGTTCCTGAGAGTTAGCATTTGGGGTAGCAGATGGGGTGATAAAGAAACTGTTTGTGGGGGCGGGGTATGGCCCCTATTGCTCCACACCCACTACAAGTATTTTTAGCCATTAAATATAACGTGGAAATGGAATGCATTTTAGAACTGTATTTTATCAATATATTATCCCCTTAAGTACTGTACTTTATAAATATTGATAAACTTGATTATAAACAAACTCATTGCTAATTCCTGAAGAGCAGTCATCGTGATGTAGCAGTGTTTACTGAAGTGGTGATTGGCGTGAGGCTGTGTTGCAAAGGATGCATTTCTCTGGGTTAAAGATTTGACAGAGAACGTATCCCTGCACATATATTCAGTTCAGTGAATCTGCACAAGTAGATGTGAAAATAGTATTTCACAAACAAATGCTAGTATTTAGATAATATCCTACGGAAGATGCAAGCTATAGTTACTTCTCACTCTCAGTATCTGTACTTACATCAAATACTAGTTACGAGGCTATTATGAAGCAAAATAAACAGACTGTCCCTCTCAAAAATATTTCTTAGTGAAAACGTGCAATACCTATTTCTATAATTTTTGTTCATACTAGATCCAATCCAGGATTAATGTAAACTGCAATACACATTAAGTAGAAAAAGAGGGTGTGAAACACTACCATTATGATTTGGTATTGCCTTACAGTCAGTTTTAGCACTTTACAGATAATGCAAGGTGAACAAAAAGCAGCCCTCAAAATGATTCCTCACTCCATAATGGGTCTCTCTGAGCAGAATGAGATTTCCTACCAAGTAAAATACAGGTTAGCATGGGAAAAACACAGAACTTGAGCTTATAGAAACAGTACCCTGAATAACACAAAATGCTAGTCACAGGAAAAAAATCACAATGCTGAAATAGTTGTCATTTTTACATTTTTTTTCACCAAAAATTATAATCACTACAAGTTCCTTCCCCTTTGCTTCAATAACGAAGAAATTGGCACCCTGGTATTTTGTTATTTCTAATAACTTTTCTATTTCACCATTTACACTCAAATACACTCAAATACACTTATTATTAAGGAAAGAAAAAAAAAACTATTGATAAAGACAAACCCCTTAATATTCTGTCCCTTCTTTATTTCTAAGTACACATTAATTTCCTCTTCAGCTGAGGGAAATAATTTTCCTGAGAAAACTGCTTGGAGCTTCAGCAAAATAATCAAAAAGTTGCTTGCAGATTTTTTCCCTCGCTATTTTGCTTATAATTGTACTTTAGATTAAAGGCAATAAGATATATTAACATATTTTACTTTACAATAAGTGGGGACATTTCATTTAGAGACTAGTGAACCACCGAGATTATTTTTCTGAAAATTCAAAAAATGTGAGTGATAAAGTATTAAGATAATCATCTGCATTTCCTCTTAATAAAACAGGCTGCAGTTTCGTATATATTACGTCTTCATGTTTCTGCACACAGTACGGACACAGGAGACTCCAATCTTCAGGCACGAGCTAAGAAAATGGTTAATGCACAACATTTTTCATATAATAAGGGGTTATTTGCTTCATTCTTTTTCACACTATCATCTGATTTTTAAGGAGAAAAAAAAATAAAAACAGAGAAAAAGAAAAGCTTTGCTCTGTTGCGCAATTATACAATTACTCTTGTCCTATTGTTATCTTTAAAGATGGACAAAAAGCAGTCAGGACACCCTTCTGCACACATACAAATGAGGAAAACAGATTTGTTTTGACAAGCTATTATACTACAAAAATATTTATGAATGTAAGCTGCAGCAAAGTGCATCGGTCTTAGAAAATGCAAACTGAATTTACTATATTCACTAGTGTTACAGGAAGGCATGAAGAAGTGAATATAAATTTTTTTTTTTTTTTTTTTGGTAGATCAGCATGTAGCAGGATAGCCTAGCAATTTACTATTGAAAGGATTTCTTAAATGTCAAAATTTTCACAAAATTATAATATTTCTTGCATATACTGTGAAGTGACCACCCTTTATTTTGCAATCAGAGAGCAGAGCTGGCAGAACTGAAGTGGTTTGGCAGCTGTAGAGATGAAACTGAACTGAACAAACAGTTTCTTAAGTGATGCTTGGATAGAGAATTTGGAAACAGTTCAGAGGGGTTTTTTTTAAATTCATTTAAATGTGTGAATCCTGCCTGTTACATTCTTGGGAGTAATTTCTATATATATTGCACAGTAGTTATTATACTGCTAAGGAAGGAAAAGTATAAAAGTATTAGAATAAATTTCTGTTGCAGAAAAAGTACAGCTTTATTTACAGAGGTAACTATAGTTAACACATACATGCAACAATATATCATTTTGGCAATATTTTCGCGTACCAAGTTACCAAGAACAATCACTTCTTGTTTCTTTTATTCCTAACCAGTGACATAGTTCTGCATAATAAAGAAATCTCTTTCTATGCTGGCTAGATTTTGGATCTCTTAACACCTGCATTCACCAAAGATGGCTGGGAAGGCATGTTGAGAAATGCTTGCTTTGTGAGTTTTTACATGAGTTATCCATCAAGGGCTACAAGTGACAGCCTCAGCAAATACTTTGCAGAGCAATCTCCTGAACAGCACAGAGTTCATCAAATACAAAGAAATTCCATATTACTTTCTGCAATAGGAAATACATAGTGTAATTTGCAGTGAAGTCAGCATTTCACAGGGTCAAATGTCTCCACAGTCCCACAGCTTCAGTGCTTCGGTTTGAACAACTTCAGTTCTTCACAGTATGCACATTCTGAGTTTCCTGATCCTAAAGGGACAGGCATACTTTATTGCTTAAATTTTCTGTTCTCTTGAGAGTCCAAAAAGAAAAAAATGAAAACGCTTGCAAAGAGAAAGTCTCTTTATCTCAACAACAGCTTCTCATTCAGCATGAGGTCCTCGAAACAAATGAAGATTTTGGTTTTGTTGGCATTTGGTCACCCTAACCAAGGCAGCCAACTGGCTCTGCTTTTAATACATAGAAGCTTCTGTGAGTTTTATCATTTGCGTGGATCCACTATACTTTTTGAAAGGAAAAAATGGCTCTTTGGGTGAGGTTCATTAATCTTTATCAGTAATGTTATGGATTTCAATGGTGTTATGGGCGGGGGACAGTTTATCCATTATTCAATACTATGTACTCATTAATAGTGTGATTCTATGACTCACAGAGATAGACTGCATATGTTTGCCTATCCAAAGACACTGGCATTTACCATAGAGTTGACATGAAGCAAAGGTCACAGAAAATGCAGGGTCTAAGTTTGCATTTTTTACTTATGCAAGTCAATAAGTATTTGCGTGCCACAAAATATAAATGCAGGCTCAGCAAATGTCCTTCATCACGTGCTGTCTAATATAAAGTATTTGCTCTTCAGCGAATGTATCTTTTTTCATGGATTGTGGATCACTATGCTTTCTATCCCATCTTCTTCAGTATACATGATCCTAAGTCTACATACTTTTCCATCAGCAGAACTCACAAGTGATTCCTTCTATTCCAGAACGTATTCTCTGGAAGTTTTCAGTAAAATGTAACTATTATTATTTCCCTCTGATATTTTAAATTTTCAGTTTTAAGTAGCTCTGTGAATATTACATCCCTTTTAAATTTAAAAGCTGAGGGACAGCTATTTGATCATTTTGCTCAGGAAAAATGTGTTATAATCCAGACTCAACCCTATATATAAAAATACTTTAAAAACATTCTTTCTCACAGTTTGGTGGCCTTTGTACATATACCAAAAAACAGAAACATGAAATATTAAAAAAAAAAAAAAAAAAAAGAGGCATGCATAAAATGACCGATTTTGAGAAACTGCAGAAAAAATGCACCGGGCTCCTGATAGTAATAAGGCTTACATGTGTGCTTAATTTATAAAACAGATACTTGTGTTTCTGCATGTCTGGGCTCTCCCGTGTCATGCCTTTTCCACCTCGGTCAGATACATGTTGTATAGGTCTAGGATGAGAAGACTGGTAGATCTGTTGTCAAGATTTTCTGATAATTCTGCCATACTGTATCTTTGAACGTGTACATCTATTGGTTTAGTAGAGGATAATAATTTTTAAAATTAATTTATTAATTTTCAATAGCATTGCATTAAAGGCTCCATAGTGATAATAGTATATGTATATGTATATGTATATGTATATGTATATGTATATGTATATGTATATGTATATGTATGTCTCTAAAATAACGGATGATACATAATAAATAGGTACTGCTAACCTTTTCTGATTCTCCAGGAATCAGCACTACTGCATGTTGGGCCATGTGTTGCTTTATTATATCTGAGACTGTAAAGAGGATCTGTACTCAGCCTCTCTGCTGTGCCATCAAAGACTACTAAGCACCTGAAGACAATGCTGCAGTATGAGGATAACAAGGGCAAGTCGAACAAAATATCCTCTATATAATCCTGCTTTTGGAAGGTGGTACTTGTCATAACTGAGAGTAATAAAAACTGAGGGAAGAGTGGCACAACAATAAATCAGAGCACAGCACAGCCCCCACCACAGAATATGAAACTGAAACCCTGATAACATTTTTTTGCTAGAAAGCATTTGTATGTTGAGGATCTGTTAGAGGTAGTTCAAAGAAACTTT
Organism: Patagioenas fasciata; assembly: GCF_037038585.1. Lineage (NCBI taxonomy): Eukaryota > Metazoa > Chordata > Aves > Columbiformes > Columbidae > Patagioenas > Patagioenas fasciata. Next base: position 18,304,155 of record NC_092526.1, read on the forward strand.
GAGGAAAGAGAGTAGCACAAGGATTTCTGTTACATGTTAAAAGCTCATAGCTGTATTTCTTAAAATAAAGGGAAAATCTGGATTATTGAAACTGGAATTATGACAATAGAGGTATTTTTTAGAAGATTATGCATGGCATGGGATAAGCTTATCATTTATCAAGAAGCCATATCACTTCCAAGACCCTGTTTCACTCTATTGATCATGGGGGATCTAAGATGGCAACTGGCTAAGACTAAAACATTAACAACTCACAGAGCTTTTCAGTTTTGAAATACTTCGAAACAAATGTGAAAAGGATCATAGGTTCGGTGGGTTTATAATGCGATTAGCATTAAAGCACTGCTCCTGACACATAAATTACAAATACAAGTGGCTATACATAGCAATGAAAATCTCTTCAGAACTCATTAAAGTAATTGAATTTGTTTATAATGTCACCTCTGTTCTGCAAATGACAGTGATGTATTTTTCCCTGTTGGTGAAGGCTCTTTCTGAGCTCGACATCCACTTCACATTTGCTTGAATTTTCTTCTGCTGGCACAAGAAATGTACTCTTTAAGAGGAGCCTGACTGGCCACATTCCTGGGTAGGAAACCCCTCGTTTGGGCTCATTTTTTGGTCCCCAAAGTCTCCTATTAATTCTCTAGATCTTTTGTAAAGGCAATGTGATTCATTCACCTGGTCGAAAAGATGTTGCTTTCTCCACTGGCCTCTTCTTGTCTGAAAGTGTTAGAATCAATAATGGTAAGTGGGGCCATGGTAGGCTTTCCTTTCTCTTTCATTGTAACTTGGCTGTGTTTTTTATTTTCACTAAACATGCATATAACTGTGACCATACTATGCAAGAAGATCTTCTGAGCAGGAAAGAAAAAAAATAAAAGTACTCAAAAACCTGATGTTTACTTAGACACTTTGAAAAATGCCTCCATTCTGAATCCAGCATTAATTTTTTTCAAAGCTGTGCCAAGTGCCATATGATTCAGCACAGTAAGCGTAGTTCTCAGAACTGGATATTCAAAATTCAAAATCCACACTGACTGTTTGACAGTGGTTAGACAAATAACTTACTAACTACTGTGAGTTAATACAATTCTTTGAAAAGAAAACGGCAGTTCTTAAAGACTGCAATAACTAAATGTGTACTAGAATGGCACAGGCAAATTTATTCCACCTAATTTCAAACTCTGTGTAATATTGGTGTGAACATAATGAGATCTGTATTCAGCTTAGGCAGTTACCTAGACAAAATACAAAGTGGGAGGAGAAGTCGAGGAAAATTCTATAGAAGCCCAAACCAAATCTACATGTGATATTCAGGACAATGACCTATGTCTGTGTGGCTTCATTACCTTCTTCTGAAACCACAGCTTTCTGGGTTTGCCTCTCATCTTTTAAAGTATAATAAGTAGCCAATAAACAAGGAAAATAGCTGTGCAAGGTTGGCACCATCTGCCACTGTCATGAATATGCTTGGCTTTTTGTTCTCACTTCTGTCCTCTTTGAATTAAATAAAAAACCCATACACTTTACTTTTTTTTTATATATGCAATGAGCTAGTCACCTTCTCCAAGCTGCTCCATTATCTCCTACACTGACGAAGGAAACCAATGTAGACAGTAAAATACTGGATAATATGTGGCTGGCAGAGTTTTGTGAAAGTTACTTTAACAATCACTTTTTGGTTACAGGCAGATTTACTATAATTACTGGTTTTCTGTACACTTTATGAATATGATGATGCAAAAACTCTCACTTTTGCTGTTATTGCTAAATAATTACAGTAAAAATTATTTCATGTAAGGAAGACAGAACTGGTGATCTTCTGTTACATGTCATGCAAGAATGACATGTGGGTGGATGGTGTAGTTTTGATGTTGAAATATCTTTAATTAGAACTGTTGGGACTTTCCCTCTTGCGTTTCATATACAGTTTCTCCTTTCTTTTCTCTTTTTTGCTTTGCTTTTGGGTTTTGGTTGTTTGGTTGGGTTTTTTTTCTGTTTTCTCTCATGAGTTCTCAAATGTCAGTTTATATTCATTCCAGTTACATAACTAAAGGGTTGCATTCTTTTATTTTCTATTACTATTATTATAATGTATCATATAATACATATTACATAAATGGATAAGCTTTGTTTATTATCCAAATACATTTATCAAAGTAAAAATATTATTAAATCATTGGACTAAATGCTCTGAAAAGCAATATCCATTTCACCTTTCATTTAATATTAGTGGAATCAGTGCTACACTAATCATGAAACAAATACTGCAATATTAACAGAACTATATCTAGACTCACAAAGATAGTAGTGAATTAAGATCATTTCTATTATATCACTGCAGTATGCACAGCAAATTTTTACAGCAAGCTTCAAGGCTGTTAAAATATACATCAGTTCTACCTACTAACATCCTTTCCTTAGAATGCTATACACTAATTCAATACATTTATGTTAGTGCTATCATGAATGTTTGTGAAACAACCATCAAGCAGCACAGTTTCAAGCAAAGATTTTAAAGGTCTGGCAGTACTCATATCAATTGCATTACTTTGTAGAAAGTACTGTTTAGTAGCTTTTAAAGATAAAATTTTCAGACTAAATTTGGGGTTGATTTTGTAACCCCTTTATTTCTGGTTCTGCAAAACTCAAACAGTTGTTCAGAATTTGAATCCTTGCAGTTCTTAGGTTAGAGTAGGAAAGGTAAAGTAAGTGACATGTTTCTTTTTGTCTAAGTGATGAATTGCATCCTTCAACATTTTAGTAAGAACTGTTTATCCATCCTAACGATGCAGCATCCTTAAACAGACACCAGCATTTTGCAAAACAATTCATTTAGGAAACAGTCACATGAACTTTTTAACTGCCTTTAAGATAGCAATAAAATTGGCTCACTCTGTCAGCCCTAATGAGGAAGAGAGAGAAAACATCAACTTTTTCCCTTCCCTCTGTCTAATTATGAACGGCATTGACAACTGACTCCAAGATCAGCTGAATCCTAATTGACCTCAGATACTGTACAATAAAAGACAGTGAAAACTGCCAAACTAAATATCCAAAAAGTAAAAAATAAACTGTAACTAATGCCTTAACTCTTCACTTTTCATTTAATTTTTTCTGCTCTTAATAATCACAATTTATTCCTTAAGAGTTTTTTTCAGGCTGAATTTTTCCAAAATTGGGCAAATTTTAGCAGGTCTATATTATGTGTTCCTGAAAATGAGCAGTCAGTGGGATGGTGAAATTCAGTGTGAAATAAACAGTGTTGACTGTGGAGCACATAATTTATTAATAATATCTTTTCCATTGATCTATGTAATTATTAACTTCTATTTGAAAATGGCATCTTCTTACCCAACTAGATAATTTTAGTGATATTTTCAAGAGCTCCTTCAAAGACTCTAATCCTGCAAATATTTATGATTAATGTCTTAATTTAATTCCATATTTCTCTGCTGTGCATATATAAACTAATAGAACTATTAATATCACTAAGAATTAAAATTATTTTCATGGCTGGGTCCTAAACCTTCATGAGTTTTACAGCTCTAATATTTTTAATATTAATTAATGGAATTGCCAAAATAGATTTCTAGCTATCTAGATGGGATGTACAGCTTCATGGGTTTTATTACAAAACTGTATCTGTCACAGCTATTTTGTGGACAGACTTATAAAAGCTGAAACCTTTTTCAAATCTTGCCTTATAGGTGAAATCCATAGTACTGGCTTTATCCTGCACAATCAATTCCCTATATTTACATTAACCTATGTGTTTATATGTAGCACAAATATCTGGATCGTACAAAATCAATCTCAACACAAGACAGCAATTAGAAATGTTTAAAAAATGTACTTATCACCTTCCAACAACATTTTACTTTATCACTTAGCATCTATCTTAATGTAACATCCAATCAATCCAATTAGAGCTTCCACATTTGCAAGAAAAACATTGCATTAAGACATAGCTCAGTTTTGACAAACAGGCTTCTTGTTTATAACTCCAGAATTAAAAAGAATGGCTTGGTCTAGTTCAGATCATTAACTGAGTAGCCCTATCAAATTTAGAAATAGGTTGCTGCAACTCCGTATGGTTTTATCTCATGACCCCTATTACTTACTATTACTGTAATGATTTCTAACTTTAGATTGCCATCCTTCTACATTTTCATTTCCTGTATTTTTCACCTATTACTACCTGAGTCTCATTACAGACTTTTCCACATGGCACTCCAGTAAGGCAAATAATCCTCCAGTAGGAGTGATACTTTTAATGTCAATTTTCATGATTATGCAGATAATGCAGCATGACAATTAACCTAGAAAACGATGCTACTAAAGTGGTCACTGCTCTCTAGCCCTTGGAAGACTGAAATGAAAGCACTTACTTCAGGGAAAAAATACAGTAACAAAGAGGAAGACTACACTTTCAAAGTTATTGCCACTTCAGAGTCTTCCCAACAGAGTCATCTCCTCTGCCTGTGTCATTTCAGAGTCCATTTAATTGTTCTCAGGTTTTCTTCTGACTCCGAGCAGGCTTCATTTGTATGTAGGTTATATTTTCACAGCAAAATGAGACCATAGTTTGATAATGCATTATATTCAGCAGCAATATTGGCTTAACATATACACTTTCTAAAGAAAAAAAGGCAAAATTGCCTTACAATCCACAAACAACTGCATTGGCACAACTGAGAGATCAGTGTGGAGTGCAGGAGCAGCAGCAGGAGCAAGTGATGGGAACTGGTGGGGTCAGAAAGTATTGGTGCCCAAGGCAACCGATGCTCAAGTCCCAGTCTCAGCTGCGATGGTAACATGCACTGCTGCAATCTGCTTTTTTTAGCCATGTTGCCTGACAGAAATGCAATGGCAGCGGGCTGATCCTCCAGCAGAAAGCAGATTACAAATCTATGGGGATTTTGGGTGGCTAACACATACTAACACTTGTTCTGCTGTGTTTTCACCGCTATTGTTACCTCTGCAAGCTAGCATCTATGATAACAAGCACTGCCTTCATTTCACTGCATAAATATGTCCCCATCTTTGTTTTCTATCAAGCTCATAAATTGGTTGGGATTTCTAAATTTCATAACATACAATAAGAGTGGTAATAATTATTACGTCAGGCAATAAATTATCATTGACTATTCTTGTGTTTCTTACTGCTGAGCATGTAACAAATACTAGCATAAGAACAGAGATTAAACACACAGTGAAATCATAAAATGTATACCTCTTACATGAATTTATGTAAGAGAGAAATTCCTTTAAACAAATGCAGATATAAGCATTTTTAAAATTAAGCACACTTTTTAAAGTGTGTGTTTTATATGGATCAAAATGTGTCTTGGTATTTTTAATCTTAGACCAAAAGATGAGAGATATTTTGACAGAAATGTTTCAAGTGTGAAATCCCCCACATAGTATCTCAACAATATCTACTGAGTTAAAAAAACTGATTTCTGTAATTTAAGATGTGAAATATTAAACTTCATAGCAACAAAATCATTACAGATGCAAAGATCTCTAGATGACTACCAGCAGTAGATACTTGTGTCAGTATTACAGACACAACTAGTAAAATTATTTTTATTTTAAAATAAAATTATTTATAAATTAAAATCTTAATTCTCACCACAGGACAGCACAAAAATCTAACGTATGCCATCATTTAATTCTTTTTTTCTCACTTCTGTAATGTGACATTTTCTTTGATGCATTCTTTTTAAAACAGCATTATAGGACAAATGAATTTCTGTGGCATTCTTTTCATGTTACATGCTATACTCATGCATTTATATAAATTTCTAAAGCCATATCATATCTATCAAATCATATCAAATAATCATATTGATTGATAAATTAAAACCTTTTTAATTATTCTGGTTTGATTTTACAGTTTATTGCACTGTCTTTTCTAAAAAATCCTGTGATGTACTTAACAATAATGGAAAAAACATAACTGGAAGTGAAGACATTTAGTAGTTACAATCGATTCATTCAGAGCAGAGAATTTCTTTGCTGTGTGCCTTCTGATAGTTCTACAATGCCAAGTAAAATCACAGCTAAGTATCAGGTAAAACCAAGTTTCTAAATGCTTACTAACAAGTAAGAGTATGTATCTTATTCAACATATATTATTTGGTATAATGATTCTTTTCAGGTAGGAGATACATATACATATATATAAGTATATAAAATAAGAGGAATTAATACAAGGATCAAATCCTAGCATCAGATAGAAAGGAATTTTAAGATAACAACCAAAAGAATGACTATGGGTATGTGAAACATTTGTTTGCAAGATACAATGATGTTTTAAGCACATACCTAGTGCTTTCTCCACATGCTGAGTAACCAGGCTAATTAAAAAGCCCATACAGCTCTTGTTAAAATCTGTTCAAATTTTTGGAGCACCTGTTATAACAGAATGCCCACAGACTCGATAGTTTAGAGCCAAGACACCTGCTACCTTATGTCTCACAGTATGTTCAGTTTTATACTGATAGTAAAAAAAAAAAAATCCACTTTCTGACATTTAACAATCTCATAAATGATAAGAAATAAATTGCAAAATTTCATAATTTAACCCTTGATAGTCACTTCTCTTTGCCCTACCTATAGCTTCTTGAGAACAGGCAATACAATGTCTACTTTTGAAACTATATATTTTCATTGTTGCTGATTTTAGTGTATGTTTTACCACACTGAGCACAGTGAATAATTCTTCCTATACTTTGTTCTATAAATTCTAAAGGTATGGCTAATGTATAAGTAAATATAATTTATCTGGAAGAGGAAATGTGCTTCACACCTGCAATAAAATCGAACTAGTCTGTATTTCTGTCTCCTTGAACTAGACTTCCCTCTCCACTACTGATCAATAGTTAAAATACACTGAGGAAACAACTACTACATTTTTTTTCCAAAATTTTGTTTAAATACGATTTGGCAACATTAATAGAAATTTACTTTGGCACACAATTTTGTTAATAAACATTCATGAGCACTAACCTCTTTAGAGAGAAAGTATATTTCAAAAAAGGGAATGAGTTATTAACAAGCAGCTACCAACAGGTGTAAAAAGTAGTGAAAGATTTTATTTTAAAAAATAAACCATTAGCATAACAATAGCTTAGTGACAGTGGCTCAGGCCTTGTCAACACTTATGTATATGGCTAATTTTAGACCTGCATAAATACACCCTATGAATATCTGCGGGATCACGGCAGTTACCTTTTGTAGGTATCTGAGTCATGCTGGAGTCATTTTGTGTAACCAATTTCATTGGGAGCAGGATTTCATCAGGATTCTATGAGAAACTATTGTATTTATGTAGCCATATAGCATTTAGAAAGACACTGGGAACTGGGTTCTGTGAAGAAACTCCACAAGCACATCTTGAAGTCAGCTTACTGTGTTATTCTGCAGCTTGGATCTATAAAAATATGGATTTATATATATATAATAATGGTTTTGGTATGTTCATGAACAGAAATACAAACCTCTCAGGTGTAGAACCACATTGTCTTAGATGAATGTTCGAGACCCTACACACTGAATACCAGACATCAAGCTACTCCTGTATTAGAAGATGCTACAAACTTGGAGAAAAACATGAAAAAAAACACCCACGGGAATCACTTTGTATATCTCTGCTTTTGTTAGTGAACATTTCTACTGTGGTACAAGTAATAGTGAATGAAAACCTGGACCTCAAAGCACAACATAAGAAAAAAACATAAAAGAACAGAATGTGAAGCAAAATGACAGAGTAATTTAAAGAATAGCATCAGCACAGTTCCCCAACATATAGATTTGGTCCATCCACAACACTGTCCAAGCACTGCACAGTGAATGTTTTGCCAAGAATAATAGCCTAATACTTAAACAATTATTTAAATATTTCTTTGTATTTCAAATTTCCTTTTCACAGAGCTTTTCTGTATATTAGAACTAGAAATGCTGATGTTTGAACACATCCCATTTCCATTTAGAATGTATTTTAGTTTAAGCCAAGAAAACTAATCGGTAACAGATATTAAAGGTTCTTGCAAGTTCTTTAAATTGTTACTCCTGGAAATGGCATTTTTTCCATGCTCTGCCCGTTGATGTACTTTTGAGATAAAATGCAACAAGAAAGCAGGTGATAAGCCTTTGTTAATGCCTCTGGGATGAAATGATGGAGCTACAGACTACTGTTGATAAACAGATTTTGAATTAATTAGTTCTGCATAATTATCTGAGTTACAAAGTCTTGAAACTGAATGCAACTGGTCTGAATATATTTGTTTATGCACCTCCTGCCAGCCGTTAAAAATGGTTTTATTTTCTAAAATATCATCAATATAAAACCTAATTTTGCACAAGGTAATAATAAAATATTCTACTGTAAGATGGCATATGGCAGCAGAAATATTAATTGCAGTTATTTTTGTTGAGTTGCAGAGGCACATAGGACAGCTCTGTGAAATTCAGGTCAATCTGTTGGTAAATGAAGAGATGGGCTCTGTGCTGATATTTTTTTTCTGTGTATGTAGTAAATTCTCTTTGCCTCTTGAGCTTTACACTGATCAAGTTAGGCAACTAGACCTCAAAATTGAAGCGAGTCAAGAGAGAGGCACTCTGCACTTTCCTGTGTCCACTTGAAAGTCATGGATTTGAACCATCTTAGATGGAAGCGATTTTAAAATATTGAAACATTACAGCTATATTTCTCATACTGCTTTGAAAGATTAGGTGCTTGGGGATATTTTGGATTTATTTGCTTTTCTGCTAAAACCTGACTTCAAAGCTCAGGATGACTCTTGCCAAAGCTTACAAGGCTGTTAATACACAAAACAAGAACAGAAAGCTGAATTCTTCAACTATAATCTGCATTTTAAATTGCTCTTTTTCTGTTTATATTTTCTTGTGTGTCAAAGACAAAGCTGAGAAGAAAAGATCCTTGCCTTTCTATTTCCTGATCCTTGGTTTCACTGGAGGACTTCTTACAAAATTTGCTTACTCTCTGCATTATTCAAGTGCCATCCTTTCCCTCTGGCCAAAAAAGTTGTACATGTTGCAACTAAAAACTCCTTCATTTAATTTTTTCCAGTGTCACTCTCCTGTGATATCAGTGTTTCACCTGTTCTCCGATTCTTAACAAGTCCTTGGGGGAGGATAAGACTGACATCCTTAATATTAAATCAAACTTTCAAGATTTTAGTCTCTAAAGGGCAGTAATACATGCAAGCTTGATTACATTTTCCTTCACAGGTTACTGTACAGAAAGCTCTTGCATCTTTTATTCCAGGGAGAAGCACATGGGATACAAAGTCCTGGCAGATATAAGCAAATGACATTATTTTAAATATTTCATTTTTAAGTGTACATTGTAATTTATACGAGTTAAATGTCCACTAATAATTAGGATTTAAATCCTGTATGCTGGAACAGTATTTCAGTCCAACTTCTTTGATATGCCAGAGAAGCAAAGTGTTTACTCTAACCTCAGCAATCTCAAAAGTTTCAAGGAACAGATTTTACTAATAACCATAATGAGACAGCAACTTGCATTTAATATCAGTAAACTCTGAACTTACAGCTCAACACTTCATGCAGAATCTGATCAATATCCCAAATGACAAATGGCTGCACCTGAACAGAATGCCCCGAGCTGGGGTCTAGCAACCACCAGTGCAGCATGTACAGCCTATCAAGAAAGGGCAAGCAGTGTTACTTTCACCTCTCGAATAAACACAAAGAAAAAAATTATGTGATTTGTGATTAAAAACTTTGATGGAACATTGTATCCATTAAGTAAGAACACAGACTTAGATGTACAACTTTTCTCCGGACCACTTTCTACTGCATCTCCGACTCTCAGCTTTCACTTTCTTCTCATCTCATTTCATTTCATTTTCCACTCTGCAATTCTCACTCTCACTCCAGCTGTTATTCCTTTTTTGTTCGATTTTTCATCCAGTGTTTTCTCTCCTATTTTTCATGAACATAGTAGGTGTTATACCTGAACCATAAACATCGTAAAAGGAAGCTGGTTGCAATTAGTACAAAGAGAGTGTGCTCATCTCAAAGAGACATGATACCAGGATCAGCACAGACTTAGCTGATTTCTAGATCAAGATTTATTCAAAGATTTAAATTTGGTAGAATGCTTCAAGGGCTTAAAACTAAAGCAGAATTGGGAGGATTTTCATAGGGATGACAAAAGCAGACCTATGTCAAAAAGTATGGTTTCAGCCAAATTCTCAGTCCTTGTCTTAATTCATGGTTCATTTCAGCATCTCAGATAAAGGTTATTACATTCAATTTAGAAGGAGAAAATGATACACTTTTCCCCTTGATCTATTCTAAGAAATGACTGCTGTTTGGAATTTTTTTCTAAAGTTTTCTAAAGTTGTGAAGATCTAGGATGAGGAAGATACTCACTAGTTAGAAGACTAATAGTTAAATCACTAACAGTTAAGATGGTGAAAAACTATAAGCAGCTAGAAATAGATCATATATAGGAAGGTTTTAGGCCAACACTCTCAGATCCGTATATTTGAAGAAAATAATTATTTTGGTCTCTCCAGTGTAGAGGCTTCACAAAATAAATAACTTAACGAGAGCTATAGATTTGCCAGAGAGAGAGAGATTCAGAGAGCTGATGACGTCCCACTCCATCTGGCCTGTGTAGCCTCCTTTGTAGAAGTCCCCTGCTCTGCGACCAAGTGTACCGGATAGAAGTGATCTCTCCAGAGAAGCTCTGGTACTTCGCTAAACTACAAATGAGTTTGTGCCACTTAGCAGGAACCTGCACTCAATAACTCATGCCAGAAGGTGCATCTCACAGCAGCAGCTTAGTATTAGAGCTTTTTTTCCCCTTGATGACTTGCTCAGGTACAACTCCTGAGGCCTGAATCATATGACTCCAATAGATGAGGTCTTGGACAATAAGGGGAAAGAAAAAGACTTGAGCTTTTAATGGGCAAACTTGACCACAGTTTCTTTTGAAATCCCTGTGACAATGTAAACTGGCTTTTAAATCTTTCTGCATTTTTAAGATTCCTTCAATTTCTTCAGTGAGCAGGGTCAGACATCATAGCCCTATATTTCAAAATCTTACAAGCTGACATAGCCCTCTACTGCTCCAGCTATTTCCAGGCTATTTTTCCCCTCTTCCAAAAAGTGCACACATAGTTCCTCAGCTTCATTTTCAAAAAAATTGACTTTCCCAGTCTTCAGAGGAATGAAATGGCAATTTTTATTTGATGGTTCAATTTACATCATGCTTTGGAATATAGTTCACCCCATTTCCACAAAGCTGGTCTCCAAAAGTGTTATTAGCTTGAAATAGCTAATATTTTCCCGTATGTTTTTTGAGTTGCCTGAAATGGCTGTAATGTGCATATATATCAGCTTGATAAGAATGACTTATCTATTTGTCAGATTCAATAAGAATTTTATAAAAATATATACCTGAACATATTCCTTTTCTGTTTTAGTACGTGAATACAAAAGACTCAGCTCAGGTCCACAGAATGGCTTTAGCACTATGCAGCCTTTCTGCTTAGCTGTTACAAGTGGTGAACTCTCAGAATACATCCATGGTTAGGCGTGGACAGGATTTGATATGCAGACATAAACCACACACAACAGCCAGGGCGAATCAAAGCCAAGAACTGGAGAGAACAAGAGCAGCAGCATTTCAAAGCAAAGAATGGTCAAGGACAAATATAAGGCCCAGTTTGGTTGCTAGAGAGTCCACATTCATTGATCCAAATTGGAAAAGCAAAAAGATAAGCAAAGTCAGTCAAGTCAACCAGAAGACTCCAAGGTGAGGAGCAGGCAGAAATGAAACAGATCTAAGCAGGATGATCACCAGTGGGAATCAAGGCTAAAATGCAAGAAGGTCAGAGCTCAGATTCCAGGATCGGGGCTGAAGAGAAATGAGAAATGGACTGAGATGGTTTATCTTCCCCTCCAGGAGTAGTTCTTTAGACCAATTTCATTTTCACTGAATAGCTGTGAGGTTTGAGCACAGAGGACTGAGCTACTGCATGACTCCTGCTGACTACAAATTTCTAGGAGCCAGTCAAGGAACTTAAAACTGAGAACCTGACTTGACAGTAGTGATAAGAGCACTTTTCTGGGAGAAGGGAGACCTGCACTCAGGTCCCTAGTCTGCAGAAATGCTTCTCTTTCCAGGGTTTGCACAAAATAAAACACAGAAATAGAGCATAAGTTCTTGGGGATGTGTAAGGAGTCGGAGAAAGGAAGATCTCTTTGAGGAACTTCGGAATTTAGGAACTTTGAGTATCTAAGCTTCTAACATGGTGCGGAAGGGAAACACCTAAATTGTAAAGGTACAGGGATTTTTAGACAATCTTTCTCCTCTGGCATTTTTACTTCTGTAATGTGCTGTCCTCTTCTTCATTATTTTATTTTCCAAACGTAGAGTGTCCCAGCTATTGTGATTGTCATTGTGGGATCTGTTTAGGGTAAAACCAGTTTCCCACAATTTCCACTTCTTAGAGGTCTCTGAGAATTGAGCTACCTAGCAGATACAATATGTTAGCATAAACATCAGAATTAGTAGTAATATAGCAAGTCCTGAGGACTTAATATTGCTCTTAGGAGTTGGTTCCTGGGAAAAGACACACTCCAGTATGCAGCACACAATGGCAGTGGCTTGTTCACCCAGTACAGTGCAGAGGGAAACCAAGTGGAAGGGCAATGGGTTTTGAGGACATTGTGTGTTAGACAAGTCCTCAGCACTTCCCTTCATATCTTCCGTGAGTCAGAACAAGGCAAGTGGTAAAAACAGATAAGTGGGAGGTGGGGAAAATGCATTATGGTTCTACTATAATTACAAATGGATCAATTCAAGTCACGGTGCCTTAACAGATAGGCGACTTTATATTGTCCAGAAAATAGCAATGGGAGGCTTTATGTATTGCAGAAACTAGCAGTACTGTTAGATGTGGGGCCATCCTAAAATGGGTGAGTGTCAAGGGTGTCTGTGTGATGTCAAGGGATTATAATTTTTTAACAGACATTATGGTGGTCACCAAGGTGATCTGATCTGCTGGGTTTTTTCCTCTCTGGAGTTTCCTCTCACACACACATAAAATAAAACAAACAAAATAACACAAACAAATCAATAAATTACTTGCAGTTCAACCTTCTCTTGAGGTTCCATGTGTCTGAAGGTCATCTGAACTACCTCTGAAATACACGTATTTCTTAAATAACATTTTGATGGGGCATTGTCATTTTGGATTTTCTAATGTGGGGGAAAAGGTTGATTCTTATGAAGCATACCCATCTCCCACCATTCAAAGTTATAGTCAAGGATTTCTTCACAGTAGCTGGAGCCAAGCTGGAACATTGTATGTTCTAGAGCTATTGAAGGTGCAGGAGGTTTCTCTCCTTACTTTGTAGAGTAGCTATTAAAAATCTATTTTTTCCCATTTGATTTTAATATAAGATCTAGATAAATGCTGATTTGTACTGTGTATACAAACTGCAAGTCTGCCATTCACTGAAAGATGATGGTATTATTTATCATTTGTATGTGCTGCAAATGTTCAAGGAACATTTGGTATTGAAGCATTGGCTATCTGAATTAAATTGGGAGCCTAGGCATGAAACATCAGCCAAAGTAAAAGCAGGCAAAGGGGAGGATGAGGAGGAAAAAATAATTTTTACAGGGTCACATGGAAAGTTAATTCTGGTGCTGCATAGCAATGAACACATTTCCTATTTAAAAAAAAAAAAAATATATATATATATTTATATATATATATATTCAGCCTGTGGTGACAGTATGACTATTTCAGCTCTTGGCTCTCAAAATTACATCTCTAGCATGTCTAACTATCTATAAAAATTACCCACAAAACTCTGCTGGACTACCTAACCCAATCTTGTTGAAGACAGCTTGCTTTTTTTCTTCTGAAAAGCTCACTGAAGTAAGAGCTACTGAGTAACAAATTCAACATTTGAACCTTGCAACGCACAAAAGCAGTGAAAGACTCCCACGCTGCTTTGTGAATGAAACCTGCATTAGAGATGAAGACTTGTGCAGGATGAATAAGCAACTTACATCTATTCAATACCTCATTCTCATAGTTTAGTGCCCAGGCCCCAGCTGGCATTCAGCACAGTGCTGAATTTCTCCTGAGGGTCAGCTACACATGCTGGATTCAGTTCTCCTTCGGTCTGTCCCCAGAGACGCTCTCACCTTGACTTCTATAATAATACATGACTGTTCTTCAGCCATACCTCTGGAAAGATCCTCACTTATTTGCTATACTGACACTGAAAGCGAAGCCCACGCAAATCTTTACTCCAGGACAGACTGATTGGGGAAGCCTTTGTCTAGGCACGGCTTTCAGAAAACTCTTTTGCCCAACTTGAACTTGCCTCAGTACGTATCTACAGCTGAACGCAAGGTATAGCTGAATCCATGTTACAAAATTTTCAGAGCAAATTCAAATCATTGGTATTGTCACAGGTAATATTAAAACATGAATGTCATTGTAATGGCTATCATATAAAAATAATATATGTATATGAAATTGCAGCTCAGTTCAGAACTCAGCAATACAAAGGGCAACTTAGGATCTGTTTACAAGTATGCCTGACATATGCTACACTTAGGAAAACCATGCTAATTACTTAGCAAAGACATAGAATTGTTTCATACCTCTGGGTACACGAAATACCTGCTTTTTGCAATAAGACTAGCTTTGCTAAGTTCAGAAACTAAAATAGTTTCAGGTGTTTAACCTCACAGGCTTCAAGATATAACAATACAACAAATCAACAAATCTAACAATACAAGCAAGATTAGACCATGTCTCTGATAGCCAAAGTCTGAGGGACATTTCTGTTCTGGAGCTCATTATTTACTTAGGCCAAAGACTATATTTAGTGCTTTACAAAAAGGAAAGTAAAAAAGTTCCTACTTCAAAGCACATAAACCTTGGCAGCTGGAGAACAAAAGAGCTGACACAGAGAAGATTTGAATTGCCACTTTACTTGTATTCATCACTTTTTGGCAAAACTTATTTCAGAATCAATGTTATTTAAACTTATGTAATAATTACAGAATTATCCCCCTACTTTGTTAGCATGATTACTACTTCTGTTCTAATTTCTGTTATGACAGTGCACTAGAGATCTCAGACTTTGAAACTCCACATACTGTACAAATACACAGAAAACAATACTGGCTGTCATGAAAATCTTGATTTGATTTGAAGAAACTGTGAAGAGAGGAAGAGAATAAAAAAGTGAGGGTCATTTATTTATACCAACAGAGGGGGAGTACTAGCACACATAAAGGTATCACTATCTGGCTTCTATATTCGTATGACCATAATTTTTATGTAGAATGTACTTCTGTTTCTTGTAATTAATTTCTTGTGAGGAATCCATTTTTTGACAGGTTTTCAGAAGGTTTTTGTAGGTTTTTTTTTAGCTGCAGTTATTTGAATTTTTACTGACATAACGACGTGTTATTTCTCTCTGCTTTTTACATCATCTACATTTCTGAATGTTTTGTACACCGGGATAGCCTCCATTTTTGAGGTAAATACAGAGTATTACAGAGGAGACATATGCAGGGATTCCATTAATTCTTTTGTTTTCTGTTTAGTTTTTTTTTCTCTTAATTTAAAGTAAAATTAATTCAGACAGAATGTCTAGAGTTGATCTTTGGGTAGGGAAAAACATGATTATTATTCATGCAGCAGTGTTTATTTCCATCTGTCACTATTGCAGTTCTTTTAATAACTTATTATACAATTAGTTCAATAGCCTTTCTGCTCCTTTTCTACCACTGCAACATGGAACTCTCTTATTTCTATAATATTTTCACTGTCTCCATTTTACTATCCATACGTAAACCTATTTTGAAGGTTTTAGTGGTATGCTGGCAATATTTCCCATGTAGTTTCTAAGATGAATCTCCTAAACACTTTTAGAAGCTACATATGAAAATACACACAGGTGAATTGTGAGAGAAGAGATCAAGGACCATTTCTAGATTCAGAAGAAAAAGTTCTCATCTGAAGAACTTTTATATATTTTTTCATGAGGACACAAAGGCTCTCATTTCATGTTCAGGGAGGGAGTTGAGCTCCTTCAGATCAGCAGCTTTTGGAGGAGTCATGAAGGAAAAACAAGATGCATAGTGCTTGCAGTCCTTCACAACCCCATGGGCTTAACAGGAAGTTTTATAGCAGAGAGAGGACATACATGATGTTTAATTTTACAGATCCAGCAGACAGTCCCTTACCAGAAAGAAAAAAAACAAAAAAAACCCACCACCTTGAGTGAAGTGAAATGTTACGGGGCAAAGGAGAAGTTGGGAGTAGAGAAAGCACAGGAGACCAACTGGCTAGATAGCATCTATGCAGAAAAGGACCTGGGGTCCTGGTGAGCAAGTTGAACATGCACCAGCAGTTGTGCAGCTGTGATGATGAAGGCTCTCTGAGCAAGGACATAGCCAGGAGGTTTAGCAAAGTGATTTAGTACTGGAACAGGCTGTTCAAAGAAGTTGTGGAATTGCCTTTTTTTTTTTTTAGATTTTTGAAACTCAGCCGGATGAGTTTCTCAGGAATTGGATCTCACTTTGAAGCTGACCCAGCATCGAACATGAGGTTGAGCTTAATGATCTTCAGAGGCCTCTTCCAAGCTAAATTACCCTGTGATTCTAAGTATAATGCAACGGAGGTGCATCTTTTTTCTTCATCATATCTCATCTTTTTGGCTGGGTCTGCTTGGTTAATATTCCCACTCCTAGAGGAGAAAATATGAACCTAAGAGTTGACTTGATCAGTTCTGTTCTTAATTTCCAGCCCATGTATCTCTAAAGATCTGATGTTCAGAGGATAACTTCCTACAAAATCTACCCCATAGAACTACAGAGAAAAAAGTATAAGAATGTATTAGCTAAGGGAGAATATTATATTTCTATTTGTTTAAAACGGGGTGGGGGAGGAGGGAATTTTTTATATAAATGTTTCAAATTATCACACAAGGACAAGAGACCCATTTTAAAATCTGTTTGAAATACATAAATACAGAATAAGTGGACAAAAAAGCAGTAAAGCAGTTGTGAGTGCCATCTGGTAAAAAAATAAAGAGGCCAAGGACATCTATGGCCTGTGGAGATGCAGATGAACAAATCCAATGAATAGATACTGGTATTTCAATAGCTGTTATTTCAGTTAAAAAATGCAGAAACCTGTTAGTGAGTGTTGTACTGCTGCTTATTACTTCTCATTTTAAGGCTAAGAAAGCACCCATCTGCCATTCTGAAACTTTAAACAGTCTCTGAACAGGAAATGTAACTAAAAATTTTGTATCTGATAGCACAAATGACAGCATCACAGTATCAAAGAACACAGGGCTCTACAGGTTTATATCTGTAGTAAGCTCTACAAAGATTTCTGTGGTCCTGGAAGAATGTGAATGTATTAGTATTAGTCATTCTGTCAGATACATTCTAGAAATGGTTACAGGCTTCTAAGCGACACTATGAATGGTCATCACTGAAGAAGTCAGAGAAGAACCACATTAGCAAGAAATGGCAAGAAACTTGCTGAAATGTTAAATCTCTCATGGCTACCTGGCTCTAAAGCACTGTGCACGTAGTAGTAGTAACCATTATTCCTCAGCTTCTGCCAATACTTCTGTTTAGCCAACATTTCGTGAACTTATCCTGTCCTCACCCAGCGTTTGAGAAACATTCCTTAGTCAGTTGGCCTCAGATGAATGCTGTGGGATAGTTTGACATTTTCCTCCTGTCTCTCTCATAGGTCAGAGCACGACATCTTAAGCTGCAGTATAGTGTTGCAAAGACATTTCTGTTTGTTTAGTTTGAAACAATTCAAAACTCATGATCTAAAATCTAAATATGTTGAGAGGTAAGAGAGAAACTCAAATAAAAATAGGCGTGATGATAAAAAAAATATATATAATGCTTATCTAAAAAGGATTTCTTCCCACTGTAAAGCGAAGATAACCAGTGTTTCATAGGCAGCTGGTAGCCCATATGCCAGACCTACCAGAGTTGAGTAGAGGAGTTTGGACTAACCTAGTAAGTGTGCTATGGGAGAAATGCGTGGAAATCCTGCAGCATTTTATTACATCAAGTGGAATGCCAAGAAATGTAGCTATTTTAGCCTGACCTGAACACATCGCTGGGAAAAAAAGGGACACTGACTCTAAGAAACTTGGCCACCACCAAACCACGTATTTTTTTCTCTTCACTCCTTTTGTCAGAAATGGGACATTCTCTTTCTTGTATCTTACAGGACCTCAGTTCTTTTTTGTGCATTCTGTTTGGTTTGGGGTTTTTTCCTTTGGTTTTTTTTTTTTTTCTTGTTTGGTATTCAAGATGTTAGGGTGGGGTTTTTTCCATTCAAAGTATAGAAACAAAGGTGCTTAGAGACATGCCATTTCTGGAGAAATAGGACACCTTCTTATGAAAATCCATGGTTTATAATGGAACCTTTCTCTATTAATTATTGCCTTTGAGCAAATACATTTGGATTATGGATTTTTTTTCTATCACAACTCTTCCTGCAGAAGTTCCTTCCAGCATATACCCACACATCTGCCTTCCCACTGTAGTCACCCATCCTCTGTTACCTGTGCTAACAAAAAGTACTTTTGCAATGCTAGTGACATTCTTTCAAATACCCACTTCCCCTAAACTACAGTGTTAGACTGAGGAAAAAAAAGAAAAAAAAAAAGAAAAAAAGAAAAAAAAAAAAAAAAGAGATTAAAAGACAGCTTAGATATTTCTTCATAGTTTCAGTTAGGAATTTTCAACAGCTAAACTCTATTGGCCATATTTACTACATTCAAATCTGAAAACTCTCCTTATCCTTTCCAACGAACTTTCAGATTTGTGACCAATCCAATATAATATCTGTAAATAGTTTCATTCAGAGTTTATTGTGATGCAGTGTACAGTGAATGGTTCATCCTATTTCCAGTTATAAAATAATATAGAAAGACAACTCAAATCTCAACAGTACTTTTTTAATAATACTTTTTCACCTGAAAGATGGATATTACTACAGCTGGACAGAAGCTTCTGCAAATCAAGGTTCATGGAAGCAGGATAACTTCCAGTATGAGACATTCAATCTCTGAAATACTGATACATGTCAGAGTTCCCTGCATTAGAACACACAAATGTAGTTGTTAAACATCCTTAGTGACTATTATAATACAGAAAGTCCTAAAAATCTCTAGTTTACTGAAGCTGAAAAAAGACCTGTTACATAAACTTTGAACATTACAAGCACAATCTAGTGAATGACAGATGAAGAAAGAATACCATGTTTTGTGATAAATGTTTTTCTCTTGTAAAAGAAATACACACGCGTGTATTGCTCACAGCTTTGTAAATCTAACATCCTTTCCTTACATTTACCTTAACCATATGACTCACCTAGGAAAGATCAGAAGATAAAGCACTTTGATAGAACTAGGCTGTTTAATAGTTTAATTAATGTCACAATCCCCATGGCTTCTAAATAACTGATTTGACTTCAGTGGTGTGTGATGAAAATAACAGCAGCATCCAAGGTTATGTCACAAATAATCAGTAAGAGTCTGTATTCTAATGTACATAAAAAGGTATCTGCAAATAACAAAAATGTTCTCCAAATGTCAAAATACAAAATGATAAGATGAATTGCTGTATTGAGGAGAAATTATAAACTGACGTGTAGAATTCTCTCCACAGTATAATTCATATTTAACAGATGAATCTGAGGCTTGATGAGTGTAAAGAAAATGTTTTCAAAAGCACCTTAATTAGTCAGCAAGAGACTGCACCCAGCAGGCAAACTTTTTGTACAATAAATTTATAACACCATTATCATCTGTCTTGTGAAAGTCAATCATACTAGCTCGGACACTTATTTACAGCACCATTTTGGTGAGAAGTGTTTTGAAGAGGCTTCATTGGTACAGTGGAAAAAGACCTGAGCATATCAGAAAATCATCTGCCTGAAGGTTTCTCTTTTTGAGAGGGTCAAAGAATCAATCACAAATAGTGAACAGAATGTGCAGAATGTTTTGATTTTCTTGTGAATAAACCACAGCAATTTCTTTCACAATGTGCCCAGGAGAAGAAATTATAATCATCAATATTGGTATGTTGGGCATAGGCAAAGAAAGCAGAGAATGTAGCAAGCATCAAGACAGAGTATGGTACGAAGCTGGAATTGTACCTGTCTGCTGTTGCACATTAAATTACAATAGTAGAGGGGGTAAAAAAATAAAATAAACAAAAAATAAGCAAACAAACAAACACACACAAAAAAGGGGGGCAAAAAAAAAGATGGAACTACTCCATTAGTTCTAGGAAAGTGGAATTTATGCACATTTTTGTGCACTAGAGATGCTGCTCTACTCATACATGGTTGGTGAAAAAGAGGAATGCAGTAAAGGTGACAAAGTAAACCAGAGTCTATTATCTCTTATGTAGAAGGAAAAACATATCCTATATCTATATTGATTTCAATATAGAACCTGCTGTCTCTCCTTTCTAGTTCTGCTTTGTAAATAGTAAGCCAAATTCCACAATTAAATTGTATAACTTTCTTCTACACCAGGCAGATGATTTACTGAACAATGCCGGCAGTTGAATCCATAGTTCCAAGGGTAAGTTACATCCAAGTTGATGTCCACCTGATAGTCCTCAGTTTGTAGTCCCTGGCCATCAATATTCTGTGCAAAAGACTCAGTGTGGAAGTCAGCTGTTGTGTGGAGACATTTGTGAAGGAATTTTTGCAGGAAGAAGTATGAGAGAAAGAAAATCAAGAGCCCAAACTTATTTACTCAAATGCAATAATAAAGGCTTCTGAAAATATATGGTTTAGAACAAATCATCCTGTTTCTTTAGAAATTACATCTTTATAAATACCTTATTCCTATACTTTGGGTAAGAATACAGGTCTGTAATTCACCAGATCCTCCTCCTTCCCTTTTCAGAAGATGGGCGTATTATTTGCCTTTCCACAGTCATCACAACTTTTCAAATGATTTTTAGAGAGGCCTTACACTGACATAACCAACTCCTTTAGCAGCAATAGATAAACCCCATTTGTCCCGTGGACTTATGCATGCTGATTCAATTGTCTATTGTGGAGAGTGACTTTCCCCCTGGACTTTGCTGCTAGGAAGAGAGACCTGCAATGCCCGAGAGCAAACCTTGCAATAAAGACAGAAACAGTGTTTGAATCAGCCTACATCCTCATTATTAGATTGCTTGACCCACTTATCAAGGAGCAACATTTTCCCAGATCTTCCTTTTGCTGCCACACGAATTTGGTGGGTTTTTCGGTTTTTGGTTTTTTTTTCTATTCACAGCCCTTTTAGTTTCAGCTCTAGCTCAGCTTTGGTCTTCCAAATTCCATCTTTCCATTCCCAAGCAATGCTTCAACATTTATCCCTGATAGCCTGTCCATGGTCACACCTCCTATACACTTTATTATTGTGCTTTAGCTGCCAAAAGGAAGCTATGGGCTTGTGAATGGGTAGGGTTTATCAGTAAAATTATGAATGGACAAGAGACAATCCAAGTTACAATACCATGTTGATGCAAAAGCTGATTAATTTGAGAATACCTTACACAGACAAAACTTAGAGGGCTCCGTGTTATTCCTTACAATTAAATAACTCTGGGTTTCATATCAAAGTTCATCATCACCTCAATGACCTGACACAAAGTCTTGAAATCCATTAGATAACTTAAGAGAATTATTCTGAATACTACAAACCTGAAAATTTGTGAGCGATCAAGGAGCACCATCTGTAATGTTCTGTTCAAAGTACGTCACAAGAAAAACTGTTGAGGTGCAATCTCTGTCATTTTGATATTCAAAACCACACAGTGAACCCAAATACCAAACTATGTGTTTAATGAATCATGCTGGTTTATTACAGACAGGTATAAAAAATGTGAACATTAAGGTCATAAGAGCACAGCATTTTTAATAATTTCCAAAACCAACTTTTGTATTTGACAGCATTTCAAATCCTTTAGTGTTTTTGTATTTTCCAGTAACCTATTTTTATTCTTTGTATTATTTCTGTAGCTGCTAGCTGAGACATACTTCATAGCAATGTATGCATGCTCATCTTGAAGTGTTAGCAAGAAAAAGGTTAAAAATAATAGGAAAATGGTACCTGCATCACAGATGGGAAAAACGCCAAAAGAGCTGGGTGAGCTTCAGGTAAATGCCACATTTTTTAATAAAAAAAAAAAAAAATCAAGTCAGCTCTTGTTTTCTCAGAAGCAGTTCAATCAATCTTACCCAAGCTGTGTGCTCTTTTTTTAACATTGCCCTAAAGCCAAGCACATTCAGATGTCAAAATGAAACAGGGGTGGAGATAAGGAAGAGAAATAAATCTGATAAAATAAATAAATCTGGTAATATAATCACTGTATATTCATCACCCTTGCTGCCAGGCTGACATTTGTAGGGCTTTCAGACAATCAAAGAATGTAGACAGATGTTTTCTTTCAAGTCAATTGGTTTTGAAAATTTACAGATTTAAACAACAAGAACAACAATTTGGTTAAAAACTCAATCTAATATACTCTGAACACAGAGTGGATCCAGAGATTCAGTCTCAACATTACCCTGAATGGTGTGAAGGCGCTGAGATCAGAAAGTGAAAAATGTGCCTGACAGTGACAAGGTAAGGATAGCTGGAGACAAAACTAGCACTATGCAGCCTGGAAGCCAAGTAGTCCTCTCTTCTGCCTTCTATCTTTGCTGGAATTTGCTTCAAGACTCTTTTTATTTTCCATAATCCAGTGTCCTTTGTTATTCTTACAGTCATGAGCAAGTCGCATCTTGGCAAATAGGACTTATCTTTTTACAACTGCAGCCACTTTTTAGAAATAACTCCAAGCTGACAACAATCATGGCTCTTTCCAGGCTACTAGCTGAAAAATCACATTCATCATGTACGTACAGGTGATCTCTCCTCTACTACTTTTTCCACTACTTTTCCACTTCACATATTTTGCTACTGAAGTATTAAGGCAGGAAAAGAAGAAAATCTTGTTTCCTTATGTCAAGCACTGGGAAAGCTTCTTTATGCTGCCAGTCTACAGGGCTGGTGTTTGTCAGAATACATACGCTAGAAAAATAAGCAAGCCACTGTGAAGAAGTACCTTACTGGGAAAAGCCATTGTGGTCATAGAATTCAAAGGCTGGGAGGTTTCAGAGGTATAAGAAGCAGAATAGGAAGGAGTAGCTGAGTTAGAGACGGTGGCGTCTGAGCAACAACAGAGCAAAAACTGAGAAACTCTTACAAGCCATGCAGAAGCAGCAGAGGATGAAGACAGTAGGATCCAGAAGGAATGGAAATTATTCTACGTGAGAAAGAACAAACAGAAAGACCAATGCATGCTGAAAGACAGACAATGTCTGGCTGAAAGAAAGGAAAGGAAGTTTTATCTAGTATTTCTCACTTTTGGTGGCAAAAAATTCCCAATATACAGGACCATTTCTAAGATGCTTTGCACATTAGTTGGTCACCAAAGGCAGGAATAGGAGTGAAAGCTGTATTTATAATCTAACAGAACACTACTGTTATCTATGAAATAATTGGTGTCTGACATCACTCCATAATTGACCATTTTATTATACTGTATACTTAACCTCTTGTCAACCATGTTTTTTTCCTGTAGTGTGAGACATTACACTCTCATTCCTTTTAATATAAAAGAGTGCAAGAGATGCATTATCGCTGTTTATTATCATAATTCCTAATGATATAATAAGGTAATACCTATGGCATTTTACTGTGTGTCTGCTCAAGTAGATTGAGATTTGCAGCAAGGTCCTGTTTAAACATTGCACGAACCCAACAGTCATGTTTAATGAGTCTTATGTTCTGTTAGAAAAATCAGCTTATTACTAATGAGATTTATTATGTTATTCAATACTCAAATAAAAGTGTATTTCTCAAATACACATGCCTGGGGCACAAATCTGACAAACACTTAGGGAAGTAAAATGCTGTCCAAAGAGACAGTGATTAATAAAGACCAGTTCGGGGGAGGTTGTTTCCATGTTCTAAAATACTGGCTTTCCTATACTTATTTCTTGGAGTGAATTCAGTCTGACAGTACAGTGTAAGTGTGCTAGAGACAGCTCCAGGGAACTGAGGAATATTCACAAGGTCTCTGTCTCCTGGCTGAAATGCCCACATCAGTATGGCTCTGTTGCTGGAAACAAGGAAGATTTGCTCAGTTACTAAAGTGATGCCTGGGCATCTTAATTTCCTTTAGCTGGGGTTGATGCACAGATAAGTATTATGGTGAACTAGCACTACATTTTGCATTAAATTTGCATACCATTTTAGCCTGGCCGCACACTATGAACACAGCCTTTACTCAAAGATAATCGGTATCATTCAATTAGCACAAAACACTTTTTACAAGCTACACTATGGAAGAAAAAACGTAATTGCTTTCATCCTCTGCTGAGCTGCTCACAGTAAAACCTAAAACCTCACATGTCTGCACAATGAGCTTGTTCAGCTTTCTCAGGCCTTACAAGTCACATCTACAGAACCCATGGTACCCAGTGCTAAGCCACAATCACCTAGTCTTTCGTTGCTTACTTCCACATAAGTAGAAATTTCTGCATAAGAATGTCCTTATTGATTCAGAGACTCCAAGAGCAGCCTGAGAAACCTGCTCTAGTTGAAGATGTCCCTGGTCATTGCAGGGGCAGGCACAGACTGAAGCACAGGAGGTTCCATCTGAATATGAGGAAAAACTTCTTCACTTCGAGGGTGTCACAGCACTGGAACAGGCTGCCCAGAAAGGTTGTGGAGTCTCCATCTCCAAAGACATTCAAAACCCACCTGGACACATTGCTGTGCAATCTACTCTAGTGAACTTGCTTTAGCAGGTGGGTTGGATGAGATGATCTCCAGAGGTCCCTTCCAACCCCAACCATGCTGTGATTCTGTTATTCAAATACATTTATATATTCCAAATACAGATGTAGTTTAGGTTTCTCCTTGAGAGTGTTGTTTTTCTTTCTGAAAGAACACTTAATTTTAGCATTTAATAACCTTGTTATTTATAAACAATGTGATGGTATTGACTGTTTTCAATATTTGTATCGATATGACAAGAATTTTTAAAATAAATTAAACCATACAGTAATCTCAAAATGCCAGCATTCCATTTGGCACAATGGAAAAGAAACACTGTAATTATGTTTTTGAAACACAACTGATGTATTCGAATATAAGGCTCATGATTTAATAGACAATACATTGCATTTAGTGGCTTTGTAATGGAAAAAGAGGTTCCAGACTTGAGAAAGGGAATACAGTGATACTAGATCCAGTCTTTTATTGCCTGGAGATATGAAGGAGCTGGACTTTGGAATGAAGAGTAGGGAAAACAATCTGGGAAGAGCATAAACTACTGGGGAAAGAGCAAGGAACAGGTTGTGCCTATTTGTGCTGCTTTTTATTTTTCTCAAATAAATGAATGTTAATTGAGAAGTATTGTTACATATTTTATGACACTCTGGGTACATGCTCTGAAATCCCATGAGGCCTGGTTTAAATTCAAATTAATCCTAAACTACACTTAATTAGCATTGCTGCAGTTGATTTTGGTTTTTTCTGTTGTAAGGAAAAATATTATATCTTACAGTTTTGCTGTTTTCAAATGTTAAAATATATGATGGAGGTGAAGAAGTGATTTGGTAGCTGAATGACTTCCTGGCAGGAGAGAATCTGACAGGATGGCATTTTACTAATTAAGAAGAGTGCTGGACTAACCAGATGGGAAAAATACATACTGAAACTTTTTTCTTTTTTCATTCTTTTTTTTTTTTTTTTCCCCAAGACAATGTAGAAATAAACAAGGACAATGAAGGGCATGCAAAGAAATACTGGCAAGACAATTTGCTAGCATAAAACAAAGTTAGACAAATCAGATAATAGCCAAATAATCATGCTTTAATCAGATCAAAAAATAGGCAGGAATCAGAAGCCACTGATGTAAGCAAGACACTTTTGTGCTTCAGACCCATCTCTAACATAAATGTACAGCGTGAATTCTGGCAAGCAGTCAGGACTAGTCTACACAGACATTTTAAGTGCCTAAATGCAGTATGTAGACATTATTATGACCCTTGAAAAGAAAAAAATCATGAAGTTTAAGAGATTTTTCATATCCTTTAGAAAAAGAAGAGATAACACAAACCACCCCAATGCTAGGGACAAAATAAGAAACGTGCTTTAAAAAATCCCAATATGCTAAGTATCAGTGAGAATTTTTTTTACTACCTTAAGCTCAATAAAGTTTCTACTTTCTATGTTCTAGGTTAAATTACTGAGGAGTGTAAAAGAATAATGCAACAACATAAAAAAAGTTGGCAAAATCAGAAAAGTCGAGGCACAAAATGGGATAAAAAGTAAGGCATAACAAAACATGTATTCTAGCAATACATCTGTAGCAAGACAGAACAAAGGAGAGATGTGCTATCCAGTGGAGAGAAGGGATGATTACAGATTATTGAAAAGGCTGAAACCATTTTTTCTTCACTAGAAGGACCAACCTCAATCAGCTGGCTAAAATAATTAATACCAGAGACAAGGGAAGAGAATAGAGATTAGAACAATAACAGATAAAATATTTTCAAACCAGCTGGGCTTGAAGAAATTCCTCTGAGAATACTTAGAGAAGAGAATAAAGACATTTTGGAGCCATTAGCAATTATCTTTGAGAACTAGTGGAGAACAGATGAGCTTCTAAAAGGATGAAAAAGGACAGACATCATGTTTATCTTTAAGAGGAGAGAACAGAAGAAACTAGGGAATTACACACTGTTCTGCTTAACTTTAATTCTGAGAAAAATACTGGAGCAAATAATTGAACAAATTTGTTTAAAAGCTTAAGGTTTTGTCCTGTTTTAAGGGTATAAAACAGTCAGCATGTAGTTGTTGAAAACTATGGTGGAAAGTCTCAGTTGGAGCTTTTTGTCCAGTTTGTTCATGGTACCTTGTGGAAAGTGTGGTTCAACTGAAGAATAATTAGAGATTTAGAAAAAAAAACCTGTAAGGAAGAACAGAAGGTCCCTTGGGAGGCTGTGAAATCTTTATCACCAATATAGATCTTCAAAACAGGCAAACATATGTTAGAAATGGTTTAGGTAAAGCTGATACTGCCTTTGGCAAGGATGGTATCTTCAGAGGGTTGGTTCTAGGCAGCAGTACAATAGAAAATCAGTCAGCGAAGCTGATTGTCAAGAGCAGCAAAGCGGCAATGACCTAATGCATCCCGTGTCATAAAGCCTGCAAACATTGTTAGAATGGTGGATGGAACCTAAAGATTGCTGTAGTCATGAGATTGGAGAAGTATAATCTCTGTGATCTGCCCTAATTAGTCCATGTAAAATTGAGTTTTCATCTCCAAGAGACATGACTGGAAAGAATTCAGGACTATACAGTACTACCCAGAGACAGCAG
Source organism: Patagioenas fasciata (assembly GCF_037038585.1). Lineage (NCBI taxonomy): Eukaryota > Metazoa > Chordata > Aves > Columbiformes > Columbidae > Patagioenas > Patagioenas fasciata. Next base: position 18,331,698 of record NC_092526.1, read on the forward strand.
CTCTACTTAAAGCACTGCTTTTCAGCAAGCCCAATACTCGGTAGGAAAGAAGTTGTGTATCAGAGGCTGTACACAGACTCGATGAAGCTGCTGGTACCATAACCAGGGAAAGTGCTCCATTTTCTTATTCCCAACTAACCTGACATCTACCACTTTATCTTTCCTGGTTTTATTTCCCATATTAAGAGCTGTCTTTCTTTGATGTTCTTTTTGCCTGATGTCCCTTTTGCAATCTAAAATGCAGTTGTTACTCCCTGTTGCAGGGAATGATTTTTCAGTTCTGTGTGGAATTCTCCCATTTGCTTTAATACACAATAAACTGATTGCAGCACAATTTAAGAACATTGGCAGGTATGTGGTAACACTAAAGCAATGGTCAAAACCTAGTCAAATAAGTGTATCTCCAAATGGTCCAGACAGACAATAATGTAAGCAAAATGCCACTTAGAGCATTTAATTTTAGGGCCTCGATGTATAACTACTGAAGGGAACTGGTAATTAATACAGCCAAATTAACATATAACAGCTTTACAAGAGAGTGGCAGTTTTGAGTTATCCCATGCTTATTCAGATCTCTGATACAAGCCAAAATTCTCTTACATCTTTTGCTTCCAGGAAGCCAACAATAACTGGATACAATGCTAGAAGAGCAGGTGTGTTTTCACTCAGAAGCAGCAGCTATGGATATGAAAATGATTTAGCAGCTGGCGAATAAGGCGGCTGAAGCTGTGCCAGACAAAGTAAGTGAGCGTGTGTGTGTGTGTGCGCACGCACGCATTTTGCCACTAATTATGCAAAAAGCCCCAAACCCATTGATCATGTGTTTCTCTCCCTACTTCACCAGGAATAAATCTTGAAGTGTGACAGCTCTTTCAGAAAGTCGGAGTTATTACCAGTGATGTATTCTCTGCATTAGAACTGAGAACACACAATTAATTATTCTTTTTGTTTCTTATCTTTTTGTCCACATAATCCTGTTTACAGCATGGTAAAAACAAATATCATCTGCAAGAAGCTGGTCTGCATTTTTGCTTATTATTTTGTCCTCTTAGCTTCACAGCAATAAGGCTGTATTCAACCAAACACAGCGTCAACATGCTGTAAGCCACTTCCCAGTACAGAGCTTCAAGCCTTTTTTCCTTAGAGTTGGGAAAGATTTACGGTAAAATTCAGCAAGCACAGCTGCTGATTTATCTTTGGTACATGTAGATATCAAGAAATGTTGGTTTAAACTTGAGCAGCCTGACGGGTCAATGACTGCTCAACTCTTTTGGGTTTTCTTGCTTATAGAATTCCACTGAAACGGTACATTGTTAGATTTACAGAAACACTCATCTGAGCATCTTATTTTGTTTTACACACTCTAATTTGTCAAGCATAGACCCACCAAACTCTCATAGGAGGACTATGAGTCAGAATCAAGAAAAGCACTCTGTTAAAGTCACAAAGATATATTTTCATTTATGAAACAATTTAAAGATTAACATGAGGAGCTGGAACAACTATATCAACAAGAGAAAGACTGCAGAGATTAATCATTCCAAAATATTTTTTTTTCACTGTGCAGAGAAACAGAATTATTTATATTCAAATTCCACTATAATATACAATCAAATAATGCTGAAAGTAAGTATACCAACTTCGTGTCTCAGGGAAGTCACAGGCTTATTTTCAATTGCTCTATCATGTCGTAAAAATAATTAAAGGAGATTTGTGTTTTCCTTAAAAAAAAAAAAAAAAGAAATATGATCAAAGCATTTTACTAGTTTTTTCTATGAATTTTAATTTAGATGGAAGCCTGGGAAGTTAATTCCATTGTACAGTTTTTAACTAGGACATTAACTGGTGTATATGGAGACCCAGTTCAAAACTCCTGCACTAAATAAACTGCATTAAATAGTTAAGTCCTGTCACCAGCCAAAGAATGGAAAAAGTCTCTAACCACCATGCTCTGGGAGGCCTTGTTCTTAAGATCTCTTTACAATCCACTAGTCAAGAAGGTTGCCTTGCTGTGTATTCACACAGACATACATTCTGGTAAGCTTTGAGTGCAGTTAGAATTATTACTACCAATGAAGCCATAGTATTATGCAGCTGATCTGTTGGTCATCACAATTTAACTGCGAACATAATCAAACTATATACAGCGTCTTCTCAGAAACCAGATAAAATTCATGAATCATCTTTAATAAACATGCTCAAATACTTTATTGTTCAAATGGATATTCTAAAATAATAAGAAATAATTCTGAATGGATATTCCAAGATCTTTTGGAGCTTCTGCAATAGTAATGTTCCCTATCCTTCTGCAGTAACCTGTCTTTTACAAGAGATTGTTTAATGCGGAGAAATTCCTACACATTTGTATCAGAATGAAATCATTAACATAAGAACATATGCCATATTGGTTCAGACCCATCTTCTCTTCAGCCGTGGCTAGAAATCAGTGCTCTGGGAAGAATAAGAACAGGGCAAGCATATGTAATACTTCCTCAGAGTCTTCTCCCAGCTGCCAGCTATTTTCAGGTCAGAGAACTTCCTGTGATTGATGCTGCCTGTCTCTAGTTTCCCTCAGTGAATCTCTCAAGTATTTACTTGTCCAAATTCCCCTTGAACACATCCAGAACAGTTTTGACAGGAAGTTCCATAGGTACAGCAAGACAGGTCCATTAACTTAATGACTTTGCATCAACACCTGTCTCTTCCTTTTCCCTAAACTTCAGAATTTTATGAGACTACGCAAACAAAAATAATACTATGGAATCTGTGATCTTGCTGCACTACATAGCTCCCCTTTTTGCATAAGAGGAAAAGAGGTCATAAGATCCCAGAAGTGAATTGTCTTATTTCAAATACATCTCTTCTTTGACTTCTTCCACTCAAACTCCACACTGGGAACTTGAAAAAAAGACTTGGGATCAAACAACATTCAATAAATAGTGCAAAGGCTCCTTGTATCAATCACTTTTTCTGAAATTAAATATTGAATAAAATGTAGCTCTATCTAAAGCAGCTACCAAGACTTAGTGAATTTTAACAAGGAACAGAGGGAGAAAGCCTATGTAATGTAGTTGATATCAAAATATCTATTTTGGTAGAGTAGTTGCTATGGATGTTGACTGTTCCCAAGCACGCAGGGTTGCCTGTTCAGACACTGCTCCCTTTTCATGCAGGTAACCTTTGCCCAGGGTAGCAAGCCTCCAGAAATCATTGACACCACTTATGGTAATAAGGAATGTTGCACTGAGTCCAAAGCCAGTTTACAGACTGTTTCTGCCACAGTCTCTGCCTCAGAGAATGACTGTCTGCTTGCAGTTGCATTTAAGGAAGTCCTTCAGTCGGGTATTTCTCAGTGGAAGTCCCCAGCTAATATTAGTCATAAGCAGTATTGAAGTACAGAACTGAATTTCACAATCCTGTTGACACTCCTCCCAGGCAGCTTAAAAATTACCAATGCTGTTACTAAAGAGATGAGAAAAGAAAACCCAAACCTTTGTTTTCCACACTTTGTAAAGACAATTAGTAAATTATACTTATCAACTTCAGCATTCAGATATATAGAAAAAGTACAAGATGAGATACAAACTTTATAATTGTACTAACACCATTTCCATGTTGCTTACAGTGCAGCAAGTCTGTATATCTGCACTTTTATTTAATTTTCTTTAGTTACCTTCTGGAAGCCAGGTTCTGTCCGTTACAATCTATAGGCAAAATATATACCTTATTAACACTGCATATACTAAGATTTCCACAGGCTCATCAACTAACTGCTCTTGCTGCTGGGGGAAAAAAATTCAGCCCCACCTTCCTTCTGACAATGGAATGACAACATTCAGTCCAAATTAATCCACAATTCTCCTTTTCTTACCAGGAAAGGCATTTCAAAAGCAAAACACACTTTTTATTTTGTTAAAACAACACTGACAACGGGCTACTGAAAGGACGGAGAAACAGCATAGAGCAGCACAAACTCTTCCAGCACCCAGCACCGCACCACATGTTCCCTTGGGACAAGAGTTTAAAAGTTCTGGAAAAGGTTTAAACATCTGACGTGAGCCACCTAGTGTCTGAACGACTGTCTACACTAAGGAGTTGCAAGAAACATCCTCTTTCTGACAGCTGGTAGAAGCCAATTTGTATTTATAAGCTTAAAAATGTAGAAAATTATCAGATTTAAACCTTTACTGAAATACAGCCTTTTGGCGACTGTTGCACCACAAGCCTACCTTAAGAGCAACTAGCTCCTCTCAAGACTTCAGCGCAGTTTACCCACAAGCACACTGTTAACACATGAGTAAAGACTAAGTATAATCCCTGTTAAAATACAATGTCAGAAGTAATTTCAAACAGCAAACTGTGTACAGATGATGTAAGGTATTGCATATTGTATGTAAATATATTGTACATATGCTTGACCCACACAGAGAAAACTTGCAAATTTTTACTCTAAAAGAGTATCAACTTAGTAATTCCCCCACAAAAAGCCCTATTTCTAAGTATAATTCATCAAAATAGGACTCTCTCTGAGTATGAAAACAAAGTTAAATAAAATAATACACACACGAACCTCTTCATCATCAGTCACAAATTCTATGTAAGTGTTTTGCAACTGGTTTAAAGATTAGTAGAGTCTTAAAATCTTAAATCCTTTTTAACTGTACTGTGCTTGCTCTTCACAGTTATCTTGTGAAGACTACATATAGGAAAGCAATTCTGCCTTAACAATGACATAAAAATGTGAAATATTGATGTGGGACAGAAATACAGAAAGCCATTACTGGAACAGCTATAGGGAAGGAAATACAGAGACTGAGGAGGAGGAAGCAGAAAAAGAAAGCAAGATGAGGAAGAAAAGGACAAAAAATATTTTGCTGTAAAGCAAAAACCACTCTAAAATAACAAAGTTAGAGATCAAGTTAGCTACGCAATATAGGTTTTATATTATTTTCAGGGTTTTTTTCTTTTCCTATTTAACAATTTATTCAAAGGGTTAGAAGTTTCTAAGAACGTCAAGACCAGTTACAGTAAAGCTTGTGACATACATCTTATTTGTTTTGGGGAAGAAATGTAGTAAAGAAAAAAAAAACGCTAAATAATGAAGATAGAGGAATGGCTAGCTTCTCTTGTGCTTTATTGTGGAAGAATATTACTTATAAATTATTCAGATAATAATGCACGGGATTTGAAAAGTCGTATTTGTACATGGTTGTCAGTTTTGCTTTGTTGGGTTTGAGACCTTCACAGCAAATTTACAGTAAGTATATTTCGATAATTTAATAAACAAATTTCTGTTTCCTGTAACAACTAGAGTGCAATTATAGTGTTTCAGAGATGGTATGTAAGTTATGCCTCTATTGAAATTCAGGTAGCCATAATCTTAGTTGAAATGTGTTTATCATCAGATAACACCTACTTGTACTTTTCTGCATATTATCCCTTTTTAAATATAGCATGCACTGATCTGAATTTCAGAATTGCACGTTTTATTTCAGTTATTGAGATATCCGTTACAAGTGCAGAACTACTTGGTAAGACTGAATAAAAATAAAAAAGTAACAAATTTTAAAAAAACCAACAGCCTCTTTTGTCCTTAAAAACAAACAAACAAACAAACAAACAAAAAAATACACAACTTGGTTGAATGAAACCTTAGCTTGGATGTCTCAAACACTGTCTGAAAGTGGAAATTGAATTCCCCTTTCTTGAAAGTGCTAACAGAGAAAACCCTCTCTGAACCTTTTAACACTTCATTAGAACCTCATGTGAAGTTCTTTAAAATGGCTAACCAGTAAGTGTATTTATTTGCTCACTAAACTGTCTGTAAGTCTCTTTAGTCTTAGTAAAGGCCAAAACAGATCCAAAGAGTTATTAAAGATTCAGCAGGAAAGGCAAACTATAATAGAAGCACTCTTCAAAAGGATACAGCGAACAATACCGGGCTACTCTTTCTGTGGTCGTGCTTGAACTCAGGCCTTGGGCTTCCAAGTGCACACACCCAGGGTAGGTAAGGTTGCCTTAGTTGAAATGCAGGTTCTGATCTGTCAGCAGGCAAAGGGAAATGTTCTGCTCTAAGAGAAGAAATGCCACAGCCTGGTTGTGCGGATATGTTCACTGGGGTTCATAGACAGCCAAGGCCAATTCAAAATCTGTAATGCTTCCCTGCCACTAGCTCTGTGACTGTACCCTGTGCAAGTTATGAGAGAAATGCCTCATTTCCTCCCATCAACTCCCACCCTCTTAGACACCTTCAAGAAAAATTTATTCTCACACATGCGACCTACGAGATAAGGACTTGTAGCAGCAGACAAATTAAACTGTGGGTTCCTATTATATTCTTATATATAAAGTTCATTGCCTGTGTGAATTAAAGTGCCCGGTGGGAAGAGTGAGATGATCTGGGCATGAAAAGTATAGTTATGCTACAAATTTAAGTACTGCTATCTACAACTGAGGCAGAATAATGGAAAGACTGAAATAGGAAGGGACGTGTGGCAGTAAGGATAGCCCTTGCTCGAGACGGGTGCTTCAAAAGGCATTGCAAGGCACACGCAGCAGAGCCCAAAGACGCTCAGCCCTGCGCGGGGCTGGAGGGGCCAGCTCCGTGACGCCTCGAAGGCGAGCAGCGGCGGCCAAGGCGCCGTGCCCGGGCACCCAGCCCGGCGCTGCCCCGCCTGGTCGCGTCGCCCGGCGGCTGCTGCGGACGCTACCCCGACCCGACCACCGGCGCGGGCAGCGCCAGTGCGGCCCGTCACAGGGCGGGGAGAACCCAACAGGAAGTCAGTTCTGGTTCCTGGGTTAAGGTGCTGAGGCAAGAGCGAGTGCCCTGTGCTGGGAGTGGCTGCGGGCTCTGTGAGGCGCTCGTAAGTCTGAGTCGCTTTTAAGGCCGCTCCGCTCCCTTCCGCGGGGAGTGGTGGGCGCTCGGCCCGGGGGGGCTGGGGCGCGGGCTGTGGCGCCTGGCGGCGGGCTTCCCGCTCGCCCCTGCCCTCGGCCTCTCCCCACTTCCGCCATCCGCTCCAGGTCCGCTGCTTCCCCCTCCGGTGCCCCTTTGCCTGACGTTGGGAGCAGGGCAAGGGGCGCATAGTTTGCGGGCAGAGGTGCTCTCGGTGCTTGCGGAAGGGCCGGGCAGGGTACCACCGCCCTTGCCGCTTCGGGAGGGCCGCGGCAGCCAGGGCGGCGGGGTTGCTCGCGGACGACGATCGCCGGCGGCGGCGAGCGGAGGAGCAGCAAGAGGTGCGCTGTGTGTGGGACAGAAACTGCGCGGGTGTGAATCCCCAGCTCTCCCGTAATCGCCGTCTTTTCCCTGAGCGCAGGGCTGTAACGCTGCTGTGGCTTCAGGGACTCCTGCTGCGTTTCCGACTCTTCCCGTAGTCGGGCAAATGAGGAATTTTGTCCATTAGAAAAAAAGGAAAAACGGAAAAAACGCAAGTGCAGTGAACTCTCAGTCTCTCACAAATGATTGCCTCAACAGGTTTCCAGTTCCCAAGATGATGGCAGCATAACTTAGAAAATATTTCCATGAAGCTATTTTGAAAGCAGAAATGTGTAGAAAAGTACTTGCTTCTGGATGGCATCTATGTTCTTATATGAACCCATGAGAGGTAGGCATGTTTATTATGGATGAATGTGTATATACACATGATTAGCTAAAAGTTTTTCAGAATTTAAGGTGTTTTTTGAGGCGCTATTAAAACTCAAAAGGTGCCTCTTTAGTGATCTGTAGAGCTGGGAATTCAGGATAAACACAGCAGTATGCTGCAAATCCTTGCATTGGGGCTTTTTTGGCATTTGTCTCATAGGAAATTCATATTACTGCTGCTATTTTTTCCCACCTGTAGCGGCAAAATGTTGCTTATTTGAAGCCAGTATTTTAAGAGCAGGGGTGTCAAACTCATTTTCACCAGGGGCCACATCAGACTCACACTTGCCCTCAAAGGGCCAAATGTAATTTTAGGACTGTATAAATGTAATTATTCCTACATTTATAGTGCTAAAATTACATTCGGCCCTTTGAAGGCAACTGGGAGGCTATGTGGCACCTGATGAAAATTAGTTTGACACACCTGATCTCAAGGTTTCATTTGGTTTGTTTACTTAAAGGTTTATCTTACAACTTTTGCTATACTCAGTTGTTTTCCAGTGTTCAAGTCTTTACTCAAAGATGAAATTTTAGTTCTCCTTGCCAAAGCTTCAGGAGCACAACACTCACAGGTACTCACATTTGCAGGACACCCTCATCAGACAAACTTTAGAGCTAATCTCTCTCTGACTCTGTCCCTGTTAGAATAAATGCAACATTTTGTATTGCTGCTTCTGTTCTGACTACATAGTGCTGTTAATAATTGGAGGAGTCTTTAGGATCTAATGAACATCTAGAATGTTGGCTGCTAAAGATCAGGGTTTTAAACTTTGGGCTGAATGTGTTCCAGTTGCTGTACAGATACAGCATAACTAAGCCTGATTATAATAGTGAGGAGATTTGTTTTGCTGATTGGGGTTTTTTTATTATTTTAGGGCTGCTGAGGTTTGTGGGGTTTTTTGCTGTTAATGTTGCGACAAGAATAAATGACAAGAACAGTTGGCGAATTCCCTGATAAATATTGATACCTATGGAGGAGAAGCTGGAAAAGGAGCCAGTTTTTCTAACTGCAGGGAGCTCTGGATGCGAGATGGATAACATAAGAAGCAGTTATATATTCCAGCAGCTGGCAGTTCAGGGTGTGACTACAGAGTAGTTTAATCCAATCTAAATCTAGACTGCTGCAGTCCTGCCCACGGCTAGTCTCATGTTCCCACTGCCTCCTTGTGTTTGCAGTAGTGCTGCAGCAGCTTCACAGTGAGCTAGCTGCAGTTTAAATGTTGGGGTTGGTTTTAAGGGGGTTGCTTTTCTGAGGAAGTAGGAAGCTACTTGGGTATACTCAACTGTGTATGATAGAAATGCTAATATTGATACAAGTAGGTAGGAAAAATACATGGCCAGAGATAGGGGAAGGCAGGAGTATCCTTTGGCAGTGGGACTTCCATCACTGCTACATAACTGTGATTTCATGTTACAGTTTTGAACTAATGCTGCCATTGAACACAGGAGTTCTGTCTGCATTTTGCTGACATTTGCATTCTTCTCCTATGCTGACTGCCTTATGTTCTCATGCCATTTGAAGTGGTCTGTGGAACTGATCTGCATTAAAACTAGCACAGCAAAAATACCTTTAGCATTTAGTTTTAAACTGGACTGGTTTGTTGATACAGATTACAGTAAGGCTGCTTGTGCTGGAAGAAAGGGAAGGGTGAGGTGGAAGCAGAAATTAGTGGGGGAATGTAACACCAATTCTTGTAGTTACAGTTCCATCTTAAAGTGACTCTTATTGTGCCTTTCTTATTGCATGGAGTCTGGATTTTAGGGAGCTACCAGTACATTAGCTACTATTCTCCTGATTTTTCCCTACGAAGCAGAAAATCAGATGCACTGCTACAATTCTGCCTGTTGGGTCTATTACTTTTGGTACCAGCAGAAGCCTTCGTTCATATGAAACAATTTAGGCATTTCATACAAAACTCATAAACTTGGATTTCAGTAATATTTGTTATATCAAAGGATCCCTAAATGATTCCAAGCTGCTAAAGAATTAATTTCACCACTAATGATGTACAGCCATGCCAGAGTTGACATACAATTGCTTTTCACATAAACACACATGATTAAAATAAATTTTGCAGGACAAGACTTGCAATATCTATTCAGCAGTCTGTTGCACCTTCTACGAAAATCAAAGCACATTTCTGTGTTCAGGCTCTATGATATGGAAAATATTCAAGAGCAAAAAAACATGAACAAAATCTTCAAGTTGGGGAATGACCTATTAGAGAGCAGTGTAGCGGAAAAGGGCCTGTGGGTCCTGGTGGACAGCAGGATGACCATGAGCCAGCACTGTGCCCTTGTGGCCAGGAAGGCCAATGGCATCCTGGGGTATATTAGAAGGGGGGTGGTCAGTAGGTGGAGAGAGGTTCTCCTGCCTCTCTACTCTGCCCTGGTGAGACCACACCTGGAATATTGTGTCCAGTTCTGGGCCCCTCAGTTCCAGAAGGACAGAGAACTGCTGAAGAGAGTCCAGTGCAGCGCAACAAAGATGATGAAGGGAGTGGAGCATCTCCCTTATGAGGAAAGGCTGAGGGAGCTGGGGCTCTTTAGTTTGGAGGAGACTGAGGGGTGACCTTATTAATGTTTACAAATATATAAAGGGTGAGTATCATGAGGATGAAACCAGGCTCTTCTCGGTGACAACCAACAGTAGGACAAGGGGTAATGGGTTCAAACTGGAACACAAGAGGTTCCACTTAAATTTGAGAAGAAACTTTTTCTCAGTAAGGGTAACAGAGCACTGGAACAGGCTGCCCAGGGAGGTTGTGGAGTCTCCTACTCTGGAGACATTCAAATCCCGCCTGGACACATTCCTGTGTAACCTCATCTAGGTGTTCCTGCTCCAGCAGCAGGATTGGACTAGATGATCTTTTGAGGTCCCTTCCAATCCCTAACATTCTGTGATTCAAGCTGCAATCCTTAGAATTTTGACCAGGGTCCAAGACAAGTTATCCTCATACCCTTCTTGCCTGGCTTGTTCTTCTCTGACTGCACCACTTTCCTTAAGAATAGCTGTGGTTTATGCATAATCCCAGCAGATAGTGAGAGATTATAGTGGCTGTCCATACTGCGTACCGTGGAGTAACCACGCTTTAAGTATCAGGAGAGGAGATGTGAATTACTGTTTGGTGTGTTTTTAATTAATTCTGGTGCTATTTGGAGTGTTTTTGAGTTTTCACTAGCCTGTCCTCTACTGTACTTACATTATGATAAATCTAGATAGTAAAATTCATGTCATATTACTACAGAAGCAAAGCACCTGTGTTTGCAAAGTTCACTCTGTCTTGAAATTGAAGTCTGTGACAATTAATAGTGTTGTAGTCTTATGTGTCAAAGTTCATGAGCTGTAGTTTCAGTAATTGTTATTGGAATTGTTCACAAAGTGTGAAAAGTTGATAGCATTGTGTGAAAAGATTTGAGTTTTGCTAGTTCTTTCTGGTTGGTATCACTGATTTTTAGATAGAAGATGTTTTAATTCACCTTGCAGTGTTGCTTGTGTTGCCATTTTCAAATGTGGCACAGAATAGGATAGGTCCATGTGACCTAATGTTGTTGAACTTTTATCTTTTTATTGCTTAATGCCAAAAGCTGAGTTTTATTTTGGTTTTTAATGCTGTTATTTCACAATTGACTAAACATTAAACTGTTAGAAATGTCATCAAATCAGATAACCGGTGATCTGCACAAATTTTAAGTCCCAGTCCTCAAACACTGTAACTACATGTACATTTACACATTCTGTGCATCCAGAATTTTATTCAGAGTTAACCTGCTTTTATTTGGCTTTTGTTTAAACCTATCCCTGTACAGAAAATTAAATGTTGAGGTGAGCAGAGCTATAGTTCAAACTATTATGTGAGTTACTGCTCAAATATACTGCACAGATTACTTGAACTTGAAATTAATACAAGTCATGTTGCGTATGTTTTTAGTTACATACTTCTGTCTCATAGAACTCTCTCTTTTTCCTTCTCATTACTTTTCAGGTCTGTTAACTTGATCATCTTTTGAGTGATGAAACAACATTGGGAATCATGGACAAAAACATTGGAGAGCAGCTTAACAAAGCTTATGAAGCCTATCGACAAGCATGCATGGATAGGGACCATGCTGTGAAAGAACTACAGCAAAAAGTATGTGTTAGGTTCCGAATTGTATCTTTAGAGCCATCCTTCCCACAGAGGATCGTGGTACCTGTGGATTTTGGTTTCACTTTAGCTTTAGGCACTTCAGTGCATCTGTTAAAGCTGGAAGTTGCCATTATGAAACCAGGCCAGTACACTGCTGAATAATGCATTAGGCTGTGAATCTAGTAGGTGGTTTTCAGGTTTTCAACCTTTAAGTTTTTTGTAGTTTTCAAAGGTGAGAAAAGAGTTGTCTATTTTGGAGGATTAATGAAACAACAAAGATGTGTATAAAATTTACCTAGCTTTAATGAAGTACTTATTGAAATTTAATTTGCTTTATTAAAAATTACTTTTAAAATTATTAATCTAAATAGCTTAAAACAAATAGTTTTTGTGTTAGTAGGAAGATATGCCATATGAATTACTAGTTTATGTCAAGGTGAAAGACTAATATGTTAAGCGCTGTGCAAACTATTAGGACAACAGAGTTTGTGTGTTTAAATGTTTACAGCAAACTTACTTTGAAATTATTACAATAAGTATTCATTTTTAAAAAATAATAATCTGTACAATTATTCTTTAATTATGAAGTAACAGAAATATTCAGGAGGCATTCTGAACAGTAAGGAGCACCTTTGAATTTTTACCTCATCTATTGTTGAAAACAATAATTGTAATAATTTCAAACAATTGTAAAGCAAAAGTATTTTAGGACTTCTCATCATGTAGGCCAGCCTATTGCAAAGCTATCAGTTTTGGGCTTTGTAATACTATTGTTATTGTTCATATTCTACCCAACAATGGAACCTTTGTTATAGGAAGGATTGAATGTTTTTGATGCTACAGGCCTTTCTGAAACTTCCATAGAACTGGTAGGCTGGAACAGAAGAACCATACTCAGTGTCAAGTTGCAGAAACAGAACTGGGAGCAGGGAAAGGTCTGCTAGAGGATATTCTTATATCTGGGAACAATCATGCCATCTTCTTGCTTGGCAAAATAAACTAGCCGAGGCACTGCAGAACAGGTATCTAGTCAATCCTGTGTGCAATCATCCACTGTGCAGTCTGTCTTTGTTCATAGTCCGTTGCAGCACTGCTGGTGCAACTCTATAGAGTTTTCTGTACTTAACAAGCACAAGTCAGTACATTTTGTGCTGAAATTGCAACTAACTTAACAAAAGGCAAAACATCTTAGAATGTTTGAAGAAACAACAGTCAAGTTAATATTCCTGGGTCATCTAACAGTACATGAAAGTACAAGACATCAAGTGTAAGGTCAGATCACCCTTCTAAAGTCTATGGAAGAAAACCAGAAAAGTATGTGAGATCATCAGTGTGAAGCGAACTAAATGCTTGCAAGATTTCTATCTGCATTTTTACTGGTTTGGAAATTTAAAGCCTTTCATAAAGGATTACTGCCAGTTCAAATCTTTGTGCTAATCTTTCAGTAGTTGGATTTCATCACATCAAAAGAGAACAAAAGTATTTTTTCAAGAAGAGTTGATACTATAATTAGTTGGGGTTTTTTTGTTTGTGTTGTTTTTAGGGGGTTTGGATTTTGATTTTTTTTTAACCCAACTCATGGGTTTTGAATGACCTTTGCACAGTGCTTTGCTCTGGTAACTTCCTCTGTTCATTGTGTGGCCTTCATACATTGTTGGATTGTCCACCACTCTGTTGTTAACAGTTTACTACTTAAGTTACCGATAGGCCACTTGTTTTGCCAGTCTTCAGAGCTGGGAGCCATGTCAGGCACACAGAAGCCAGAGTCATCTCGGCCAGATGGTGTTTGATACAGATGGATGGTTGGTTGTCATGCAGATCTTCTAGTTGGTAACTTGTTGCTGCCATCTGACTCAAGGAATAATTTGTGCACACTGGCTGTCAAAAGCATCTTCTCTTCTGTCTGTTTTAGCTGTCATGTCTGTGCTCTGTACAGAAGTGTTGACAAGACATTGCTGTTGTACATTTTCAATTTGGTTCTCAGTGATTTTTCCGCTTCATGAGGTCTCTTATAGCTACTGGAGTTTACTGCTCTTTGATCACTTTTTTTTTTTTTTTTTTTTTTGTTAAGTAAACTCTCATAGTACAACTACTACCTGGCCTTTTAAAATAAATTTTCCTTGTAGATTTTTTTTCCTGCCTACTTTACAGACAAACACATTGGCCAGTAGAGATGTGTGGAATTTAAATGTGACCAAGATTTGAGAATTAGATAGCACTGTGGATAAACTATGAATAGACATGAAAACAACACCTAGCGTTGTCCCAGGTTGTGACCTGTTTGGTAATATTCTTAATTTCAGAAAATATTCTTAATTTCAGAAAAATAAAGTGCATTTCTGTAATTTTCCTTGTTAGGACTTCACAAGTTTTCTTGCCTGCTTTTAGCACCACTGTAGCTGCAACACTAGGCATGTGCTAATGAAATAATAGGTTTTTAATATTAGCATCTCTCTGCCACCTGACCATTTCTTCAGTTAACTGGCTGTATAACAATGTTCATACACTTTGGTGAAATGTGAGCAGTTTTATTAGGCTCTGTATGGCCTGTTTATAGCATGAGATGGAATATAGCTGGATGAAGAATGGGCTGATTGCTTGCTTTTCCCCTGGGCTTTCTAGATTAGAAGAACAAGTCTACTACACTCAAAGGAACAGGCAAAAGTCCATTCACAAACAATTAAAGTTATTTATAAAATACCTCTTGTATGAAACAAGCAATGTTGCTGTTTTCCATTTAAAATCTACCTTTGGAAAGCCCATTTTAATATAATGTCGTTGTTAGAAGATACAGGGAAATAAAATTACATCTTTTTATAGATAAACTAACTGACCAGCATTGTGAAGAATACTAAAATTGTAATTTTAAACCTGATATTTTCTATGGCTATGAATGAATAATCCTAACTTTAAAGTTATCCTGTCCTTTACAACTGCCACAGTTGAAACAGTTACTGAAAATTGGGATTTATTTCCTACAATGCCTTTTCTAATCAATGCTGTCTCAAAAATATGGTTTGCAAAGGTTATTGTAGTTGATTTTTCACACAAAGGTCCACAACTACAATTATCTTTAAAAATCAGAGCTGCTTTTTGTATGCCAAATAGGAGACCCCTAGTCAAAACAGAATAAGATTAATGCTAATTAAATTATATTTGCAGACAGAAAACTACACGCAGAAAATACGTGAACAGCAGGAAAAGATAGAGCTTCAAAACAGCATTATTGCAGAACTGAAATCACAGTTAGCTGCTCTGAATGCTAATAGAGGTATGTACTTTAGTTTGCACGTTATTTCATTTTATGCTGTGTTGCACTGAAGAATAGTTTTGACTTTGTGGCTTCAGTTTTTACAATATACATCTCTCAGAGCAGGATCATACTTTTCTGTGAATGTGAGGCTTAACACAAATGTGCAGTTTCAAAATCTATTTTTAAAATGCAACACTTCTGAGGTTTCTCTTTATCATCTGCAGGAAATGGTGAGATTTTTCTTTACATGTAGAACCTGCTTGCACTGAAGCCAATAAAAGTTATAAAAATATGGGTTCAAGTCGTTCACTAGAATTAAAACCAAAATTGTTACGTGCTAATTTTACAATTATCTGTTAATAAGTTTAGCTTATAGGTTGTGCTATGGTCATGTTAGATGAGGCTTGTGATGCTAAGCTTTATAAGCAGGTAATTCTCTTTCAGATCAAACAGTCATTGATGGATAATTTTCCGCTGTTTGACTGTATTGCACAAATAAGAGAAAAGAGTCAAAGTAACCATGTGTTAATCTGCCATGCTCATTAAATATTTATTCACACTAGCCTAACACTCCTGGTTTTCATAAATACTAGCAAAGTGGTTGGCTTTTATTTTTAAGAGGACATGTACATTCTTTATTGCTGGTTTAGTCTTGTATTGTCTCTGAGCACAGAATGGGGCTTCTCTTGCTTGTTTAATATGAAGGCTTGCTCAAAGAAAATAAACAAGTTCATATAAACCTAGCTTCTTTTTAATTTTGCTTGCACTTAGAAGCTGACTGGCAACAGTGACAATCAGTTGCTTTTTTTTTTTAAGGTAATGCACATCCCTACATTCTGATGCATGAAGACATTGAAACTTCCAACTTATCTTTCGGCCAGCTTTCTGAAAAACTGAATGTAGCAAAGCAAAGAGAAAAACTCTTAAAGGTACGGTTGCCTGCAGTATACTTAAAATAAGATCGCATTTGTGCTGTGATTATACAATGAGAATCTAAAGAGGTGAAGTTTTTACTGGTGCCTTTGAACTGCACTTCTTCTAATTACACGATCCTCACCTGAAGCACACAAGTATTGTGCTGCTGCGGTCTGCTTAGGTGAACTAGGCATATATCTTTGATCCTTCCCAGTTTGGCCATCCAGCTCCCTAGAATAGTTGTGATTGCAAAGTAGGAAACTACTTTACTTCGTAGCCTGCCAAAACCAGTGGTCAGGAAGGGACTTTCTCTCACAAGAGCTTTTCACATTGCAACCAGTTCACATATTTTTGCAACAAATGGAGAATGTGCACTCAGAAAGTGATGGAGTGGAAAGTGAAATATACATTGCTCTGAAGACACTGGTGATTTGTTTGTTTTTTAAAATATCCAGTTTCAATACAATGTCTCTTCTGCCTCTCCTCACTGAAATAACACAGATTTTCACTACAGGCCATTCAAGAATAACAGTAAAGCAATAGTGCAGAATAGATGGGAAACACATGAGATAGATTTTGCATATTGACCAAAACCAGTGACAGATGCATGAAGTTGCATTGTTCTTATCCTAAGTCATCCTACCATGTTTTTTGAGAACTGTCTTGTAACATAAAATCTCTTATTTTTTTAATATGAATCTTCTTATCAGAGACCCCGTAGGTGTTGTAAAAAGACACTTAAATGGAATCAGGCATAATTAAAATAATTAATCTCAGGATTTGTTTCCTAAATCTGAGCTATAAACTAATTATGCTAAACTCACAGAAATGCATTTTTTATCACAAGTGTTAATTTAAAAATAATTTCATTGAATTACTGATGCTTGCTTAATTATTTGGAAGAAATCTCATTTGAGACTAAGCCTTTGCAGACATTTTAAACATATTGTTCCGAAGATTTTCATACACTCTTATTTTACTTTTTAAAAAGTCTTTATATAATTTTTCTGCATTAGAATCTGTAATCACAAGATGTCATTTCTTTCCTAATATTTGCATTTGTTTGGAGTACGATCCAGCTAAAGGGTTAATTCTTTGATGAAACATCTTTGCATATTTTTGCATTTCTCTGTCTTGAGTTGGATAAAAATTATGTCTCATGGTTGCACATGGAGACCTGAGCAAGTCTAGTATTTCATACTCTTGTTTCCAAATGCTTGCTCAAGGACAACTGTTTTAAGTTTTAAGTAACTTAGTCATATAATGAGTAGGAGGAAGGAAGGTATGCTATATATTTTTTTCATATGGGGAAACACTGAGAAATTATGTGGTCTCTACGGAAGATTACAGGAAATGCATGAGAAGCTGGAGTCATTATTTCAGGGGCTATTTTCTTAATGGAATGCAAGTTGTCTTCATCTGCATTTTTTTTTTTGTAGTCTCTTCTTGCAATTACCTCTCAACAGTGGATTTTGCTTCATCTGTGCACATTATATATATGACTCCGTGAACAATCAGCTATCAACTATACAGTCTGCATTTAAACCCAGGCATAGTGCTATACTAATAAGGTCTTTTCAGAGGGGATCAGTAGAGATATAAACCCATGCAAGGTCAGGTTGATTCAGCCTGCTCTGTGTTCCTGTTATTGCAAACGCAGTAGCTGTCTAGTGGTTAAGAGCATGGAGCTTGAGGAGAACATGTTTCACTGGACCAAGGCTGGTTTCTGCAGAGGTGTGTGGATATCTCTGCACCATCCTTCTGATTTCATAGGGGTTATAAGCTTTGGGAACAAATTAGAACAGATAAAAAGGTAAACTGCATGGAATGAATGTATGGAAAAAGCTGAGGAAAATGAACAGTAGCAAATCACCAGGACCACATCAAGTTAACCACTTCTCTGTCTTTCTGAATAAATGAAGTAAAACTAAAACAAAACAAAGTAAAAAAATCGATGCCGTATTAAAAACAAAAAGAGCTGATTCTTTGCCTGTAGGTAGTCAGCCAGTAGAATGTCCTGCTTCAAGGAAAAATTGGACAACTTCACAGAAGAGAAATCTGAGATAAATAGGTACTATTACTAAGAAGGTCTGGGAATAGAAACTATAGAAAATAGAAACTATTGCTAAGAAGGTCTGGGAATTTATTAAAATATGTATCATGACTGCCTCCTGTTTTCTTGTTCTCTTCCATAGATGTCCTATTTTGACATCTGTTAGACCAAAAATCTATCATCCTGTCACTGACCCTGTATAGTTGTCTTGTATCTAATTCAATAAAGTATTGGCTTTTCAGCTATTCAAATTTGGAAGCTCAATTATTCTATTTCAAAGCCTGTAGTTTTCTAATCATACTCTATCCATATTCTGCTCTAAACCAAATAAATTCTGTCTACATCCATTGTCGTCTACTGCATTAACTGCTTTATTCTACTTCACGACCAAAAATTTCAGGCTTGCAAAATGTACAGTTCCAGATAATAAATTATCATTATGGTCTTTAAGTTAAATGTTGCTGTTTCTTCCTGTCCTTCCTTGAAACTCAGTCTCTCCATTGGCTGGAGGTGCCTGGGTTTATCAATACCTATTGAAACTATCTTTTGCTAAGTCAAATGGGATTTCTGAGTGGACTATATCCTGTCCTGCAGTAAAGTTAATAGAAATTCTGGATTGATTGTAATAGGTGCATGGTCAGAGCTTAAATTTCAGAGGTTTAAAGTGAGGGAGGGGCTAGCTTTTCTCTGTTTTCTAGAATGTGGCCATACTTGTGTGTTTTACCCACTGTTGTCAAATTCTGTTGCCAGTGTGTCATATTTTTTCTTTTGTTCACATTCATCTTCACTGAAAGAGGTGAGTGGATCACATTGGCTTGATGGTCAGTATCAAGCTATATACAAGATGACCAGATTTTTTAAGTCCCCTGCTTGAGGAGACAAAATGGACCTAAATTACTGCCTGTTTTTTAATACAGCCTGGCTAAACTTCATTAACTAGGAAGAATGTGGATCCAGTTACTGTTTCAGAGCCAAAGCTGCCCAGCAAACAGAAAACCTTAGTTAAGCAAGATTAGACAATGTCATGTAAAGCTTCTTCTGCATGCTATTTTTAGTATAGAGTCAGAATCCTTGTAAACTCCATAAATCATGACACTAAAGTTAATACCTATGACAAGAAAACATGCTCATGTTAATATTTTCCTGGGTCAAGAACCTCAGTATTAAACACCATGTGAGTTTTGATCAGAATTTCTTGTGCCATGAAAAAGGGGAGGACACTGTGTGTTGGGAATGAATGATGCATATGGCATACAGGACTGTTCATCCTGCAATAAATGTTTAGGTCTTTTTCCATGCAGGACATAAGCAGAGGAATGGCAGATGTCTGGTAGTCATCTTTATGCTCAAAATTATGGTGCTAAAATGACTTAAGTATTAAGAGCAGCTGCTGCAGCAGTCTTGTAGAGTTGTGTGTTGCAGTCAATACCGCTTCTTTAGTGTCACTTTGTTTCCTATCTTTGATGCAAAGAAAGTTGTACCTTATGATTTTATGCTAGCTGACAATTTTATACATTTAGCTGTTCTTTGCTGCTGGTATGATATATGCAGTGCAATTAATTAGGACTTGCTACCTGATAAAATAAATTCTGGTATTGATAGCCTTTTTTCTTATTGCTTCATCTGTCTAAGCTAATTTTACCCAATAACAAAGAAGAGTTTGTGGTTAAACTGTTATAAGTTACAGTTAACATTTCCTGAGACCAGTTATAGTAGTTCATCATAGTATTTTTCCTTGAA
This sequence comes from Patagioenas fasciata, assembly GCF_037038585.1. Classification (NCBI taxonomy): domain Eukaryota; kingdom Metazoa; phylum Chordata; class Aves; order Columbiformes; family Columbidae; genus Patagioenas; species Patagioenas fasciata. Next base: position 18,351,428 of record NC_092526.1, read on the forward strand.
ACCATCTGACAGTTTGCTTATCCTAGGAAGTCACTGAATCAGGGCATTATAGCACACTTCAGGGAAAAATGAAAGGACCGGCCTTTGCAGTAGTACAGTCTGGGGACTGATGGGCTGTGGAGCAGCTCTGCTGGAAAGGAGATGGGGTCTTGTTAGGCAGCAAGCTGAACATGAGCCAGCTCTGTGTCCTGACAGAAAAGAAGGGAAACAGCTTCCTGGAGTGTATTAACAGAAGCACAGCTAGCACGCTCAGGGTAGCAAGGATCTCCCTCTATTCAGTGTTCATTGGACTGCATCCAGAATACTACAGCCAGTTTGGGGATCTCCAGTACAGGAAAGACATTGGTAAACTAGAGTGAGTTCTGGACTTGTCCAGTATGGAGAAGAGATGGCTTCAGGGCAAGTTAATAGCTCCTCAATACCTATGTTGAGGTTACCGGGCAGATGGAGCCAGGCCCTTAATGGTGGTACATGGCAAGAGGATGAGAGACAATGGGCAGTTGAAACATGAAAGGTTCAGACTGGACATCAGGGAAGACTTTTCACCATGAGGGCACTCAGGCATTGGAAAAAGTTGCCCAGAGAGATTGTGCAGCCTCCATCCTTACAGAATTCAAGGCTAAACTGAGTAAGCTGAGCAGACATACTTTGATTAGGAGCTAGAGAATGCTTGAGGCCCCTTCCAACTTGAATTATCCTCTGATCCTACAAAGCCTCTCCAAAACAAAATATATTGATCTTTTCATAATGTAGGTGTAACCTCTTTGTTGGCTCTTAATACCAGCACACTTAAAAGATCCATTGTGTGGCCAAGAACTTAACTGAGCAGGTATGACCTATGTGACATACTTATTTGTCATGGCATTAGCTTTAAAAACTTCAGCCAGTTTATAAATGTTGCCACATTATTGCAAACACCCTAATTCAATCAGTATTAGAAACTGTAAGCTATGAAGGACTGTATTATTGAAAGATCCCAAAGAGTGTAATCATCTCTCCGGTGTTTTTCCTGGTGTGATATCCTGATGGTGCACAAGAATGACAAGGATGTACTGATGGATCTTCATTGCTTATCCACCCGGTGTCTCTGTGGACCACTCTGGACCCATCCCTACATTGCTGTCGCTGTCAAGTAGAGTAGCCCCTACCTACCTAATCTCCAAATGCACAACCTCACTCTATTTAGGTCCCATTTGTAAATAAAATCTTCTTGAAAAAGCACTTATTTGCTTCTTTCCTCTTCACTTTGCCCTACCTGTCTACAAACTACCTTTCTGCATTTCACTTACATTATTTCTTATTGCCTTAACCCTTTGGGCTTATTTCTCTTATGCAGACAGACTTGGAACCGCAGACCACTTTTTGTGACACTTGGTACAGTTCAAGATCAATGTTTATATAGATTTTGTAAGCTGACAAGTGTAAGGTTTTCATAGCCACAGTTTTTAACCATAGGTTGTTTCTTGGAAGTTATCCAAGGACTATCTTTGTCCATATTAAAAAAAAAAGTTTGTTGTATTCTTCTTAATTCCACCAAAAAGCCCACATACATAAAAATTCCATTAATTACCAGATGGATAGTTAAAGTGGGGTCAGCCACTGCTTTTTGTTTCACAAATCTTTATAGCATTGCAATTATTTGCAATGTAATCCTGTTTATACATATGAATTGGGGCACGAGAGGCTGGTGAGGAGCCCCGGGAAAGGAGGTCTGGGAATTTGGGCTGATGGCAAGCCAAATATGAGTCAACAGTGTGCCCTGGCTGCCAAAAGGGCCAACTGTGTCCTGGGGTGCATCAAGCACTGCGTTGCCAGCCAGGCGAGAGACGCGATTGTCTCACTCTACACTGCAGTGATGTGGCCCCACCTCGAGTAATGTGTGCGGTTCTGGGCACCTCAATATAAGGACAACAAACTATTAGAGTGTGTCCAGAGAAGGGCAACCGAGATGGTGAAAGGTCTCAGGGCAAGACTTATGAAGAAGAGAAGGCTGAGGGGTGACCTCATCACAGTCTACAACTTCCTCAAGGGAGGCAGCAGAGAGACAGATGCTAATCTCCCCTCTCTGGTGAGCAGCAGTAGGACATGAGGAAATGCAATGAAGCTGCATTGGGGAAGTTCAGACTGGACATTAGGAAAAGGTTCTTGACTGAAGGGTGGGTCAGATGCTGGAACAGGCTCCCCAGGGAAGTGGTTAGAGCACCAAGCCTGTCAGAGTTTAAGGAGCATCTGGATGACGCTCTTAGTTATGTGGTTTAGTTTTAGGTAGTCTTGTGAGGAGCAGAGAGTTGGACTCAGTGATCCTTACAGGTCCCTTCCAATTTGAGATATTCTGTGATTCTATAATTCTGTTCTTGGGTCTGCTTGAAAATTAAGTTAGCTGCAGAATATCAGCTTCTTCAAATTGTTTAAGATGGATTGAGATTCATGAAATACTATTTTGTTAAAATACATAGAATGGTAATGTGAATTATATAGTAAGTGAACCAAGAAAGCATCTTTATTTTTTATAAACAGTAATATGACTTTCATAAATTCAGAACATACAGTTGTTTTGATTAATCAACTATGATGAGTTACATCTATGTAAGTGGTAGAAGATCCTTACTACCAGTTTAAAATTAATAATGCAATAAATAAGACTGGCCCTTACTTATGTTAAAAAAGCTTAATTTAGCATATTCCAGACTGTTGAATGGTGATATTCCACAAGCCTCAGTTCTATTAATTGTACTGGTGTTTCTAAAATTATTTTTTAGGAACAGTTAGAAAGTGAGAGCATGAAGTTGAAGCAACTTGAGGACAAAAACAATCAAAAGGAAAGGAAGCTTATATCTATTATTTCCAATCAAGAAGATAAAATAAGAACTCTGAAAAGCAAATTGAAAGAATTAAGTGAAGCACAGAAGGGTACAGAGATCCCAACGTATAAAAGGGAGGTAAGATAAGAAACGAACAATAGGTAAAATAAAGAAAAAACTTTTATAAATTATTACTTCTTTCAAATATGTTTATACTAATTATTCTAAGAAACTGATTTTAAATGTCAGCATTATATGATTACTAGGAATATGAAGTGCATGGGGAACACCAGACTAGTAAGTACTTATTGTTTGCTTTTTGTGTTAATTATGTTATGTCATTAAAATTTTTGTATTTGTGAAAACTCTAGATTAGCATTTCTGTTCTATAATTTTCAGTTGGACGTTTTTACCAAGATTGAGTTCACTTTTTCACTTTCACGCCACCCTATTTTTGTTATTGAATAGCATCCAGAGTGCTATTCTGTCCTTGTGGGATAGCTAGAGTGTGGCCACCAGTGTGAACCTAACCACATCAACATATTTTAGCTAGCTAATTTAAAGTGAATGTAGGTAAGAGTAGGAGCACAGCAACACACAACTTGTTGCTATTAGATTTCCCAAGCATTGCTTAACTTAAAATGGCAAGCGTTTGTAACCCACGTTGCAAGGTATAAGGCAGCTCAAATGTGTCTACAGGAGCTGCAGTTACACTTCAGTGCAAGGTAAAATGTAGGCTATTGGTCTGTGATTATAAACAATCTATCATTAAAATAATCTGATTTGGCAGAGATATGATCAAGCTCTGTGTCTGAGTTGGAGCACATGAACTACCCAGGCCATCTGGTAACGTAGAGCTAGTAGAAGTGCAGCTTAATGACTGGTTATTATTAAAAAAAAAAAAACAAACTTTTCATAATGTTTGGCAGATTTAAAACTATGTAATACTAGAGTGAACCACAAGGTGGTAGTCAAAGTTAATAACTTCTTTAAAAATGGGCTAGAACTCTTTACATATTAGCTTGTGATGTGTTCATTGAAAATTTCAGTGAATAAATTTATTTTTTAGAGCTAAAATAGCTGGACACGTCACTGACAACCTTATATACAACACATAATCTTACCTTATACATGACTGAAATAGAATTACAGTCAAGCAATATTCTTAAAACCAGTTTCCTTTCAAGGGAGTACAAGCAGAGGAATCCACAATGAGTTGCTAAGTTAAACTGAAAACAGGAATTTCACACAAACAGTAAAAAAATGGTTTCGTCATTTTCTGAGTGTTCTGAGAGCTTCCAGAAGGACTAAATGAAGGATCCCGTTATGTTTGTATTCATGTTAAGCTGAAGAGCAAAATTAATATACTAATGTGTGATCAATATTTTCATATTTTACTTCAAGGTGAAAAGTAAGAAAGTTGTTCCAGATAAGTATGAATTATCTCTAGGGATGTCTGATATTTCACCTATGCTTGAAAGGTAAATGCTTTTGCAGCATTTGTTTAATTTGCTTTTGTCTTTTCTGCTATTAAATAAGACCAGCTATTTCCCTCTTTTCTACACAGTACCTTTAAAAATGGCAGCATAGGTCACAGAGCTGGTGTGGGAAGGTAATAAAGCCAGCAACTATGTGGAATCGTAACTGAGGCTTTGCAAGTATTTAGGGATAAGTTGGGAGGAAGCAAAATAGTCACTTGATTCAGCAGGAGGTTAAACTCTGTGGGAAACAGCAGTGGATGTTAATGCCAGGTTTAGGATAAGCATTAACTCCGTTGCATTAACTCTCTTCAGAGCAGGAATGTACAGCCGTAATGGATTAACTGATGGCAGCACAGCAGAGGAGCCTGCTGTGCTGTCAGGAGGAGGTCTGATAGTCAGCACAAAGAAATAATTCTTGGCCTGATCCATCCTAAATGAGAGAGTTTGAAACCAAGTTATCTGTAAGCTGAAGCCAGCAGGCCCTTGCTATGACCAAGGGACCAAAAGCAGTGTATTTCATAAGCAAGTATTCCCTCTTCTGCCGGTGCTTTGGGAATAACATTGACCACAGTGCTAGGCTTGCATTTTTCACAGGATAGGGCAGTAATAACACTTTTAACAAATTTGCTGAGGTAAAGTAGAAGATTCTCTCTAAGGTGAGGCTAGGAGAGTATTAGGGAAAAATATCATAAACTCTTGCTGTCATCTTATAGTCTTGCCTAGGCATCTGCTTTTGGCCCCTCTCAGACATAGGCTAGGTGAACTATGTGGATCTTTAGTCTGACTTACTACTGCTTTATGATAGGAAATAATACTGTAGTGTGATAAAGACTTTCTTGTCTTTACTGATATATATCTGAAAAATTAAAAACCTTCCATCTGTCTTCTGTCTCCCTCCTTTCAAATAGCTCCCTTACTTTACTGTTTTCTTGGAAAGAGGTATGTGACTGGTAAGATTACTGGTAATCTTACGCTAGTAAGATTATAGTATCACAAATGTCTAGCAAATTAAGATTGATTCATCTAATCATATGTATATTTTAAGACTCCAATTAGAAACTTGTGTTAAGAGTCATTTTTACTTTGTTGTTTATAAAAAACCCTGAAAAAATGGTCAGAATGTGTTAACAGTAGCAATGTTAACTCCTTCTGTAGATCTGTTTTCAAATAAGATACAAATAGACACAGCACAGCAGAAATTGGAACACAGCTCGTGACATTCCTGATTGCTATATGAATAAGCAATTAAAAGGAAAACAATTCACTGGATTAAAGAAAAATCCCTTTTGAGCTCTTTTGATAGAAAGATGCAAAAGAGAACACAAATCCAGCTTGTCACCACCTTCACTTTTTCACCTCTGAAGTTCATTTCATAAAATCCGTGATATTGTGCTTAGAAATATAAATTGCTCAGCAAGTTTATTAAAATTTCACAATGGAATTTTATTGATGCATTAGTAACTGAATAACATAGTGCCTTTGGGCAAATCAAGCTCACGCCAGTATGAAGAAATATTACCATTCTCAGTGCAGATAACTAAATATCGGATGTCCATATAATACTCTGGAAAAGATATAAATAAAAATATCTGTCAAAAACAGAAGGAAAAGTCATGTGACTCTCAAAAAGAGAAGGAATGGGTTCACAAGCCCCTCTCCAAAACATCAGGTAGACAGAGAAGAGCAGTAACAAATGCTTGTGTCTTCCTTCTCCTGCAAAGTATGAAACACAGAAAATTAATGTTCACAGCAGCAGCATATTATTTTCCCAAGAATGAGATAGTAACACGACCCTTGTGAAAGATAAGCTATTCCACAAAATACATGAGAGAACTGAAAAAAAATATAAAGGCTAGATTTTTTTTGGGGGGGGGAGTGCTTCTGGAAGGGTGAGGCCCTAAGCTCAAATATATGTGTGTATACTATGACTTAGCAGCTCTTTGACAACATTTTATTTTCCCTCTTCTGCTTGCTTTTACTGAAGAGAACAAAAATACATATACATATGTTGAGGAGCAAGGTATCCAAGTAGCTTACACTATTGTTTTTCTCTGGTTTGTGGGTGTGACTGGATTAAAGGTCACAACAAGCTGGATTGGTTGACTCTTTAATTTACAATTTTGGTCTTCCAGGGATAATCTGGAGACTGTTTTCCAGCACATGAAAGAAGAGTGTCATCGAATATGTATGCTAGCCAGAGAACAAACAGACCAGCTGAGTGCATTTAAGATAAAGCCAGAACCTGAAACTGGTAATATCATACTTAAGCTCTTATTGTGATTCAACTGTTTGAAAGCTTTGCTTTATATTTGAAAATACTGTAAATTACACATACATAGAAGTATTTCCACTGTTTACCATCTGCCTTTTTCAAGTCTGTTCACATGGTGCTCAGTATTTCACCAAGAAAACACACCGCCAGTTTTGGCATTCTATGATGAATGCTCCAAACCACATGCTATAAAAGATAGTCATCACATCAATGGCTCTTGTAATTGTTTTGTCCCTTGGAGTGAGAGGCAGGCACTTACTACATGTGATATCCCATCACACTGTGTGAATGACAGCATTTGCTTGCTTTTAATTTAGCTGTCAGTTCAAAAGATGTCTGTTATGAATGTCTCTAGCCCTGTATCTGTTAAAGGAAAATTGCTGGACTGAGGAGAGTCAGAGGACTTATTTTCTAGACTCCCTTGTGCAGATTCGTGAATACTGTTCCATCATATGGGACAAGACCTTAATCCAATACTTCCTGAAAACAAAAGAAAGGTTTGATTTTTGCTGCAACTGGAGGTCCTGAATGTCCGGTTCTGCTAATGCTTACATTTAATATAATGTAAGCTACTATGGGTTTTCCATACTAGCTTTTCTTAATAGTAGAATCAGACTCTTAACTGATTTCAAAAAACACCTGCCAAACTTACATGAAGCAAAAGACGCTGATTTCAGCACTTGCTTCTAATTTAGGTTATACCATTACTGAAGTTAGTTACATGAAGTGCTAATGTGTAGCTTGTTGCTTCAAATTGCTGTGTCTGAACTGTATTGTTCTATTCCGATTGTACACAACTAAACTTTATTATTTGGAGGTGGGAATTTTGGGGTATGAGTGCGTGGCAACTTATTTCAGAATTGATTTGTTTTCCATAATTAAGTGCCTAACTCAACTGTGTGAAAAGCTATACATGATATAGATTTAATCTGCTTGATTTCTGTTACTTCGGTGGCCCACATTACTACAATATCTGAGTGATGTCAGAAGGCTGCTGTACAATTAGTATGTACTGAAGTTATTCTCTCACCTGATTAGGAGTAACCATGAGTATTACTACTGTTTTTTCTAATAAAGTGCCAAAAATGAAAGAGGAATTCTCAAAACAAAGGGAAAATATGGTCCCACTTATGACTACTTACTCAGTTTAAATATTTGCCTAATTTGGAAACCAATGGGAGTTTGATACCTGAATACTTTCTAAAATCATGCTCATGGTGCCTAGCATGTTCTTGGCACTGTGTGAAATGGTTTTGGTTCCAGCTTCTATTTCTGCCAGAACACTTCAGTAGATATGTGCAAGTATGTTTTAAGAGTATGGAACGACATGCTTTTCAATAAAATGAAAATGTTTATAGCTATAAGTCAAAGACAAATGGAGTTATTAGGACAGAAAGAACTATGCCTCAAACTGATTTCAGAGAGAAAAAATAAAAGTTAAAAAGCCAAGAAGGAAGACCAAAAATCTCTCAAGAAAAGAAAAAAAAGCAAAAAACACCACCTTTAATAACTGTACTTCAGTTTAATGACTTCTTCATTTTTTTTTTCACAGAAATACAGTTTTCCATGCCAATACAGTGCACTGATAAAACTGATGAACAAGCAGAAGAGCTTTTTAAGACTCGGGTTATAAAGGATATAAATAGAGGTGCATCATGCATCACATCTATCACACCAAGAGGAGTGGGCCAAGATGAGGACAACAACTCTGTAGAATCACTTTCTAAATTTAATGTCAAGCTTCCACCTACAGACAATGACTCTGCTTTCTTGCAGAGCACTCAGGAAAAACCAACAGTTCCTTGTACCAGTATAGCTGAAAACATGCTTCAAGATCGTCATTTTAACCTGGAGCACAGAGACTGTGCTGTTAACCTCAGTAAATTGGAACCTAACTCATTTGAAGCTCATGGAGTTGATCTCATGACCTCAGCTTTACAAAGCTTAACTACTGTTGACAAAACAAACCCCCCAGATCATGCAAACATGCCCATAGAAAATACCCATGACAAAACATGTTTCAAAACAACAGACACGAATTTCACATTTGTACCTAAGCACACAAACCACGGTATATCTGAAGTAATTTTTTCTTCTTTAGAAGCTGCTGGGACAACCGTCAGAGGTCCTCATCAGGTATCTTTTTATAAATACATTTCAAAAAATTGTAATGATTCAGACAACCACTTTGCAAATATATTTGAGACAGGATTAATATATTCTGCCAGGTATCTCATCAGGTTTTTTTTTAAGACAATATCTCTTGTCAGTTCTTCCTGATACTGAAGTATGTGTACAAGTTACTTTTCCAGTTAAATGGCAGAAATTAAAGCATATGTAAGAACTGGATATGTTTGCACAAATTTCAGTTCATTTAGATATTAATTGCTTCTATATCTATTTCAAAGCTGTCATTAATCAGAAGTTGCCCCCTCGATTGCTTTATTTCTACCCTTGATCTCAGTTGAAGAGGGCACATAATTCTTTTAATTGTTGTTAATGTACAACAGAGAATATGAGAAATGGACTGAGTAAAAAGCTGAACAAATAAACCCTGTGGAAAAATTATCTACTTTTTATCTTGATCTGATATATGAAAAGCACCCTATTCCTCCCCTCTAAGAAAACTTTTTTTTTTCTCTTGGTTTAAGCAGTCAAGGTGGAAAGCAAATTTATTTTTTCAAACGAAGGGAAGTTCACTAAAATACTGACTTTTATGTTTGTGTAGGTGCTTTCAGCTTGAATTTTGGTTATAGCTACTTGAAGTCCATAGGAACTTCTGAAAGCAAGGCCCAGTTGCTTTAAAGCAGAAAAACATTTCAGCAGGTTCTGACAATCACAGCTCTGAATACTTTGCTGCTTTTCTGTAACACCCTGTCTCAACCGAAGTTGCTGGCAAAATTATTATGGACCTTTACATTTCTATGACTTTTCTTACACCTTGTAAGAGGACACCTTATCAAGAATAAGCAAATAGTGATATTTAGGAATTCTGTGAGGGTGGATTTGGCATACTTTTACTATTTACGTTGATGTCATTTTCTGTTCTTTGCAAATGACAAGGTACATGCAGCAGAAGAGCTTTAGCTCTCAATTTGGCCACTGCATGACATACAGAACTAGCATTTGGAAAGTGTTTTTAGGACATGATCATTTTGATATTTTCTCCTAAAACATACCCAGTCTAGTTTAATTTTCTAGTGCAGACCAGTTTTGGATGAAGAGTTTAAAGCATGTTAAATTTGCTGTTCTTCATAATTGAAACTATAAGCCTGATCTTTCAAAATGTATTTTAAATATGTATTTGTAATGTAGGAGATCTCAATTCTTTACCAACCTACTAATCACAGTTTTTTATTGTGTTTTTATTTTCATTGGATTCTCAGTTAAAGTTGTAGCTGAGTTAAACAAATTAAACCAATTATTTTATCACTGGTAGAATTCCTGTGGAGCTGTGAAGCATTCACTCCATTGCTTGTTACAATCCTCTTTTTCTGTATTGCCTCTCCAGCTTGTTCTCTTACTAGTTAGTCTGTGTATTCATTTTTCAATAGATGGCACCCTGCATTGTATATTACAGCAAGTGAAACAGCTGGTATGTTGATGATAAATTGATAGAGGAGTATGCAGCTCAAAAAGTAGAGAAGAATAGCGGTTAAATAGCAATAAGCCTTTGGTTTGATCCTTGGTATTTCTGCAAAATGAGATTAATTTTGAGCTATCATTTAAAATATAAATACTTTATGGAGAAAATGTAATAAGGCTAATGCTAACACTTGAAGAAAAGAAAGGCAATGGTGAACTGTTTCAGTATTTCTAAGTCATACCTACAATAGCACTGCAGAACATAAAGGACATTGATTAAAGTATTATATTTTATCCAGAAGCTTGTTTGAAACAAGCCAATATTAATTTAGAATCCATTAAATATACATCTGTGTATATCCATACATTTAAACATCAGTCACCTTTATTCAGCTGCCTAGAAAAGAGGTTTCTAAGTATTTTTCCTGGACTCAGCTCGAGAGTTTTTTCCAGACTGTTAATTGATTCACAGATAATATATATGTATATTAAAATACTAATGTTTTTAAATAGTTACATGCATACGTGCCATTTTGACTGTATTAAGCGTAGCAAAAATTATGTATAAACTTCTTAGTATTTTTACTACCTTCCTAAGGGGTAGTTACAGTACTTATGGCTTCCATCACCCCTGCGACTGCTGAACCTCCAGTAGGGAGGAATTATATACCTGATTTTTTTTCCTAATGTAGATAAGACTTTCAAGTATTTACTACATATGTTAACTTATAAAATGGAAAACCCCATAAATGCAATAGATTTGGCAACAGTAAGTTCTTGGAACTGTTCTCAGTTGCTGTAATAAATTTAGATCTTTCCTTCTATGTGGATACTAAATGTGAAAACTCAGTACTGTTTTCTTAGGATGTAACTTAAAAAAAAAAGTGACTGAAAAGAGCAGCAGATTAAAATAAACATGGATATTAGTGGACCTAGGATTTTACAGACTACATTTAAGTAAGACTTGCATGTAGATGTGTGTGTTTATCGGTATTTACAGTTTGAGGGGGTTGTTTCCACCAAAATATTTCTAAGAATGTTCATGATTTTAAAAGCAAATTGATAGTCTATTGATCTTAATCTGAATGTTAATGTTTTTGAAATAGAACATCTGCTCAAATATATCCCTATTCTGAAAAGCACATGAAGCACATGCTTAACACTCAAAGAAAGAAAGGGAAGTGCCTGCCTCAGTGGGTTCCCCTTGTGCTTCCAAGGTTAGAAATCTTACTATGTCCTTTGTGGGGTTTTTACAGGACTATTTTATCTTCTTTTTTTTTTTTTTTTCTCCAAATGGTGCTTCTCATAACAAGATATGAGAAACAAGTAATTCTAAAGAGATTTTGTAGGGATGTTCAAGTGTGTCAGTGTCTAGATAGATTTAATATGCAATTTACACCAGCAATATACAATAAGTAAACTCTTTGAGCTGAAAAAAAGTGTGATTGCGCTTAATTACTAATTAGTCAATTTAATTATATGGATTGCTGACCATAATGAAAGACAGTAAATCTGCTATTGCTGTCTGATGAGCTAAACACTGTTTAAATAGGGAATGGACAGGAAATTGACTCCCAAAGTTTAGCTGGTTTAAAAAGAAGGATTAACCACCATGAAAGCCAGGTTAGTTATACTGGGAGTTATCATGGGAGGAATAAACAACAGATTCTAATGGTTTGGCATGATGAAATTTGAATTAGAGCTGAAAATTAAAACTTACTTGGATATCGATAGAAAAAAAATTAAAACTTCTGAATAAACTACTTTCTAAAGTATTCTTGCTTGTCTTTCCATGTGTGAGTGAAGCACGAGAGAAGAAAACTGAGCCAAAAAAAAACTGTAGGGCGTTTTCCTCTTATAGGTTCCGTCCCCACATAGAGCTCATACCAGCTTGCTGATGTTCTGTCTACTTTGCAGTCACAGCACTATGCATTTAGTTTTCAGTTTATTCAAAACCTAAACGTCCCGGCCATATAACATAGATGTATTTTATCTTGTGATGCTAATACTAAAGTAACGAAACTTATTTTTTAACTTTACTTTTAAAACTGATTCCTAGTTGGCATGACACTAAATAGTGTACACTCTGACTTAAACTATGTATCAGGCTGAAGTCCCCTGAACTCCTGTGTCATGTACAGAGACTTGCTGGCTTTAAACTAGCTAGCTCAGGCACCAAAAGCAATGTAGCTACTGAACCAAATTTACCATAGTTCACAGAATTGCCTGAATTCAGGGATAGATATTCAGATGGTGCCTTTCAGTTTGATGCTGTCATGGCGGAAGGAATTCCAAAGCAGATTATTTGAAACACATTTACACTAAAAGGCAGTCAGAGCAAATAAGTAACTTTAGCCATATGACATGGTTCTACTCATTTTGTAAGTAAACTGAAAACTAGTTATATGTCAATAACAATACAAATATGTTTCATATTAACTCTTTACAAGAAACATTATATTTAAAGGTAAAAATGTGTTTTCTCATATCTGTTAGGTGGCTATTATGAACTAGGGCTCCTACAGTAAAATACTGAAAGGCAAAGTTAGAGAAAAGCCTAAATGTGTATCAGACACAGATCAGATAGTACAGACTTTTGCTCATAGCGGTATTTATCATTAATAAATACCAAGGCATAAAAGTCCTATCTTGCTTTTCTTAAATGAGAACTCTCTAGTTAATGTCTCTGGCCAGACAGGTGCAAAAGACACCTAGTTTAAAGAGGTAGGTATTTTGTTATATAAATATAAACCACAGCATAATGTAAACCACAGCAGTAATCATTTTCTGTTTCCTTTAGCTCGTTTGGCAGCCTCAAGACAATGATTTGCTGGCACAACCTTATACAGACTCTGAACTGAATCAGTGTGGAATATGTGAATTCTGTCGAGAAGTTTTACCACCATCTATAACATCTAAGGAAGATTTTCTTCGGCATCTGTATTCCCACTTTAAAGTACAGTCTTAATGCATTGCATGAGAATTCAATGGATCCCTGGTTTTGCGTACACTTGGTTTATTTTGTTCAATAGATATGCTAAGAATTTAAGAATTAAGACATTGTAATGAGAATTCATGACTGAAAGTATTTGTCAGATAAGCACATTTTTAATTGTCCTTTGGCGAGGTAAAATGAAACTCTAAGTCACTCAGTACTGTAATTCACATTATTGCTTGTTATGCTTCAATATTACCTTTGAGAGTGATGTTAAACACCTTTTTTTTTTCCCAATTAATTGTTGCCTGAGTAGGCCCAAAGTCATGATTATGTTTATGAGTGTAGACTTGCGGGATTAACACCTTAATCTGGCTGGGGAAATTGGTGTAATGCTAGGATTTTTTTCTCAATATCCACTTATGTTATTATGTTTTTCTTAAAGTAAACAGGAAGACAAGTATGCTCTCATTTTTCATTTCTATTATAAAATGTCCAAATTTAACTTACAATAGTGAACCTCTTAATTCAGATTCTTGTAAAATCATCACAGTAACTGAATGCCAATTTGCCAAAATTAGGAGAGACTTGTTCACTAGTGGCATAAATGGATGGTTGACTTTCCCAGATGAATTGTTTACTAGAGAGAGTAATCAAACAGCACATAAATGACCCTTTTGCCAGAATGTAACAGGAGCAATTTTATGGATATGTTACATGCTATAAAAAAATAGCTATTTTGTTCATGTACCTTTCTAGTATTAATAATTAGTAAAAATAGTTTCATAGAAAAGCTTAAATTAATATGAAGCATAGAGTGAGAAAAGGTTAAACTTTCCCTAAAACTAAGAGTACAGAAGATTATTTCCTTTTCCTTCTGGTCTGCTATGAAGGATTGCTCAAATCTGTTACAGCTTAGAAAGGGGAAAACCTAATCACACAAATCTCAGTGACTTCATTTTTAGCCTGAATATGCTTAGTGGCTTTCTCAATATAAATCTATGTTTAGTTGAAACATTGCATTCTGATAAAGTTTGCACATTTTCTGGATTTATTGAGCTCAAATTAAAAAGTGGAGGGTTTTACTAAGTAATTTAAATTAACAGTAAAGGGTGGCTTAGAGCTTTTTACATGTGAACTGAATACAGGTTTTAGTCCCGGTACTTGATAATTAGCATTAATATTTTCATAGCAGCAAAGCACAACAGTTTCTCTTTTTAAAGATTCGTTCACAGGTGACCAATTTCTGGAAGAATCAACACCTGCATAATTTTTAGAAATTTTTTCTGCAATTATTTTCTCTATTTTAAACATCTCATGTTTGTGACTGGCTGTCAACAGAGTGTACTGTAATAAACAGCAGTGTGCAGTGCATGTCTGCTACAGGACCTGGAGAAAGCATTTGTTACTGTTAACAGCCCTAAGCCCCCGCCAGTACGCAGCGCTGAGGAGGACACGTTCATCCCTGGACACGGCATGTGAAGTACCTCCCCACAGAGCACGGCTGGGGGTGGTTCCTGGGAGAGGCAGCAGTTCCAGGATTGGGAGGAGAAAAGGGGATTTGCACATCTCCAGCCAGCCCGGCACAAAACCGACTTGTCCTCTCAACCGTGAAATTCGAGCTCAGGAGCTCACGTTATTAAGAGCTTGACAAACTGCGAATCACCTTTAAAGAAAATAAAGTCATCTGTTCCTCGCGCCATGCGTGGATGGCTTTTCCCCGTGAGCTCTCCTGGGGGCAGAGCAGGGGAGCCCCGCACCGAGCCCGAGTTCCCCCGCTGGGACACGGTTCCCTGTTGCTGGAGGCGCCCCCCACCCCCTGCAGCCAGGGCAGAGAGGGGAAGGCGGGGGCGAGAATGTGGGGCGGCACGGTCTTCCGAAGCATCGTCGACCAGCAGAACACATCCATCTCCCGCTATGAGAGCTCCTGCCTAGTGCCGTGTCTTTAGGAAGCTGTTTAATTCAGTGCGCTCGAAACTATTGCTGCCTGAGGGTGTCCAGATAGGCTCACCGATCAGACCACTGCGAGGGGCACCAGTCTGGGTTAAAAATAAATAAATAAATAGATAAATCTCACGCTAAGCAGTTGCGAGCGACTTGAAGTGGGAGGTGAGTGTGGTCCCTGAGCGGGCCCCACTCGTACAGCTTTCCTGGAGGAAGCTGCTGCTGCCAGCAGGGACATCTGCTTTATTGCGCTCACCAGAGGAGCCTCAGTGTTCCCCCCCTCTGCTCCCCTTTCCACACAAGCTCAACTCAGCAGAGAAGGTTGAATCGAAATGAGAAGTGGGATATCATTAAAAATAGTAATAAATCTGAGGGACGGAAGTGGAATTTGAAAGGAAAGAAATTGCAGCAGATTCGTGCCAAGGTGTACTATCGAATTCCTTCTCTCACTCTCTGGCAGAGTTTCTCCCGGGGTAGCCCCGGGGCTGAAGCTGTTTTCAAGGCTCCCGTTCGGGTTCCCTCGTCCCGCCGCACCGCGCTAACAGTACGCGACGGGTGAACCCTCATGCTTACAGCCACTATTCTCGGGAACTCTAGTTCTGACTTGAAAGCAAGGAAGCAACCCGCCCCCCTTTCCTATTCGGGAGGTTTCTAAGGGGCATTCTGTGGCTGTCTCAGCCTGATGCAAAGGCTCAGTGCCGGCGGCCGGGTAGAAGACACGTAGCTCCTCTGTCTCTCTGGTTCACTCGACAGCTGCTCGTAGCTGCAGTAATTAGACTGTCAGTGCTTGTTAGAGGACAGGAAAACGCTCCTATGACAGATTCCACGAGTTCTCTGTTTTTGAGATCTCACAGAAATCACAAGAGCATTAACTGAGATCTCTTATTTCTCTGTAATCGGAAGGGAAGAAGTTCTCTCTGTCATCTCGCACTCCAATCACAGCTCTCTTCCGACTCCCATGAAACACAGTGAATTCACTCTAAGAGGCTCCTTCCCTGCCTACCCTGGAGGAACAGAGAGCTTCCTGGCCGTGTGAATTTTAAAATCTCCGCCTCATATTGCTTAATTTAACTAAACATACAACTTAACAGAAATGCAGACTTTTCTCCATAAACTTGAGCGGAGGAGTCGCTCCATACACGATGCTTCTCCATCTAAAATAATGTTAATTCAAACAATGCTCAGGAGAGGCTATTTCTCCTTACGAACAAAACACTGGAGGATCAAGCCGAGATGCTCCTACCCCCACCCATGGTTCACTCAGCAGATGAAACTCAGAGGAGGCGATTTCTTTTCCTCCCTACCGCACATTCCCCTTTTCCCCCGCAATCATACAAGGTTAACTCAACAGAGGAGTCTCAATCCAAATGGCAACTGGGATTGCATTAAAAAAAAAAAAAAAAAAAAAAGGAGAAAAAAATCAGAAATAGGGAAAGAAAAGAGAAAAAGCAGCAGGCTGATTACGAGGTGTCAAAACTGCCAGGAGCAAGAAGGTGATAGCAATCAGGGGTGAGAAGAGTGCGCCATTCGTGCGGGGCAGCTAATTATCCGTCTCATTTGAGAAGAGCAGCATTCGAGGCAGCAGCGTTCGCCTGCTGAACGGTGACAGATTGGCGCGGAGGAGAGGGGAGGTGTTAAAACAATGGAGCCGGGCTTGCGAGTGCTGCTGCATGCTAATCAGCCCGGCCTCCTTCCTTTCTCCCTTCCTCCCCTCCCTCCCTCCCTCTCTCCGCCTGCCTGCCTGCCGCGATCCCTCCTTCTCGCTGGCAAGCTCAACACAATCAGGCCCCTCCGCAACAGACAGCACCACACTCGCCTAGGTGGTAACCCGGAGAGAGTCCCGGTGGGACCGCGCCGCGGGGTAGGGAGCGCTCGGGGGGATCTGGCAAGCTGGTGGCTATCAGTGCTAGATTTCAGACCTCGCCCTTGGTGCCCAAGCTTCCAGGAGCCCGTCAATATGCGTCCCCACAAGGGGCAGAGGCGAGGAGCTCCTCGTTACAAGTCCTGTGAGTGCCTTATGCTGACATCCCGGCTCCCTGTTTTCCACCAGAGGACAGACCATAACCGGCAGCGCGGCGATGTTGCCTCCTAAGAGCCAACCTACCGCCAAAGCCCCAGACCAGGCCCGCAAAGGTGAGGGAAATGCGGAGCTGCGACAATTACTGATGGACTCCGGGGGCTACGTTGCTCTCTGAGCTCTGCACAGTAACTAGAGTCCGGAATGCTAAACATGTTGTAAGCAAGTTGTACAGCCTCTCTTCTGCCGATGCCTTTTGCCCCTCGGATTTCTTGGCCTTGTAAGCCTGAGTGACCGCACATACCCAGTTTGCACCCTGTGAGGAGGTACAAAAATTGGTAGCCTTCCCTCGGACCAGTAACAACCAGTCCCATTTACAAACTGTGCGACAGGGTCTGCAGAAAGAGGAGGAATGCTTTGCGCGGGCTCGCTTTGGCCCCAGCTCTCCCAGGACGCCCAGGCTCTGCGGGACTCCTGGGCAAACCCTGGTGCTGGAGTATTAGCAGCCCAGCTACAGCAAGTGCTCTGCTCTGCCAGGAGAAGCAGAGGAATGAGCGTTGGAATGTTTACTCTTCAATATTTCTCAGTTTCCATTCCATCCTGCCCTGAAAGATTTCTGATTACTATACACTTCAAAATAGTATTTATTACAGATTTACATAATCTGTATGTTTTATGTTAAGGGAATAACACATTGATGCTGTACTACTGAAAGGAGTTAATCTAAACTATGTAGTGTCTGCTATAACAGAGTTCCAACTAAAACACATCCTTGTTTCCTGGCACTGACAAGTAACACATATCCAGAAGGACACTGCCCGGCACATTAGGTAAGCTGCCAGGTGAAGCCATTGCTCAACTCCTGAACCTTCACTGTGTTATGGATCAGCACTCACCAAAATTAAATAACATGCATCTCTGTGTAACCTCGTATTTAATTTAACAAGTGTTATTTCAAATAGCATGTGCCTGTTTTACGACAAGATCCATGTGGGTAAGTAAACACAGAAAGGGATTAAACTGTTTTAGGCCTGAGGTAAGCAGCATAATAACTCAGGTTGAATGCTATTTAAAATAGGCTTGAGTGCATGTATGGCTAAGCAGGAGTCATAGCGTTTAAATTTTGTAATTCTAAGTCTGTCATTGTGTGTTACTTGATGAGATTGTCCATGAGCATACAGATGGTGAGATTTTCATGCTTCTGTGGCATACTGACATCTCAGGCTGTAAAAATAAATTCCCAGATCGCTGCAATACCTAAGAAGGAGAAAAATCCAGTCCACCTTAATGCTCAACATTGGAGTGCTTTACTTTTTAAGAGATTTTATAATGCTAGATACACAAGTTTGTGCAAATTGGGAACACTGATTTAATGGATTTACAACATAAAACAACATTCAAGATAACTACTCTGCCCTTTTTTAAGGAAATTTTTTTTTTTCTGGGCTTCTGGATTCAGATATATGGGGGATGACGATAAAAACTTGCCTTTTTTTGCTATTATCTGTAATCATTTTTCTAAACTGTACATAAGGATGAAAGGGGGAATTGACTTTTCATTAGGTCAAGCTTACTTTTCATTAAAAAATTCTTTGATTTTTTTCTTGATTTCACATAGTTTTCCAAACTAGTAATAAATTATTATATCTATGTTAATGAATTACACTGTTCTGAAAAAGGTATTTGCATCGAAGACAAATGCTGAAACATCTTCTCGAATATAATAATCACTTGTTTCCTGTTGAAGAAGCCATAGTGTGGACTGAACCGTGCATGAGCCTGTTCAGCCTGGAAAGCAACACAGATATTACTCATAAATAGCTGGGGTAGGGCACCCCTGTTGGTTAATGTATGGTCGCAGACCAGGTGCTGTGCTGATCGAGGTCCCTGAGCTGACCGAATTAAAAATTTTAAATAGATATATATAGCAGGGTGATCCGGTGAAAATGAGCTAAAAGAAAAACAATTTGCAGAGATAAGTGTATACTTTAAATGGTTTAAAATATTCAATTGGTGAAAAAATAGCTACTTGTAAAAACGTGTGTATTTTCATTATGCTTAATTTGCCATTCAAAACAAGTTTTTCTTAATAAGCTCTATTGTTTCTATCTGTTTTGTGAAATGTAATACGTGTGAGACAGAAAGCAGACTCGGAATGTGAATGAGTCTTGTTTTCTCTTTCTTTCTTTCGTTTTTAAAATACAACTTTACCCATATTCAGAGGCATCTTCAAGTCGAGAAAAGGATTAATGGAAGTGGCATGGCATTCCTGAGATCGTGATCTGAAAAGATGAAACATGAAATCTTATCTGCTAGTCTTTTCCTTTATCTTATTTCTGTGCAAAGTCTCCATAAGGAAAACACTCTATGGTTAATAGTTGCGGTTTTGCTCTCAGCAGTAACACAAGCTTTGTCAGGTTTTCTCTGTTTGCATAGTTCATTAAAATACTTTAATAAATGACCCGTTGTTTAAAGAAAAAATCACCCGAGTAAAAACATCTATATCCTCCCAAACCTGCAGTGTCAAAAAGTATAGTCTCTCAGGGCAAAAGGTTATGGAGACTTCATAAAGGTTTCCCATCTGTCATCAAGCGCGACATCAAGCCCTCTAGGTGCTGTGAAAATGATTTTCTACGGAATTCTCCAGCCCAAAAGATGCCATCCTCTTAATTACAAGCATTTGAGATCAGGAACGCCACTGAATTCCCTGAAGATTCACAGAAGATATACAAAAACAGTATCTTCTCTTGCCTGCCTGCCAGGGCTTCTGTACCTGCCCACAAGCTCATCGGCTCATTTGCTAGGTAATGATGGATGGACCGAGGCACCCCGTCCAGCTGCACGGCCACCCCTCCTGACATTACCGATATGCTGCCATTGAAAGGTTTATCATTTTAATTGACCGCGAGCAAAGGAGTGACAAATAATGGCTGGAATTTTTTGCTTCGTTCTGTATTATTTTAATTTTAATTTTAATTTTTATTTTTATTTTTGTTTTTATTTTTACTTATTTATTCCTGATTAACTGCCTTTCTCGCCACCACAAGGGTTACTCACCTACACGGCATAACGGAATGAAACAAGTCATTGAGATCGTTCACTGTGATACTATCAGAACATCTGCTTACAACAGGTGCCCTGAAAAAACACATCAACTGTTCCTGGGGTCAGTGTGTGTTCAAAAGAACAGGCGGACGGACAAGGTGTGGAGTCGAGCCTTTGTGTGACAAGACCGTGAAGGCACAGCAGAAACTGAGCCTCCGGTCGGGCGAGAATCCTACCTACAAATGACCATTAGCACTTTTTCCAGGGGTGACGATCAGGTGAAAGGCCATTCGACCCATCAATTTATCAACAGTCGAACGTTGGAGGTTTCTGTTGGGTTAAAGGGATTACAGTATATGTAGGAGAAGGTACAGAATGTGAAGTGAGCAGGAGAAAAATATCATTGTAGTCTTCTGCAAGTTCCCCTCCAGTATAGAATGAGACCAACGGAACTAGCTGACTTGAGTGATACCGCTCAAAGCGCACATAGACCTGTTGATGGATACGTCTGGAGAGGCTCTGATCGTGTTGTCAATCCGAGCAGTGTAGACTACATTTTTAATATGCGGAAACATGTACAGAACTCTGGACATAAGGGTGGGGGTGTAAAAAAGGCACGTCCAAGCTCAATAGGAGCACGGGAGAGAAACCTCGGGCTCCATGCCATCCGAGATGTGAAAGCCCACGGAGACTCAGCAGCCAAAATCGCATACACTGATTTTTAATAGAGTTCTCATCCATGTGTCCATTTAAGTGCAGTTGATACAGATCAAATAAGCTTGTTACTTACAGATTCCCAGTTGCCTCAAGTGATACAAGACAGTAGCTACAGGAATATCCTTAATTAGAACAGATTTATCGGTTTTCTTTATTCGGGGAATTTAGTGTCCCTAAGTATTCAAAGAATTATTAAAGTCTCCCAGCATAAAGCCGCCAGGTTTAGCCCTCCTTCTGCCCGAGGAACAGGAACAGCAGGTTTTCTTCTAACATTAAAACTTGCTTTCCTTCTTTTGTATCACTTCTGAAAACTCCTTCAGCATACTACTCCCCGTATTTCTCCGAAATTTTTATTGAATGTAATTTTGTGTATGTATACACACGCACACTGATTTCAGGCAAAATAAATGTGACAAGAATCTGTAGCTGGAAAGTAGTACGAAATATTCAGTTGGTCATGAAATAGCTTCCTATACCTTAGCATGGTTTTAAGAGTCGTCATTTTTAAATTTACTTTGTTTAATGATAACTTGGCATTATATACTATAATTGCAATTGCAACTATTTGAAGACATGTGTAGTAATCTGTGAATGCCTCTGCTAAGAGAACAAAATGCTATATGCCTTGCAAATTCTTTTAAAGTTAATTTAGTTTTATATTTATTATTATTTAAATGTCTGCGTGTCCCTTCTTCATGTAAGTCTCACCAACCTACGCACGAATGAGGCAATACAAGCAATACCCGCATAGAGGACACCTTGTGCTCCCCAAACTTTACGCAAAGCTCTGTCGTGCTGTGCGTTTACGGGAATAGACGATCAACTGTGAAAAATACCAGTGCAGATGGAATTAGCATAGAGCCTGTAGTCATGCATCCCAGCTCAAAAGTCCATTAAAACGTAATGGGCGTACCTGTGGTAAGTGTTTATAAGATAGCCTTGCTTTTTATTTTATGTAGAAGACCAGGAGTGCCCACAAATGTCCACCTGGCCCGAAGACGCTACAAACACAGCCCCTTCACCCTTTTTTCGACCTCACGATTCGGTGGAAAATGGATGCGAGACCTGGAACGAGATGTGATTCTCATAACTGTCAAACCTCTTAGGGGCTTCAAGGGAATCGTATGGCAAACAAATCCAGTTTCACTTTGATTTTAGTCAGTCTATCAAAGAGAAAAAGATTACCAGAATGGCAGAACAGCAATTAGCTAGTCTTTTGTGTGAGGGTAACGTGATGATAAGGCTGGTAAGACTCCCACAGCATTTCAGAAGGTTCATATTTCCCACTGGGCCTAAGTGAGTTTTCCATTGAAGGGTGAAGAAAATGGCTATTATAAGGAAATGCCAGTTAAGAAAATGTTACTATATAACAGGCTGGTTGCGTGTTTTGATTAAAAGTTTGTAGGAAATAACACAGAGAGTGGGCTTACTGGCTTGTTGTCCTCATAAAAGGTCCCTTTCCGTTTGTGATGCTTCAGAGACTAAGCTAAGAGGGAATTAGCTTTCGTTTAAACAAAAAAGTTCGTGGTGTGTGTGGGTGTGTTTGTGTTAGGAGAGGAAGTTTCCTTCTCTAAAAATAAAACTGTTCCTTGGACTTTTTTTTACCCCCTTTTTCCCCAAGGCTAAAGGGACATGTCCCCTTCTTTATTTTCAGAAGAAATGATAGGAAGTTCGAATCTTCTCGCTTTCTCTTCCTAAAATAAATGCCTTGTTACGATTAGATGTGTGGTGCCCTAAAAATGAGCAACAGCTTTCAGGTCCAAGCATGCACAAAAAAACCATACAAAACTAATTTTGAAGAAACAGACTAATCTCAACCTTTATCTTTCGAGTCACAAAGCTGCAGTAAAATACCGTTAAGCTGGGTTCTCAAAGTTTTCTTCGGTGGCATTTTCTTAGGTTAACCGTGTTCGCGATGATGAGATGCTGTGAGCAATAACGCAGCTCCCGCAGGGACCAGTACCTGCGAGCGCTGGTGACGAGTTGAGCTGCCATATCTAGGATAGCAGAAGCTGGATGTACAGTGGACTGACTTAACTGTCTTATTTAAATGTGGTGATTTTCTCATTTGTTGCATTGTTTGTATTAATAAGAATATCTTGTTATGTTTGTTTTGTCTCTTGGGAGCCAATAAAGCTGTGAAGTTTTTCTTTACACCAAATGCAGCTCTACGGGCGATCAATCAATGGGTAGTTTTTGGATAATCTGCGAGAGTGAGAAATCTAATAAAGCAAGCAACTAAAAAAGGAAAACAAAGTGTATTTTCTGTTAGGTTAGCTACGTCAGGAGTCAGGGTTTCCACCATGCCTTTATAATATTTAAACAGCTACGTTTAGCTATCAGGGCGGCACCTCGTTAAATTAACTTGCTGGCATATAAAGGAAAAAGTTTAGACATCGTGACCTCGGCAGGGTGACTTACTCTTACAATTAAATTTACTTTGACACTTGCATTTCTCCCCACCTCCTCCTCCGCAGTGGTATATGAAAACACACTAAGGCAAAATAGGACCAATCATGAAGTGAAAGAACAAGTAAGTGAAATTCTTAAATTACTATTGCTTTGCTCTACCAGGTATAATGTTAAGAAATAGGTAGACAAAGACGATATAATTAGCTTCCATGTCGCAACAAAATCCATAGGAAATCGTGCCATTTAATTTCAAGGTAGCAGTTCTCTTATCACAACAAAATGAGTTATAAACAGATCAAAATAACAATCTGAATTATCTGGCATTAGTGGCTGAACTGAACAGCCCCAGATTACGTGATGAATTGTTAAATTGCAGTAGCATTGTTTTGGAATTGCTAATTAAAAAATAAGTAAACCCCCATGACTCTGGATATGACAACTGAAAATACCCACAAATTATTTAATAAATGAAGCGTCTAACAACTCTAACACTTCCTGCTCGCCTTGTTAATAAATGTAATTTGAGGTAGATTTAAAAAATCTCCCATCTAAACAGTGAATTCATTACGCGACGTTCAGATCTCCAGATGCCTATGGACTCCTCGGAATTAGGTGTTAAATAGACAAAAGTGAACCAAACTGCCTTTAAAAGCACAGCATGACCATGTAATTCTTTTTCCAGTTTGTGGTAAAAAATGATGAAACTTCTTTCCAAGTAGCTATCACCCAGATTTAGTGTGAAAAGTAGTGTAATTGTAATTCACGCCATCAGGGTCTATCACTGATAGACTATCAGCTGTTCTGTAGTTAGGAAGGCTTTCTTTTCAAATAGGAAAGCTGCCAAGTGCTCTGTGATACCTCCAGCAAGCTTATCGGATGGAAGATCGGAGCCAAAACAGCAGCTGCACACATATGCAAATTGGCAATTAATAGTATAACATTCTGGGAGGATTTTTTTTTTTTTTTTTTTTAATATAGGAAAGTATAGCTAAGCTACCTTAATATTAACCTTAACAGTGACAGGGAACTTCTTGCCTGAGCGGGCAAAGAATAATTACCCTCTGGAGAGACTTTCACTCTATTACTTTCTTCCTTCACACAAAGATCAAAGCTTTGTTGTCCTGCCGAGCTTGCCTCCATCATAAAAGTTAACTTCAGGTGATAAAAAGGGGGATACTTTGTAGCTTCAGCTCGCGAAAGTAGAGAATCGTGGCAATTCGCGCTTTCCTCCGCCTTTGCGGCCCCCTCCCTGCGCGCCCCCCCCCCCAAAAAAAAAAAAAAAAGAAGAAAAAAGTTTGGTCATTTTCGTTTAGTTTAGGATGCTCATCCTGTTCCCTGAAAACATGTTCCTTGCTATGTGGAACTCGTAGGACTGTGCATTTGTTATGGATACTCTAATTTACGACAAAGTCACTGAAGGGATTAGTTTTAAATATTTTCCCTAGCATGCTGCAGCAAACTAGCTTGCTTTATTTAGCTCAGCATGTATGAATACAATACTCCCAATTAATGCGGTTGCCTGCTTTAGTCAGAACATTGCCTTTCAAAGGATCCTCACATGATTCTTTTCTTGTAATAGCTGGCTGGAGCTGGAAGGGCTTTGCAAGGCTGCTGCATTTCACACCAGCCCGTCCCCAGCGCTTTCCCCAACGTCTGTCTATCTCTTCTAGGACAGGCGTGGGGTGATTAGCTAATGTTTTCGAGAATCTGTGAATTATTAATAGTCTCATTTTCAGGAATAAAGCTCTCAGCATGCTTAGGATTTGGAAGGAAGAGCGGATTCTCCAGGAAGGCAGGCCAGGAAGTTTGCTCCTCCGCAGGGGCAGGTGCCTCAGCGTTGCCTGTGCCGAGCCCGCCGCGCGGCGGGAGCCGGTCTCGGACCGCGTCACTTCTTACGCCTTTTCCCGCTGTCACTTACACTCCCGTACTAATCCTTCTCCACTTTTTTACTCAGTAATTGCATTTTTATCTGAAACACCCTGGCGTTCTAGACTTCAGCTGCATTTCGGTTACGGACAGAGGCTGTTTCGGAACGCGATGCAGACGAGCAGCGAGATGTTACTCAAGCGCCTCCCGAGCCCGCTGCCAGCGTGCAGCGGCTCCACGCCCAGCGGCCTCCGCCGCCAGGCGGGCGGGCACGGCCGGCGAACGGCCCCGCGCTCCCGGACAACGCCACGGCCACAAGGGCCGGGGAATTTTTTGCACCGCTGCTTCCTCAGCCACACAACAGCCTGAAATCTGACTGCCTCATCCCCTCTATCTTCAAAACAGGCTTTTCCTACCCGAGTCCCACGGCAGCTTTCTAAATAGCACCCGATAATTCAGACAAAGAAATTCTATTCAGATATAGAATACAATTCTTCACGATTCTTTTCCATCATCACATCAATATCGCACGCAAGCTAGAGGAAAGTGGGCATATAAACAAATCCATACGATCCGGTTTTCAGCTAGAACCGGAATACGTACACATTTGTCTTCACAGATCCTTAAAAAAAATCAGATCTTTGAGAGGGACAATTTTTCTTGAAATACTAGGATCCCAAAGGCAGAAAGTTACAAATCCTCACCTAAAGTCGATTACAGCAAAAGGAAGACTAGCTTAACTAAAACACTAATTTGACCAGACACAAACAGGAAAATCTGTTCGTAGGACATTCAATAAGCAGTATTTACATTAGATGAGTTTCCCATCTCCGTGCTTGTCTGGATTATCATCTGTGATGCCTTTTTTCCAGATTGCAAACACTTCTTCCACACCTTTTTCATCCACTCTTATTTTTTCCAGTGTGTCAGAAACACAGAGGATATATTAATTCTTTAGAAGTGCTGCAGTTGAAAGAGTGTTTTCAGAGTCTTCCAAAGTTTCATATTATTTACCCACATCAGTATCCCAATGTTTAAATAAAATATCATAGGAACTAATAATTTCTCCCATTAAAGAATTAGTTTCTCAAGTTTTAATTTGGATAAAGAATGGTCTTCAAGCCTTCTCGTGAATATATGCTTCTAAATATTAAAAAATATTTTTCATTTACACAACTCCTTTGCTTCTTCTGTTCTAATGATGACATAAATCTTCTTAGTCAGCTAAGTTTAAATAACAGTCTTAGAAAATATTGAACAGCATTGTAAGGCACAACCTAATAAAAATAATCCTGATGTTTACACTTTCATGGAAATCAACTATATGCAGGAAATTCAGAACAAAAATAATGCAATTCTTTTCATGGTTAAGGAGGTTTGGGCCTTCATCCTCAGTTCACTTAATTAAAACTGCGTAATGGAAAACATGTGCTCTATAACTGCACGCAGTGCTTGGAGAGTTCTGTGACATCTGGAGCCATAGAACATAATCTCTCTCTCAACTTCGGGTATGGTTTCCATATAATTGTTATCTAGAAACCTTTGTATCAGATATAGGTATACATACAATTGTGCAAACAGTATAAATATTCTCTCTCTTTTTTTTCCTTTTTTCTGAGTACTGTGCTACACGCACATTTTTATGTGTTCATTTATCCTGCTTTAAGAGATAATGTGGTGGCGTTTTTAAAATTCTGGTCTCCAGAGAAAATAAGGGAAAAGGGAGGTTTAGGGGTTTATGGCCTAACTCCTAATAATTTTTAAATCAGTTGGCAAAGGTCAACCAAGTTTGACTGAGAAATATACATTAAGATACTGATTTAAAAAAAAAAAAAGTTACAGATAAGACTAAGCCTGCTAATACTAGTGCAAAGGCACAAAGAAGCCAACTACTATTTGCTGTCAGAAGTTGGGTGACCAAACAACCTACATGAGCTTCTGGCTCAGTCTCATCACGTGATGTTTCTAACCTAGCTGGCAGGCCAGAAAACAAAACCAGAGATTATGGGAAAAGCCAGAAATATTCTGATGGTGTCCCATTAAAGGAACAGAGAATGTCTCAAATGTTTAAAGATACAGAGGTAATCTAAGGATTAGTTGGGATATTAAAGGGATGGGAGTAAAGACAAATAAAGGATATAGGGGGATATGGGAAATAGAGCTAGAATTAATCTATTTTAATGTTAATTGAACAGCTTTACATTTTGAGAATTCTAATATTTCATTATTGGACTATGCCCTATGGTCCTGAGACAACATATAAGAATGTCAAATCACTCACAGTGAATTTCAGAACTTTGTCCACCAATTCAGTGCCAATTTTTGTGTTGTAGCAAGTAATCCTTCAACATTTACAGCAGTACATTGGTGCAGAAGATAATCAGATGTACTTTTACAAGTACATTCTCCTGACATTGCTAAAGAGAAGCTGTGAACAGCAAAGGGTGAAGAAGAAAATAAGTTGGTTAAATGTCACGGTAATAGAAGAGTCTCAGTGCCAGCAGGCTACTTATGTTAGTTATTTCCATTTGATTCATGAGAACAACAAAAAAGGCTTTGTTTTCTTGCTTTACTTTTTCTTACAGTGTTTAAGCATTTTAGTGATATGGAGTCTTCCAGCATCAAAAGGTGATGCTAAATTGCTGCATTCGAAGGATATGATTTGAACATTGTAGACCACGTTGGCTATAAAAGTTAAAAATACAAAGAAGAGAGAATTCTGAAAAAGAAGAGCCACAAGAATATTGCCTCCTTGGAAGACAGAGTTGCTTCTCAGTAAGAGAGAGAGCCAACTTCAGAATTGTTTTTTTTCTTGAGAAAGAAAGAACTACGCAGGAAAGTAGTATCATTTGGGACTGAACCAACGTTTCTAGATAATATTTGCAAAGCCTTAATAACCCTGGCTAATCCACGGCTATTCCAGCAACAGTAGCCATTTCACTGGAGACATTTTTGCAGAAAGTTAAGAGATCACTGTGGAAATTGATAACTTCCATATTTGA
The DNA here is from genome assembly GCF_037038585.1 of Patagioenas fasciata. NCBI lineage: Eukaryota > Metazoa > Chordata > Aves > Columbiformes > Columbidae > Patagioenas > Patagioenas fasciata. The sequence continues at coordinate 18,379,505 of NC_092526.1, forward strand.
GAGCTGGAGAAAGCAATGTGTCTATGGGTATAAACTACTACAGAGAAAAAAAAAGTCTTGTTCTGAATAGTACACAAATTAGATAATATTAAAATTAATTCACTTGGTTTAGATAAGCAATTTAAACGTATTATTAACTTATATAGAACATTTTCAGCAATAATTCTAAGAAAATTTTGAATGTATAATTCATATATAAACCCACATCATCCATACATAACTGGCAATGAATCATCTCTTGAAGAGTAAGAAATAGAAAACTAGGTAAAGGCATAAAACAGCATACACTATTTAGTAACTGAAAGGCAGAGACAATAATTTATTAGTTTTAGGACCGCTACTGTATGTATCTGTCAGATTTAAAGGGGCAATTCCCTAGATGGTATAAGAAAAAATAGTTATATAAACATTTAATCTCAGGGAAACCCTAACTAATTAGAAAAAGTCACAATAGGAAAAAAATCCACTTTTGTACGATCTGTAAAACTGGGGTTGGTCAGATGTTCACAATATATTGCTCACCAAGAAACTGAGCACAAGAATTAAGTTTTTTGGTGAATAACTTTGAATAATTAATCCTTCTGAGAAAATCACAATCTGTTCACCAAGAGTTCATGGAAAAAACAAGGTGAATAATTCATTATGAATTATATGACCAGTTTTAGCAATGAGATTCTAAATCTGTCTTCTTATGGATATTAACCTCATTAATACTATTTAGATATAACGCTTCATGATAATTAAAATGATGAAATACTTGCACATCTAATTTGACAGAATTTAGGCTTCTGAGTTTCTTTCTGTAAATACTTTGGAAATAAGTATTTATTTATTATATTTTTAAAAGGCTCTGTGTATCACTTTAGAAGTACTGGTAGTCTTGGAACAATTAATGCAATAACAGGACATTCTTACAAAAGAAAGCCTTGATGACAGACAGATCTAAACATTTAAAATCTGCTGACGTCTACTGCTTTAATACACAGCTGAGTGACCAATTTTGTAGTAAGATGCTGCAACTCATGAGATTTAGGGAATTTGAGAGTATGTCTAATCCTGCACTGAGAAACAACACATTTAACCCATTACTACACCATTTCTGTTTAAATATAAACATGACATTGTTTTAAATTAAAAGCTAACATATTCTGACAATTCCTAAGCAACACATAGCCAACTACCCAATTTCATTAGCTAAAGCTGCAGTTCCCTGACACTTTGAACTGCTCTACACCAGAGCTGTTAGCAAGTGTTCTGCCAAGCTTTTCTGCCTACTCTCTTGCATCAGCAGTAGTATTTGGATGACACTGTCCCCCTGCTTCCCATGGAGGTAAGATGTTTCATGGCAGAATACTATTTAGACTGCAGCCTGACAATACAAATAGGCTGGTCGGAAAACAAGCCTCTATCAAAAGAGACTGTCCTGTTTCATTTTTGTTCCCAAACCTGGTTCCATGACTCCATGGCACAGGTATTGATCTGACCCCATAGGGAAACCAAAGAGACAGAACACCAGACTTATACACTTCCCTGGGTTAGTAGCAGGCCATTGAGCTACAGGAGATTCAGTTTAAAGTCAGATGAATGAAGATGCCAGTGAAAATACTGGAGAAGAGCACAGCAAAGAGAGCTTAGGGGAAAGCAGTGGTAACATATGGCCAAAAGTAGGGTTTGCAGCAATCAACATTTAGATTGGCTTCAGCTTCAGTGGAACCACAGCCTGGGATTTACTGTAAATAAGAGCTAATTCTGAAGGAACTTCCTCAAAACAAACGTAAGGCAAATCATCCCATACTCCTCCCTCAAGAAAAAAAAAAAAAGGGAAAAAAAAAAAGCAGCACATCAATTACAGTGATAGTAATAGTAATGGTAACTTACTTTATCTATGGTATTTTCCGCCACTTGGCATACCACATGTGAGTCTACCCATTGACTATACTTGATGGTGAACTGAGTTTTCACTTAAGCAAGATTTAAACTGACCCTTCAAAGAATATTTTAAGAAACATTTAATTTTAAATGTAATGCAATGCATTTTATTTTTATTTTATTGTTTACTATACGCAAATACACATAACATTATTTTGAAATGTCCGTAAAAGCCTTTTAAAATATTAGTTCTCAGAGAAGAGATTTCCCGGTTAAATAATTCTGAAAGTAATCCTCTATCAGGTGCTACGCTGTTCAAATCAGTTTATACTTTATGAAACTATTTGCTTTTGTGAATATTTTCAGTACTATTAATACTCCTAAATTTGAAAATAAAATCTGAAATTCTGTAAAGAGATGTATCTTCAAAACAGTTTTCTTCTATCTAATGCATTAAAACATATGTAATATATACATAGTAAAAATTAAAGACAATCCACAGTGTGACAGTTAGAAATTATGATAATAATTATTTCTATCAATAAATTAAGCTAAATTGTCACAGCAGCACATTAGCGGAAGGCAAAAGTGTGTACAGGTGGATTTGGCTACACCATTCCTATTCACACCAAGCATTCAATTGCATACCAGCTCTAGGAACTTTCTTCTTATTAGCATAGTGTTAGTTTTTTTTTATCTTTGGTGCATTTTAAACTGGAATTAAAGAGTGATTGATCTGTGCTAATTCCCTCAGCTGTGGCATTCAGAAATACAATCTTCCCAATTTTCTGTTTTTCTACTCTGTATTAAAGAAGGAATTTGTATTAAAAAACAAGGCTGTAGCTTTGTATTACTAATAGCTATACAGCTACAGTTGCTACTGCAGCTATAGTATCTTTACTGGTTACTCTAATGTTAATTGGTATGACACCATAACAATTCTGTAAGAATTCTTTAAGAAAAAAGAAATAAAGCCATAAATCAGATTATGGATTGGATGGATGAGATTTCATAGACACAAAACATTTTAGAGTAAAATGTAGCAAAAAAAGCTACAAGTAGAAAACATGCATATGGGAGAAACATCATTGGCAAGATTCACATTCATCACTTCTTGCTAACTAGTTTTCTCTTATGGTCTGGGAAAAACACTGAGCAAATCTCTCATAACTACATCTCTTTGCAGTACTGATGGGTTGCCTGGTGGATATCTGTTGCTCTGCCCTACCAGAGAAGAAACTTTACCTTAAGACTAGGTAAATTTTCAAAAAGTTAGTTCTTTCTTGCTGTTGGATGGGTTTGTTGGCCATGAATAGAGATCAGAGTGAAATAAAAGTTCCATAGAAATAAGTAGCAAGTCTAGATGGACAGAAGCCACCCGTTAAACAGGGCACATATTGTTGCTTAACAACATGAAAGAAAGGGGAACTAAATTTCAAAAAATGACAGACAAGAAACTTGCTAAAACAGAAGATTGTCAGCCATTTATTTAGATGACAGTGTGAGATGAGATCTCCCACCAACTACCAACTCATTCTACTACAGCTTTAGCTCACTAAGCTTTCAGCAGTTTGCTAACTCGCATGACTTTACGGCAATTTTCCCAATATTGTATGATGGAGTACACTGAGACTCTCAGCTTCCATTAAATCAAATCAAAACATGATATTTCACACAAATAACCTAAAGCTTACCTGTAAAAAATATCAGTAATTTAATAGCACAAATGTGACAGCAGTAAGAAGAAAAGTGTATCCCTTTTTGGCACTTTCTCTAATCTCTCTCTGATATTCTATGAGCTATCCAAAGGTGTAGACGAAAATATCTTTGTTTCAGACTTGCTTAATTATATTAAGCAGCCTGATCTTTTGTAAGTTTTGTGGTATCTTTAAGATCTTGTGGCTGAATTACAGTCTTCTGAATATTGTTGCTCCAAAAGGATCACAATATTTATAAGAATACGCAAGTATTGTATTTAGTCTCTTCCAGTTAATAATCCCAAATGCTCAAAATATATACATATCAAATTTCACAAGTCCTTTAAGTGCAGCAGAACAGCCTTCTTCACTCTATTTAGCCAGATATGTACTAAGAACTAAGATATTATGTAATTTCTGTAAAGTGTAGACAGTTCACAATAAAGGCAATATTGTTCTCATTTTTGTGTCCTATGCTTCCTTTAACATATTAAAAAATCTCAAATAAATGCAGGCATTGTGTGCTAAGTAATCAAACTTGCAACTAATAAAATTCATTTACGGTTTTTGAGAAAAAAAAGTCTGCCTTTTATTATTTTTATTTTTAAAAAAATTCATAAAAATTCATTTTAGTGTTTGTATCCTGATTTATTTCACAGTGCTTTAAAACATCTATTATGGAACTAAGAACAACATAGAGTGTTTAAGGGAGTGAGTTAAGAGATGCCGTTGTTAACACACCATGCTAATATGATAACAGGACTGAAAATTAGGACATGCTGCTACCACTCTAGGATAAGCTACCAAACTAGTTAGATTTTAGAGGGAGACAATTTTCCTTCTGAAGACAACAACCTCCCTTTTGTTCATGCCTCTGTTCCTTAAAACCATTACTTGATCATGCATTCCAGTGTCCTGTTCTCTCAAAATAGCAATATACCTCTTATTTCAGCAATAATACTCCTCCTTCTTGGAGAAGGCAGCATAAAATGTCTACAAACGGCCAGTGGAAAGACTTATCAACTTCAGATACCTGCAAATACGAGATTTCTATAAAGATTAACGGCAACAGCTGATCTGTAAACAGCAAAATCAAGTATTCTCCAGCTAAAAGCTTTGTTTAGGCACTCTAGCTTTAGTTACATAATATTATTTAATTGATTTTTAAAAATAGGTTTAAAAAATAGACCTGCAGACACATTTCAATTAAGCAACAGATAACATGAAGTTCTGAGAGATATCTAATTAAATTAATTTCATTTCTTCAGTCTAACCATCAAGTGCTCTGTAACTTAAAGAGTTTATATTCAAATATACATCTTAAACTCTCTAAATTTAAAGATAGTAACTCTTCTCTCACCATGTTATTTTTAATTATTTCTGGAGTGTTTAATATTAAGCAAGATGATTTGCTAGATAGTTCAGCAAAGAATTCCGTAAATGGTAAAAACTGTAAGACCATTCTTGCCCACCCTCCACACTCATGCAAGCAGAACTCCCTCTTATATGGTTTATTATTCATTGTCTAGTTTAAGTATGTCAAGTATTAGTGTTTTCATCTATCTTTGTCCAAGTCTGAATACATATATTTCAATTAACGAAACTAGGCCCTACTCTTTTAAAACAACCAAACACTTCAGTTTGCAAAGCAGCTACTGTGCAAGCAGCCTGACTTAAAGAGAAAAATACAAGGAAATTCTGGATCCATAATTCACCCTCCACCTTCCGACCCCAACAACCGCCATATTAGTGTGCCCCCACCAAAATACCAGCTTGTGTTTACAGTTTCGTTTCTCCTGATGGTGGATGGGCGCGTGTACACGCACTCGCTCTATGTGCACTCAATAGGATCATGATCTGGAGAGCTGAAAATGTAAACACAAGCTGGTATTGTGGTGTGACTAGCGGTTTGTGGTTTCTTTGTTCAAATATTTCAAAAATGGCACACTGGCCAGAACTTAAGAGGAGAAAAGCAGAGCTGCTATTTATATGAAAATTTGATGGTTACAATATTCACATTTCAGGTAGATAATATGGGCTGCACAATTGGAAGTTATTTTTCAAGACTTCATTTTTTATATAGTCGACTACACTTCAGTGCAGGAATTTTGTTTTCAGGGATAGATAAAATATACATTGCCCTTAATTTCACATAATGAGGAATAAACACTCTGCTTATCTAGGTGCCCATTGAGCAATTTTTAACAGATTAGGAATGCTCTATTCAACCAAAGGCGTCCATAATCCTGTGACTGAAGTAGGGAATATGGTTAAGCATTCATAGGATTAGCTCATTTTAGGTCACTACAGCTCATTCTGTCTTCATAAAGAATTTAATGGATCATGGAGTTGCCCGTTTCCTTATTCGAGCTCAAAGATGGATTCATATGCAGAACAAACATCCCAAGCAGAACTCCAAAATAGCATATCCATACAGTTACAAGAGCGCAAGCTTAAATAGGTGTCATTTCAGAAATAATTATTTCCTTCTTGCTTCACTGGAAGTAAATGAAGTAGAATGACTCTACTAAAAGACCACGAGTCCAAAACTTTATCTTTTTTTTGTTTCTAAGTATATTGACCAGTTTTGCTGATGTTCTGAACATGGGGGGAAAAGGGGAGAGTACTGGATTATATTAAATTATAGTATGATAGTATAATTTTTAATAACCTTATTAAAATGTATATATTTGAAGTAAGATATTTTATTTTTTCCAAACATTTATTTTAATCACATTTCCAGACTGGTTCTAACACCTATTACATGTACTACACATGCCCATCACTGTGAATTTAAACAACAGCTGAAAGTACAATTTAAGAAAAGACTGAAAAAAGCAGAGAGATCTTTTCAAAACAGTGAAAAAAGTCCAGACATTCTATTGGTATTAGCACAAGAACTCTTTATCCAAGAAAGAGGGACAGTTCTGCAACTAAAACCAGTGTTCCATATGAGAACAACAGTGTTATTATTGTATTAACTCACAGCTCATGAAAAGAGCATCTGGTTTACAAATAACTATCAGTTCCATCTTATTGAAACATATCTGTCACATAAAAAGCAGAAAATTCCTTCTTGAAATACATAGCATTACCTTGCATACAAAATCATACAATAATAACTCTGTTTTCCTCTTCAAAAACTTTTCATGTGCATTTTAGAAACATTTGATCACTTTACGCAAACTGCACAACTGCAATGCCATCATAAGGTAGAACATCTTGCTTCTTTTTAATGCATTACTCTATATAAGCACCCTCACAAAGACAGCTTGTGAGCATTTCACAAATTATAATAATGGAACCACCTACATGTATATCAGTGCTGACAGATCTGGATCATCTTATTTTCACCTGCAGTAAGTTCAGACTCAGCTGAAAACTAAATTATACAATGAACAGCTTTGTTGTAGGAATATGCATGGCCTTATTTTCCACCAATATTTGCAGAAAAAAAACCACATGCAGCTAGCATAGATTTAATATCAATGGTAACAAAAACTAAAGATTTGCAACCTAACTTTTTTTTTCATCCAATTCAAAGATAAAGTTCATCACTTCATTTTTTTACATACTGCACTATAGAGGAATGGTTTTGTCTATACTGAGGCACATCTATTCAATAGCCATTATCTGCAGCAGTTTAATGCATGAAAAGGAAAATGTATCCAAAAAGATCTTCTTGCTCTTAGTTGCTACAAGTAATAGCATTCCCATTGACTGCAATACAATGAATTAGATGAAGAATTAATTAAAGAGAATTTAGCATTCAGCTGTTACATAAAATACCATATAATTTTGATGACCATCTGTAGTCAGGACCTTTACTATATGGTGTTCTTAAAGGCAGTGACAGTTCTGGTCTAAAATAAGAAAACTGCCAACTGAGGTGATAAGACCACTCTGGAATTTCTGAGCTTTAAAGAACAATGTTGACCAAATACAGACCAGTAAGACTAAATACTGCTCTTATTTCTTTGGCATTGTAGAATCGTTTATGTCAGCATGGCCTGTGTCATACAGAACATGCTTGTAACTCTTAAAAGGGAAAGACAGCATTATTCACAGTATCTCCTTGTGTTTGAAGATCTATCTTAACTATTTTTTCTAAAGAAATATAAATATAGACTGCATGCAAACATGAAATGAATTTGTGTGCAACACTACATAATAAATGCCTTCCCCTCCTACTGGTATCAGTAAACGTAAAATAAACCCACCATTTTTTAGTAAGCTTTAGGAAACAGCATATTTAGCACTCTTAGCTTCTACAAAAAAAGCATCCTGCTTATTCAACTGGCAAAATGACAAAGACCTCAAGACGCAATAGATCTGTATGTCCAAATTTAGGCAGAGTGGATTCTTCCTCAAAAATACGATTTCATTCTAAATATGTAAGGGATAGCTGCTTTGTCTGTCATGAGAAAGAATAGATATTTTAAAGAGTTTTTTCTATTTGTATAGTAAAACATAATACTAGAAGCAACACGGAACAAAACTTACCTACATTGTAACAGCACATAATCATTACAACATATAAGTAGAGTAAGAAAAATCTTATTCTGCTTCATTCATGACATGAATATAATCCACACCAGTCAAGCATATCTGAAGCCAATTTCAAATTACAAGAGAAGTATCAAAACTAGCTAGAATGTTACTGGTAAACGGTGAAGAAAATTTAACAAATGTTTAGGAATGGAAGAAGAACTGAAAGAAATACCATAAAATTAAAAGGCCTACCATTTTAATATTGTAAATAGCTTAGCAACTTTAAGTTTAATGGTTATTCGAAAACTAACTGCAAATCAAAGGAATTTTCAAACAATTAGAAGCATTATTTCTTTTCACACAGTAGGCAGCTATTCTTGTGCTGCAAGACAGTAAGGGTGGTTTGCATTTACAAAATTCTTTCTTACTTAAATATTTGTGTGTACAACAATATGAGTCACACAAAAGTACAGACCTAGACTGGACAACATCCATACCGTCAGCAAGACAAAAAAGCACAGTAGCTTAAAATTGTTTTCTCAAAGATTAAAAATTAGAAAACACTTATTTCAAAATTGTGTCCTGTGCAGAGGATCAGAAGACATGTCTTAAAATAGCTGGGCTCTATACCCAATTTTGATGGTTATTTGAACAGATTATTTGGTAGTCTATGTTGATGATCACTACTTGGGCTTATTTTTCTCTTATTTGAGAAACAAAACCATAAAAGATTCTATGGAGAAAATCTGAATGATGGGATGGAGATATATAAGGTTATTGCTTATGTATATAATTAAGAATACATTTTGCTGTCTTCCATTACAAAAGAACAGAGCTATTGTACCTACCACTCATTCAAATAATATTAACTATTCATGTATTACTGCTATTACAAAATTCTAGATCTAGGTAAAGTAGAGCACAAATCTTGACCTTTAAAAATATTCATAAAGTTTTCCTAGTTTTTAGAGAGAGAAACATATTTTGCTGAGCAGTTAATGAATTCAGATAGTGACCATTTGACCTGGGTTTTTGAAAGTAATTAGCAGCTCCAGTTACCTGAAAGATGGAACTAAGATGAGCAGGCAGTTTTGAATCAACGCATTTCTAATTAAAAATGATGTTATTTACAGTCACTCAATAGAAGATGTAAGCATCTGTGCTCATAAAGAAATATGCAACAAAGGATTGATGATTTTTAGAGGCTATTCACGGTAGCTGAAAATGGCAATTGAAGGATGTTGAATACAAAAGGTAATTGTTAGCTAGATGAGATTATTGCTCTTGCTTTAACTTATTTTTCAGGTAACTTGGAAATACGTCATTTAACTAATTTCTATAGTCAAGCTTTGTGGAGAAAGGAAACTTATTTCCAATACTGAGCAGAAAACTAAGCTGAAATGAGCAAATAATTGTATTAGCTTGTTGGACAAATGCTGAGAAGAGTAGTACAGAAAGACAAACACAGTAGGAGTTTTAAGTATACAAAGAGAAGAGTTTATAGATCATGGAACGAAGGGCTGGCCACTCGGGAAGAATATAAGGCTGTTGTCAGGGGGTGTAGGGAGGCAACTAGGAAAGCTAAGGCCTCCTTAGAATTAAACCTGGTGAGAGGGGTCAAGGACAGCAGAAGGAGCTTTTTCAAACACGTGGCTGATAAAACTAACACCAGAGGCAATGTAGGCCCACTGATGAATGAGGTAGGTGCCCTGGTGACAGAAGATACAAAGAAGGTAGAGTTACTGAATGTCTTCTTTGTCTCTGTCTACTCTGCTGGAGGCTGTCCTGGGGAGGCCCGTACGACTGAGGCCCCAGAGGAAGTCAAGAAAATGGAGGAGTTTGCCTTGGTTGATGAGGACTGGGTTAAGGAGCAATTAGGCAATCTGGACATCCATAAATCCATGGATCTGGATGGGATGCACCTGCAGGTGCTGAGGGAGCTGGCTGAGGTCATTGCTGGACCACTCTCCATCATCTTTGCCAAGTCTTAGGAAATGGGAGAGGTGCCTGAGGACTGGAGGAAAACAAATGTCACTCCAGTCTTCATAAAGGGCAAGAAGGAGGACCTGGGTAACTATAGACCGGTCACCCTCACCTCCATCCCTGGGAAACTGATGGAATGACTTATCCTTGGTGCCATCTCAAGGCATATAAAGGATAAGAGGGTCATTAGGGGCAGTCAGCATGGCTTCACCAAGGAGAAGTCATCCTTGACCAACCTCATTGACTTTTATGAGCACATAACGAGGTGGATGGATGATGGCAGAGCAGTGGATGTGGTCTACCTTGACTTCAGTAAGGCATTTGACACACTCTCTCACAGCATCCTTACAGCTAAACTGAGGGAGTGTGGTCTGGATGATCGGATAGTGAGGTGGACTGCAAACTGGCTGAAGGGAAGAAGCCAGAGAGTCATGGTCAATGGGGCAGAGTCCAGTTGGAGGCCTGTATCTGGTGGAGTGCCTCAGGGGTCAGTACTGGGGCCCATATTATTCAATATATTCATCAAGGATTTGGACGAGGGAATAGAGTGTACTATCAGCAAGTTTGCTGATGACACCAAGCTGGGAGGAGATGGCTGACACGCCAGAAGGCTGTGCTGCCATCCAGTGAGACCTGGACAGGCTGGACAGTTGGGCAGGGAAAAATTTAATGAAATATAACTAGGGAAAGTCTAGAGTATTGAATCTGGGTAGGAACAACCCCAGGTTCCAGTATAAGTTGGGGAATGACCTATTGGAGGGCAACGTAGTGGAAAGGGACCTGTGGGTCCTGGTGGACAACAGGATGACCATGAGCCAGCACTGTGCCCTTGTGGCCAGGAAGGCCAATGGCATCCTGAGGTGTATTAGAAGGGGGATGGTTAGTAGGTCAAGAGAGGTTCTCCTGTCCCTCTACTCAGCCCTGGTGAGACCACATCTGGAATATTGTGTCCAGTTCTGGGCCCCTCAGTTCCAGAAGGACAGGGAACTGCTGGAGAGTCCAGCGCAGGGCAACAAAGATGATTAAGGGAGTGGAGCATCTCCCTTATGAGGAAAGGCTGAGGGAGCTGGGGCTCTCTAGCTTGGAGGGTGAGTGTCATGAGGATGAAACCCGGCTCTTCTCAGTGACAACCAATGATAGGACAAGGGGCAATAGGTTCAAACTGGAACACAAGAGGTTCCACTTAAATTTGAGAAGAAACTTTTCTCAGTAAGGGTAACAGAACACTGGAACAAGCTGCCCAGGGGGGTTGTGGAGTCTCCTACTCTGGAGACATTAAAATCCCGCCTGGACACATTTCTGTGTAGCCTCATCTAAGTGTTCCTGGACTGGACTAGATGATCTTTTGAGGTCCGTTGCAATCCCTAACATTCTGTGATTCTGTGACTAGTCAAAAACCTCGGGTTCCTAAAACAGCATTACTATTATAATGCTCTGATGCCATGAGGTAGTTTTTAGGGAGTAGTACAATTACTGTAAGAAAAATATTATTGAGACTAACAATTGCATTTATTCCACCCAAACTCCCTATTGCATAGATATCATATGAATCATCATACTGTATTTCAGATGTTTTAAACATTGTAATTTCATTACCTATATATGAAAACAACTCAAAGACTCCAAAGCATTTTTAAAGCACTGATGTTAACTTTGTCATCTGTGGACTATGGAAAAAAGTGTATCTGGACTAATTCTTAGTCCTCAAACTCTGCTTCTGAAGCAGTCTGTGAAAGGCAATTAAGAATAAGTTTATATATGTCAGTAAAAATGACATGTATGATACAAAATCTAAAGGAGTCCAACGACATTTTTATGACTTCACAAGTCAAAAGAAATTGAAAACTACTGCTATATACAGACATAAATAGTTTGTTGAAATAAAAGAAGATCCAAAGCAAACTTCAAGGTTTGGGCTAGTATCAACAAAGTTTGAACATTAACAAAACTAGGTAGCAGGTACTGAAGTCTTGTGTCATTTACATCTGTGTGTGACATTCTCTGGGCTATTAAACCAGTTACATTGGTTTAATCAGGTGGATAGAAAAATCTGTAGTCTCAACAAAAGTTCAGATGTTTCTCTACTATATTAATTCAAATCCGTTATCTTAAAAAGACTCCAAACTACAATTAGAGATTGCATTGTATCACATTTTAACAATCCAGCAACTTAGATACCAGCAACACAATACTTTTAAAAACTTCATGAATATCCATTTTTCATTATCTGGTTTCAATATTTTCATTTCATTACAACAAGTTTTTGCATTTATTTTGCCTCAAATATTCTATTTCTATGTGTGATATTCTGCTTTTCTGGATTTAGATTCATTTTTATCAGTGAAACAAAATATAATAATTCAGACAGTGCTGTGACAATTAACACTTTAACAGCAAGAATAAACAAGGAAGTACTATTTACACTTTTTAGCAGAGTAACTAAATCTGAAATAAAATAATAAAATAAAGTTTAAATTTAATTTAATTTAAAATTAAAGTAAACTTTTCACAGAACAGATCAACGATGTCTTAAGTACTAACAATGAGAGTCACCACATCAGTTCTCGGGAACTCAAAAGACAAATATGGAAACATTTAAATAAAAAACTAGTACATGCAAGCGTAATGTTTGCATCTACCTTCTTTGTCAGGGAAAAAATGTCTTACTGTTTGATTATCTTAGCAAAAATATCTGAAGTGGATCAGATTTTCCACATCATACCTTTGCAGAGAAAAGGTTTAGGTGCAACCTGGACCTTGGACTGAAGTGTGGACCTGGAATAAAAATAGAGAAAAAAAGAAAAGTTTAGTAGTTCAAGCTAAATCATCACTCCCTAAATGCAGAAAAAAATCTGAAGGCATATGAATTAAAAAAAAAAAAGAAAAAAAAAGAAAAAGGCAGCTGAAATTAGAAATCTGGCCAGCATTAAGAGTTTCTTCAGATCATTTCTACAATGGAGATTCAAACCACCACCACATGGTCCCAAATATTTAAGTCTCCAAATACCAACTGTTACAACACATAATTAAAATCAGTTTATAGCCTTTAATCAACTGAATCAAGATAGCTACTGAGATGAGGTAATTTGCTACTGTATTTATTTATTTATGGCACCCAGCCATTATAACTAAAATAAGGATCCTGCCTTACCTGAAGAGTTTATTGACAATTGCATGCACTCTGCCTATCCAAATTACATTTCTATCAGTGTTTGTAAGGAAGTTGCTTATTCAGTAAAATAAAATCCTGAAAATTCATATTTTCTCACAACTCAGGCACTATAGGAATGAAACAAACCATTTCTACATACTTCTAGTATTTTTATCGTTATCAACGCAGAGAACAAGACATGATCACAACTGTACAAATTGTGCATAGTCAAGAAACAATTACGCTGTACTTTATTTTCCTTTTCCTTCTACCAGTGCCTCAGGTTACAAAAGGCTGGACTGACTGAAGTGTGATGTATATGCTTAACCAATAAAATAGCTACTTTCTGAGAAAGAGCAATATCTAGCTAGCTAACTGTTTATAATTTGTATTAGAAAATTTCCAAACACAATAAGGATCCATCATGTCTTAATGTTTATAAGCATAGCAGAAAATCTGCGAAGCAGGACATGGAAGAAAGAGTCAGGAATTAAGGTGAAAAATGCCATGAGGTATATCTTGGTGGACTGCAAGAACTGAAACCATTCTGAAGAGAAGAGTCAACATGATCTGATCAATAGCTCGCATAACTCTGCAGAGAAAGACTTTGTGGAAGTCACAAATTTCATGTGTAAGTTAGATACATTATTTTGTATTTAGCTCCAATTTCTATTTAAACAGGAAATACAGGTTCTTTCATCTCCAAAGTAACAGTGTAAATCACAAATGATGAACAGAACTTTGTTCTGTAGAGGTGCCAAGACCACACATATCTTATTCTTTGATATCTCACTGTGATAACTAAAGTAATGTAATCTCTACAGATTTAATTTATGGAGAGCACTGTGGAATGAAGCTATGTAGCAATTCTTCATTGCTTTTGTGTCATCAGAGAATTTCCAAAATCTACAAATCATATTCCTGTTTGTGAGACAATTCCAGGTGAAAAAGCTCTGGTTGAGCAGAAAATCTGTTTTTATAGAACAGTATCAACCCTATGATCCCTTTAATAAATCACTATAATTACTTTTGTTGCTGTCACCATCGTTATGTCCTCCAGTAGTATAGCTGTGGATAGCTTTTCTCTAGCATATCTTTACAAGTTGAGTTGAAAGCAATCTATTTTTTGCAAAATGGCTGCTTTCATTGTATACAGGACACTGAGCCTCTTGTGCGGGACCTTTTCACCATGTTGTGATTGATTTTACATCTATTGAAAACAAGTCTGGTCTCTGCCATTTGTTTATCCTTGTATTCTCTTTTTATGCTTTGGCATGCATTTTTAATTAGATACACTCCAGTTCTTTCACCACTAGCTAACACTTTCATTTGGGAAGCAGTCTTTACTAGCCCTGCAAATATCCGCTGTTCTTTGCAATGTCAAGTCCTTTTCTCACCTTGCTTTGACTTGGTTATCACTTATATCACAAGTAATTCATCCATCTGTTAACTGCTCCAATTCACATTACTTGGCTTTATTTTAAAGATCTTAACAATGGTCAATGGTCTCATCTGGCAGCTGGTTTCTTGTAAAAAATGTGCCTTTCCCAAGTGACATTCTTGTGAGGATCAAAATATTCACTGAATGGGTTTTATCTAGCAGTTTACAGGTCCCTCAGGCTCTCCATGGAACATATTGTATATACCCAGTGCTTTGGGATGCCATGTGTAGCAATGTGGAGGACTTCACCTTCTTCAATTTTATTTCACTCTTCTCCAGCTTTCTGCCATGTTTTCTTTACATGCCGTGGTTTAGTTCTTGCCACCAAAAAACATGATGATATATATGCATCTACAAAGATGTTTAAGTTTGGATCCAGAGTGTGCCTTTAAAGCAAAACTCTCTGTTTTGGTGCACTTTGGTGCTTTGCTTTGTCCTGTGAAGCTGTCTGGGAGTGCTGGAAGTGGATTCTTTCATATGAAAAACTGCAGACCAGGAACATGCTTAATATACTTCACTCCAAATGGGCACTCACTTAACTGGTCTCAGAGCTGCCCAAAGTTAAAAATGCTGAAAGGAATATAGTGTGGTTGTCTATTTAGCCCCATAGATTTCTTCCTACTAGTCTGTACTACTGTGTAACATAGACAGCCACAGAAGTGACTGAAATTGTCTTTATTTCTTGGCTCTCGCTACCTGACGTTGGTGAAAAGCACTATACCAGTTACACAGCACTTTTGTAAAGGAATGTTTCAGTCCAACAGCAGAAATACCTTAAGTACTAAAAGAAGTGTAAAGTTTATTTTTATTGCATCACAAATAAGAGGGAAAACTCCCACTGAATAAAGAAAGAAAAAAATAATTAGGTGGAACACCATTCCATCCCACAGGAATCCAGAAAAAAAAAACCCACAGTATGTCCACTTTACATACCACCTTTCTTTCAATTTACAGTCTTCAATGTACAGTCTTCTATCAAGTTATTTAAATAATCTGTCTCTCACAGAGTAGCACCTTTGCAATTGCCAGGGACACAAACCCACTTCTCTGTTTCCTCAGAAAAATTTTCCACAGACACCCCCAACACAAGCATTTCCAGCAAGACTCATTTTTTCTTGGCCTTGTCTTCTCCAGATGGTTTGTAGATAGTTCTCACAACTCAGCCATCACTTTAAATAGACATAAAAAGACAAAAGTCCAGTTTCCTTTAGGACTATATATGAAACTTGTACTGGCTGCTGAATATTGAAAATTTCAATATAAACAAGATCTTTTGGCTCCACTTGGTGGGGAGGAGGTTATTATGGCTCACTGTAGGGAATGTTTGCTCTCCCTTCTAAACTGGGATGGATTATATCCAAATATATTGTTATCATTCTTCTCACCCAAATTAATCTGGGTTTATACTTGCCATACTTTAATGGGCAGGTCTATGTTCTGGAAGAGACGAAAATAGTTTTGTTTGCAGGTTTTCAATAATCATATGCTTCATGATTAATGAAGCTTCTTTCAAACCTCTAACAGCCTTCTGCAGCTGACTGTAGAATTGTTAAGAAGACTAAAAAAAGTAATCTCACTCTCATATACCATCTTTAACTAATCTTGCAAAATTTTATTTATTTTCTGTGACAAGACCTGTTATTAGTCTGCATGCAGTAAAGAGTTGATCAGGCATTTTGCAAGCTGTTGGGGATGTCACATAGGTCATCATAAGCACTTCTAACTGTTTTGAGTGCTTGCCAAGTATGACAGAAGAAACCATTTTCCCATATACAGGTTTGCCAAGACAGAGCTCCAGTCCATTCCCAAGGTGAAAGGCTGCAGTTTAAGAAACCACCATTCCTCTATTACTTTTTCAGCATTTGACTACCAAACATAGTTCTAAGAAAAAAAAAATCAATAGTGTGCTTATTCTGACTCTGTTAGCCCCTCACAAGGATGACATCAACTCTTGTACTCCCCAATGTATATTCATTCCCTATGTTCTGTTCTATATTCTTAAAGATAGAAAATATAACCATTCACAACCAATGCTTTGTCCAATCCACAGTGCATCATGTATTCTAAACCCAGACTTTCCAAAATTCTCTCTTATTTTTCTTTTTTCGTTTTTTTTTCTTTTATTTTTTTTAATATTATAACAAAGTCATAGAGACTTCCTCCTTTCCTAGCAAAACCAGTATTCTGTTTGTCTATATATATGATTTGCAAGAAAATTGTGGTCAGTCTCTCAGTGTACTCCTCATGTTCTACATACAACTCTTCAATTTCGTCACTCAGCTCTGTAAAACTAAATTCATTAATTACAGGGCTGCAGAAATATTGCTGCTTTAACCAAATCACAACAAACTTGGGGAAAATCACACACAGATAAGTCAGGAGTAAGGAAATAAGCTGTGATCTCTTAGCAAGTCTGATCCCAGTCAGTTGCTTTACTACAAGCAAGGATAGGTCAGTATGGAGAAAACTGGAAGAATGTAAGAAACCAATCAAAATAAGATTTTATGACTTATCACACCCATCCAACTAATAAAAAAGGAGCAAATCTTGAACAGTTTTATTCAGCACTGCATTACAGCAAAACAATAAATACAAATCTTCTATGGATTAGTGCTGATTAGACCAGTAGCATGCAAGAGAGTGCCCTTCAGATTAAATGACAATTTGGAAGTGTTTAACAACATATGGTCTCTTTTCTTTGACATATATGATTAAGAATATATCTTTTTTATATCAAAATATAAAATACCATCTGTCATAAGTACCAACTATGATACTGCCTTTATATATCCAATTAATTCACTATACTTTCTAATGTAAATATTTCTCCTATTTTCTCATTTTTTCTTCTTCTGTAGCTACATTTATTTATAACATTTCAATAAATGTATATATTTAAAAAGTCAATACTGTGACTTGAAATGTAATTAGGAGTAACAATGAAAGTCTGTTTCACTTTGTATTTCAAAGGAGAAGGGCCAAGCCTTCATGTGGTTTGAAATGACATAGCTCATTTAAGTCAGCAGGTATAGGTAAATTACAAAGATCTGTGTTACTTTTCCTTACTATACACATTATCCCAGAGGGAGACTCACTTTTCATAAATATTTTTTGTTTTCTTTTTTTGAAAAAAGTGCAGAATTCCTTAAAAACACATGGCTGCAGAGCGAGAATCATAATATAATGAGTATTTCTCATTAAGGTGTCAGAACTCCAGTGAACATGGAGGAATAAAAAGATTGCTCTCAAAAACATGGTACAAATCAGGAAAATATATAAGGCATTTCAGTTCACCAAATTAATACTTCAGCTCATTAATGTAATCTCAAAAAATACCCCTTTGACCCCATAATTATTTTAATGACTTTTGAGAATAGTAAAATATGCAAAACTCTGAAAATACGGTCTCAAGACTGTAGGAGCCAAGTTTTGCCAGGTTAAAACAGGAAAGAACGTAACAGCCTGTTCGAAGCTCAGTGCAAGTTTTCATCTGTATGAGGCAAAATACATAGATAAACACACATGTACAGACACACATACATCTTTACTTTTTTTTTTTCTGAATAATTTGGCTGTGGGTGCAGCAATAAACTGCACTAATAGGTTTTGCATATGTAACATAAGCAAGAAATGACTGGTCCACAATATAAACTACATTTTAAGCCTTTATCTTTCAAAGAATCATTTGGAAATTTTAACTCTTGCGATTCCGTCAGCCTAGTAAAGATCTGAAAAAGTACAGAAGA
This sequence comes from Patagioenas fasciata, assembly GCF_037038585.1. Classification (NCBI taxonomy): domain Eukaryota; kingdom Metazoa; phylum Chordata; class Aves; order Columbiformes; family Columbidae; genus Patagioenas; species Patagioenas fasciata. The sequence goes on from NC_092526.1 coordinate 18,397,883, forward strand.
AATTATTATAGGAATAATTATGTTTTTCAAAAATACTGCCTTTCTTAAAAGACATAATAGTAGGTATCATAGTAATTAACTTTCTCTTTGATTCATTTTACACAACATGGTATAAAAACCTAAGACTTCCGAGTCTGCTGAAGTATCATGGAAGGAGTGACTGTATCTATCTGAAGTTATTTCAGTATAATCTATAACATAGTACCTTTTCACCTGCTTCCATGTAGTTGTCTGTGAGCAGGAAATGCTGACCATCTTCTACTGATACATTCTCAGTCCTTAAAGGAGCTTTCAAAAGTAAACCATAATCCTCTTCTTGGTCATTCATGGCAGAAACTTTATACACAGTCCTAATAAATTGCTTTTATATATGCTTAATTTGTCCAATACTGTCTAAAGTATTTTGAGTATTTCAGCAACTGGGTATAAATGAACTTTTAAAAAATTGTATTGCTTTAGCTATAATAAGTTCCGAGGCACCGAGTTCCACCACATGTTCACATACTATCCAAAAAAGTATTTCCTCAGCCTTGTATTTTCCTGTAGTATTTTAAAAGAGTTTTTGATCCTGTGTTACCATAATAGAAATTCCTGTTCGCTTCTCTGTATCATTCATCAGCATGCATGATTCCATCTGATTATCTCCTAATTGCTTTTTTTGTATGGCAAAAATCCTCACTCTTTTCCATTTCTGCTTATGCTGGTTTTGTACATACGACCATCCTTATTACTCTAAATCCTCTTATTTTCTGTAATACTGTTTTTGGGTGGAGTACACATGGTACCGTTCCTATTACAATAATCATTCACAGAATCACAGAATGTTAGGGATTGGCCTTTATTGATTTGATGACACGTGCGTTGGATCTGCCGTGCTATTGTTGCTTGTGCACAGGTGCTATTTGGCTGCTATTTGATTCTGCGCTACAGGCAAAGTTAACCCACAGCACTTCACAGGAAAGCAGTTTAAACACTTCGGTTCAGCATGTGCCACTTTCACTTAGAGACCATGCCCCTTTGGAGGTCTCTGCTCTCCAAAGCTCCAAGTAACTGTGACAGCTATGGATGTTAGTGTACAATCCAGCAAGCACAATGGACAACGCGGGTGCCACCACAACATCCCGCTGCCTCAGGGCTTTCTCAGGCCCCTTCTCACTACGGCGGGCAGACTCTCTGCAGCTTCAGGCTTCGGTCGGCCACAACCCTCCCTGCAGCCGCGCCGTTCCTACGGTTGGCTGTCTCGGGAGCGCCGGGACAGCCACGGCCTCCTTGCTTGCCCCGCCTCTCAGAGAAAGGCCGACGGCTGCAGCGGATGCAGCGGCCGGGTCAGAAGGACGGTTTAACGGCCGGCGCACGAGGACGGTTCAACGGCCCCAGCTGCTGCCGGCCGCGAGCGCGAAGCGCGGGGCCCGCCAGCGGCACGCGCCGTTACCAGGTGGGCCGCGTTGCCATAGCTCCCAGCTCCCCTCCCCCCCCCCCCCCCACTTCCTCGGCTACGAGACCGGAAGCCCCCGACGCGTGCCCTTTGAACCGGGAAGTCCTTGCGGAGGCCTGGGCGGACTCGGTTTGAATGAAATCCGGCTGATTCACGGTGGCGCGGGCAGAGGCGGCGCGGCCGGGGAGGGTCTGCGCGGAGGTGAGGGCTCAGCGGGACCAGCACCCTCGTCGCAGGGATCCCTGGGGGCTTGTCGCGGCCCCTAGAGGGCTCGCTGCGGCGCGGGGCGGCCTCTGCGTGGCGGCGGGAGCGGGGCTCACGGGAACGGGCCCGAGCGCTGGGCAGGGAGGCGGGCGGTGGGGACAGGAGCGGCGCCTTCCTCTCCCCATTGGCCGTGGGGGCGGTTTTCTGCTCGTGGGGCACTGGCCCGGGCGGAGAGCACGCTGGGCTCCGTGGGGTCGGCGGTGCCTGCGTTTGTGCTGGTTACAGGCAAAGAAAGTTTGGGCGCTTTGAGGCGACGGCGGTGCCAGGGCGGCTGTAAACGAGCGGCGGGAGGCAGTTGGGCCCTGGGGAGCGGTGCGGGTGGCCCCGCCGCTGGAGCGGGCCGCTGAAACTCGGCGTCCCACACACCCGCGCTGGGCCTGGCTACTCTCTGGCCGAGAGCAGCCGCCGCTCTTGGGTTCGGCGGCACCGGGGCTGCAGCCGCTGGCTGGTATCTCGGAACGCCGAGTCTCGCCGGTGGTGCCTCCAGAGTGAGTTTGTTCTGCGGCAGCAGCAGTAGTCGGTTTCCTATTAGAGGGACTGCACGGATAGAAAATCTGTTGCACAGCGTTGTGCGGGTCCCCAGCGGTGTCCGGCCGGACCTACAGAGTGAGGGGGAAGCAAGGGTGAAGTACTGGCTGGGATGTATGAAAGGAAAGAACTATATAATCCGTGCCAGGAAAGATAAAGAAAAATTAAGTAGAAAAGGAACTATAATCAGCATTAACAGTGCTGTTTCTAGTATGCAACGAACTTAACTTTGTTCTGAAAATGATACTTATGTGACGTAGTTAGATGCTTGCGGACTTGTTGACAAATCTCAGTGTGTGCTGATGTAATCTCCTAAAGTTGTACTTGTTTCCAGTGCACTGTAGGAAACCAGAAAAACAACAAGGATTGAGATTGACTTTCTTCAGAAATTTTTATGCAAACGTATTTGAAAGCTGTATGTCACTGGAAAGGTACTAGGCAAGCTGAAACATCTGACAGGTTTGTGTAAATCTTAAAAGCCTTCAGCCTCTGTGAGTGCAAGGTATATACTCTATGCCTCAGATATAGGGAATACACTTGGAAGATTCTGATGAGAAGAGCACTGTTGGTGAGCTTATGTTATGAGAACAAGAAAAAGATCTGTGTTTGTGAAGAAATCCAGAAATTGTCTTGCTTCTGTGAATTGCTTCTGACATCACATAGTGTGACTTTGAGCAGCTAGGTTTGCCTGTAGCTTAATGGAAAAGCTGTGTTCCATTCACTGTTGAAACATGCTGTATCAAGGATATTAATTTGATATCTTTGGCTAAAAAACAGAGAAGTTAGAGCATACTTCAAAATTAACATTAAATAATACCTAAATAGAAATTGGTTTCTAAACTTACTTAGAAACTATTCAGTCTTGATGGGTATTATGGGGTGTATACTAACAATAACTACAACTGTCTCCAAACATCTAGAATGATGGGAAAGGACAGGTAAGTAGGATACCTTGAATATAGAAAATTTGTGTGTTGACTACTTACTTGAGTTGGTGGTAGGGGACTGTTTTGCAATGGCTGTGTGTCTACCCCCCACCCCTGCCTTCTGCAAATTCCAGAGAAGCTCGTTACTTTATAGAATAAAGTCAAAATTAATTTTGTGGATTTCTGTGGTGGTGTGATTTGTTAATGAATCTTCACTTGCTTTTAAGTTCAGTGTGGGTGTACTAAGTAGCTTTAGAGGAGTCTGCTTGGGTCTGGATTACTTCAGTAACTCCAGCTCAGCAATGAATGTAGTAGAATTAGGTTTTCTGTGCTTCTGGAAATCACAAAGGAGAGTCTGAGAAGCTCACCTGCCTGCCTTCTAGTCCAGCTCAGGTGTGTTGAGATTCAGGTCTATACAGTCCAGAAACATCAGGTTTACAGACCTGGGCACATTATGGGATCAAAATAGTAATGTAGCTCTGGACTTGCACTACTGAGACTGCATTAGTTTGTGGCATGGTTAATCTTTACCTTTAATGAACAGATTACTGAGAATTGATGGTATATTTTTTTTTTTTCCCCCTCTCCTTTTGTACAAAATCTATAGGAAGTTAGACTTCCCACACACACATATTGTTACACGTGAATTCTCTGTTCTGGTCAAGTTTATTTCATTCATTGTTTGGTGACTTTACCTGCAGTGAGTTTTTGTTCTTTTCTCTGTGAAATAATGTTTCTCTGCAAGATGCAGTTCCTCAACTCATTTACCTTTGTAGCCATTTATTATCTCTAGTGAAGCTGAAATTGTTACAGTTACAGCAAAAACCTTAAACCACTTTTTTTTTTTTAAGTTGCTGTTAATAAAATTGTTAATCTATCTGCTATGCGGAACTTAACAGGGGATCTGGAAGTGCTTGTGCAAAGCTTAATGAGTAGTCTCAAGTGGAGAAACTGAGTTACGAAAGATGAATTGATTTGCATGAAGTCAGTCAGTGTACAAAGTGTGGTGTAAATTAATGTCACCTGAGTCTAGCCTGACACTCTCTCCACTACCAGGGCAGTCTAATAGCCAGTGTTTTTTCTCCCATGTATGTTGAAGCTCATGTTGAGATTTTTTTGTTCTTACCAACTCAGAAGTTGTCAGCCCAGGAGAATGCTCTTGTGTTGAGGGATCACATTGTGGAGCGTTAATGTGAGATAAAAGTAGTGCACTGTAGTGTGAAATTCATGTGTCTCATGCAAAGAGATACAGTAAGTTAAGAATATGTTTCAAGTCAATTTCTAAATATGTGCTGAAACACGCTACCTGTAAGCACAGTAACTCTTAGTTCATACCTGTTTGTATATATACATTTGTGCGTAATGCATTTATATAAATCCATCCTTATGTTACTGAAGGAAAAATGTTTTCATTATTAAAAGACAGCATTTAAGTCAATATTTAAGTGACTTGAAAGTAGTGACCAATAACTGAATGGTGAACCAGAGCTCTCCAGATGGACAACTCTTATCAATTCTTAAAATTATGTAACAGTGGTATTATAAGCAAATTCTAGACATGGGGTTTTAAAACATGTCTGTTTTCAGATCAGTTTTGAGATGCTCTGTGTATACTTCCATGTCATTATTAATAACCAGACTTTTCCCTTTTGAGGTCATGACAGTTAAAAGAAAATTGCAGTAATGGAAGTTTATTTTTTAAACATACCATCTGATGACCAAGGTTTTTTACTTGAGGTGTTTTGATCATGGACATGCACAAGCAGAGAAGCTACTTAACTTTTTTTTTTTTTTTTTTAAGCCATCAATGACCACATTGATCACAATGATGAGTGCATTTCATCCAAATCCTGCAGTGCACCAAAATGCAAGTTTATTGTGATTAAAACTGGCCTTCTGCCATTTTCTGATATGGTATTATTTGATACGTGTACTCACTTTCTTAAAGCTTCACTTTAAACAGAGACTGCTAACGCTTGCAGGCAGGAGGAAATATTATCAAAATAACTTTTACTGACTTTGAAAGAAGTGGAGGCGAGATTTACTGTGAACTGTTTGTTTAATTCTCTGTGGTTTTTTTATATATAAGCATATATATGTGTGTGTATGGGGGCAGGGTGGAAACAGGTGTGCAATCAAAACTTGCCTTTTGTACTTTGCATCAGAGAGGAGAAAAGACATCTCAACTATAGGTTACTATGTTGTGTACCTCCTCCAGGGAACCAACCAAGCTCAAGCCTGTGTGGGATGTGGGGAATGGAATGCAGGACCCCTGCGGGGGGCAGCTGGCTAGAAGTGAATTGGGTTAAAAGTCTGAAGCTCCCTCTGAACTTCTTGCAGTTCTGTTGCAGCTTGTACTGTATAACTGCGGGCTGTTGTGGTCCCATCTCATCTGACCTCTCCTGGATCATTTCCTTGTGTAAAGCTGGCAGAAACGTAGCAACATTTCTTTCAATTTTTTTAGTGGAGTTCCACCCCAGCCTGCCAACACTGAGAAACTCTTGACTTGTTCTTTCTCCTTTAGCTTTCCAGGAGGATTAACACATCTTCCTCTGCTTTTGTACTTCTTTGAGAAGATGAGGTTCAGAGCGGTCTCTAAGTGACCTCAGTTACTAAAAAAAAAAAAAGCCTAACCAGCCAAAAAAAAAAATTACAAACAAACACAACAAGACATTCTTTGGTCAGTTTTAGCTGGAAAAATGATTTGGCATGAATTTCTTCTGTAGTCTGTGTTAACTTTAGAAGCAATCAGCTCTTCACGACCTCTTTTTCTGTTATGCCGAGACAACTGTTTCTGGGGTTCAGTGTGAATCCTCTCAGAGAAGTAAAGAGTGTTAAACCCGCCATTTTTGTTAGTCTATCAGTTTGCTGCACAACTGCAGAAATGGCTGTCCTGGCAGTACTGAGAAAGCCATGTCAAGCTGGTCAGCAGCAGCTTCCCCACTGCTCCTTATGTTAACATTGACATTTAAAAAAATGTCTGTCAAATAATGGCCACAGATCTGTTTTAAAACACTGCATGACAAATGACTGAGTAGATGCAGCTAGTGGGCAGTGTTCTCTGGGGGGAAGAGGAGGACATGACTTTTAACTCCTAAACTGAATGTGGAATAGCCTTTCTCAACCTGAATTCAAGCAAACCTAGAGGCCTCGTGTCCACCCCAGTCACGCTGACTGCTCCTCCAGAAATAAATGAGAAAACTCTCTGTACCTGTAGACTCCTCTTTACCTTTGTGCTTCGGTCATCCCAGCTACTGCAAAAATTCTTCTAAAATGCTAATAAAGGACCATTTCAGTTTCTAACAGCATTTTAAATTATTGATTAGCTGTAAATTGCTTAAATGGGTTATTAAAATACTTTTCCAAGTAATTTTGAGAAACTTGGAAACTTCTTTCAATGTTACAGATACTTGGGTGAGACACAGCATATACTGCTTTTAGGGATTATATATATATTTTTTAAGTGTATTACTGTTTCTAAATTTTACTGCTCTTCTCATTTCTGTTTCCTTCGGTAGGAAAGAAACCTACTGGCATCATCATTATAGTCATAAAGTGGGATCTGCTCCTGAGTTTGTTCTGCAATCACCTCTTGCTGAGTACCAGGTTAGAAATGCATATTTACTTTATTTGTAAATGCTAAAGTTATCTTTATTAAGGTCTAAAAATTTTGCTCAAGCTGGTTTAAGGTTTACAAAAGCATTATTTCATAAATGGGATTTATGGCTGAAATAGTATTTGAGCACAGTAGATTAATAGAAATTAAAATTGGTTTCAATTTGAATTGCTAACCTAAATTCTTCAGATGTTTATACAGAGTAAACAAATATGTGTGTCTAAATATACTATAACTTACTAAAATGACTTCAGTTACAAATAAGAAAGTAAAGTATCAGTTGCCAAAACTGTAACCAAAGTCAAGCCACAGAGCTAGTGAAACAATTTGCAGTGCATCTAAAACTGGTTTGTGGAGATTTTCTCTCTATACCACTCACTGTATTGAGAATCTGAACATCTTCATTTCAGCAACTGCTCTGTGATAGTTAAGTGGGAAACGTTACATCCCTTCAGTTCTGTAAGACAATGAGATTTTGTTGTTCCAAAACCTGCAAAGTTATGCTGATAAACAATCAGGTTGTAAAACTAATTAGTCTAATCCAAATTCAATGCAGCAAAATCTGCTTCTATAAGTGATGTACTTTTCTATTGGGTTAGAAACTGGAATAAATAATGTAAATAAAATACGAATTAACTAGAAATTAGCTATTACATTTCACTTGCTAAAGTGAAATATATAGATATAAGTTGTGTTATTCAATATTAAATGTACATAATACACCTCATCAGCTTATGGAAGTTGCTGTGATTGTAGGAAAAAGCAGTTTTATGGTTACCAGTTATAGATACTAAGAGTTTCTTAAAATAAACATACAATCATGATTGATTAAAATAGTAATTTTAGTAGCTCAAGTCTGATTCTCAGCTACTCTTCAGCCCTTGTTAGTGTCAGAAAAGATGAATCATTGTGGGTTTCAATGGAGGAGTATCTACCACAGGAGGGGTAAAGTGAAATGTAGTTGGCATTAATTTATACTCATGACTGTTTTATTGAAGCCACTTACCACGTGCTTACATAATAGCTTTAAACAGCAACTTAACCTTTCAGTGGAAATCCTACAACTAGATTTGGAGTTTATTGTAGTTCAGGATAGAAAAACATATACACTTTGTATGCAGGTTTTGCCTGTAGTAAAGAAGCTTGGTTTCCATGACTGAAAAGAGAAGCATGATCATTGACCCTTTGAACACCTTAATTCATATAGTGCCAAAGTGGCTTTAAGAAAGTATTTGTTAGTTAAGGCAGCAGTTCTACAAAATAAAGGGAGTGAATCAAATGGAGCTGATCACTCACTACTGCATTGAACTGGGAAAGTGAAATTGGCAAATACAGCAGGTGGTGTTGATCCACCTGTCTTAGATGTTGTTTGAAATGGCTGAAATTGCATACATGATTAAAGTAGGAGTTAGATAATCTTGTCTACTGGTAGGTTCAGATGCTGCCTCTTTGTGTGTTAACAAGAAGCTTAAAATACTTGTTTTCAACTTAAACTGAAATAAAAGCTATTAATATCTAGGCATTAAAAATATTAGCAAGTTTCAGAAAGAATAATGAGGTGGCATTCACCTTCAATATACAGACCTTTTTATTTTTAATATACAAAGCAAATTTATTTGTCACGATTCGTTCAAAGGTCTTTTGCGTAATTAATTTTAAGAGAAGGTTCTTGAATTAGTATTGTTAATGCAGTGTTGAAGTTCTGTATATAATTCTCATATATGTAATGTACCATCCATTTAGAGGATGAGTGTATTTTGGAAATACCATTACTTGCTGTTTTCAATTGCTCTTTTATCACCTGAACAGGCTTTGTTGTTTTGTATTAAAACAATTGTGATCGTAGTTTCCGATGCTTTACTTTCTACGTTCTACTTCTCAAATATAGTAAGCTAGTAAAAAGTACTGATTTCTCTAAGCTTTGGAAATGGCTTGATTTGCTGAAAACAGATGTTTAAAAAGTAATATTTAGTAGTTTTTGTTTATTTTATCACTGAGTTTTGTTGTATAAAGCTAAGAAGTTAAAAAAGCCAAGTAAGCAAGATGTCCCAAGCTGTAGCAGCTGGGACAGAACCCTTACTTAGATATCCACAGTGAAACAGTTGATTGCGTTTCTCTGCAGTTTATTCACTTTCTACTGTTGAAATAAACATCAGTTTAGTTCTTTTAGTTGGGCACCTTAAGTGTTCTTATTCCTGGAGATGGCTCCTTTGAAAGTTGCAAGGTGGAAAAGTTTGGTTTGTTTTAAAGTAACAAGTTAGTTGCATTGATTGGAATAATCTTGCACTAAGGCAATGCCACATACAACACTAGAAACATATGACTGCACTGTCACTAGTGTTCTACCTATATACACATTAAATGTTTACTTTACAGTATTTCTTTTAGTATAATGAGTTCACTAAAAAAAAAAAGCTTTTGATGCTAATTCAGAGATCCATAATCTGCTCAGTGTCTTTCATATGTAGTTTTGACGATAACTGACAAGCTGTAAGTTAATTAGCACAGAACTGACTAATGAGGATGCTAAAATCTGTACTTTCATGTTTTTATTGATGCTTTCTGAACAAATTGGAGTAAACTTGATTGTATATGTAATAAGTTTTAGGCACTTCCTGGATATATGTGTGGTTCTTGAGCAACAAAAATCCCCCAATTAATTGAATGATTGGAAAGTTTCGAAAAGTTTGACGAGAATGCCTGTGTTCAGATATGGGGATAACCCAAAACCAAAGCACTAGAACAAGGTCTGTTAATTAGCATGGAAGACAGCTTCTTGAATTAATATGTGGTGTTAATTAACAGGAAGTCTGATGTTGTGTTGTAATTACCACCAATATTTTTGACATACTGAGTGACTGAAGGTGAATTATATAGATAGCAATTTAGTAAACACTTCAGAGCTTGAGAACGTTTTTCCTTTGTTTCTGTTTTTCTAGAGATATGGATAGACTTCTGCGACTTGGAGGAGGTATGCCTGGGCTGGGACAGGTTAGTATATAGCTTGACAATATCTTCTCTTTAATATTAATAAATTCTGGAATATTCCTTTTTGTTATATTTATAAACAATATAAAAACCAGTTTATAGTCATAATCGCTGACTCTACAGATGGTAGATAAGTGTGTGCAAATCATTGTTACCACCTGACTGTGGTTTTTTTTGTCAGTATGAACTCTTGGGTTGGCACTGAATTTACAGAATGTTTATAAACCTTTCCTTTGGTGCCTGAACATTTTAAAGTTTTGATCAAAAAGTTTTGGAAACCCAGAATAAAATTTAAAAATTAATTTCCAATAATATGTGTCTTCAGAATATGAAGATTGTTAAAAACAGCTGAGCATACCCACTTGCTCCCTCATAAATGATGTATTTCACTCCTTAGATCACATTGTGATGGGCATCATAAGATACTGAGGTTTATGTACATTCTAGGAAGTAACTCGAGTTGAATTTATCACTTGCACGTTGCTGTAGCCACCTCTATGTGTATTTTATTGTGTTTTATCTTGTTTGCTTTTGTCCTTACTTCTGTAACTCTATGCACAGCAAAAAGGCCTCCCTGGCAGGTGTCCTGCTCCAGTGGGAAACTTGAACACCTTGTGGGGCTTCTCCTACCACCAGAGCAAGTCCTCATGCTGTTTTCCCTTGGTCAGCTGGTGTGGCCAGCAGTCTTCAAAAATAAGACCAGGCTGATCTTATTTCATTGTGCTGACCTCTGTGGATACAGGAAAAAAAAATGATTAGGAACTTCTTTGAGGCTTGTAGGACAAATTGTTTCCTTAAGGAAAGGGCTCCAATGTAGTTTCCTTCACAGTCCTGGCTGGCCACAGCAGCTGGCTGCCTTCTGCCTTCCTTGTCTGCCTCTGGGGCTTGTTCTAAATCGAGAATCCAGACTCTCATTCTAAGGGAATCGGTTCTATTTGTCTTAGGCTTCATGATATGTGTGTAAGTTTGCTTCTAGGGTTATTGATTTTGTTAAACCCACAGCTTCTTTTGGTTGTGTGTAGTGTGTTTGCGTCAGGTATAACTAGGAAAGGAGTGGTTTAATCCGGAAGCATTTGGTGAAATATTCTAAGCTGATTTACAGCCTCTGTTTTGCCAAATAAGCTGTAACTTTTGGTGCATAATTTTTTTTCCTTTTTATAGCTAAAATTCTATTCACGCTCTCTTAGTGAATCTTGAAGCAGCCCTCGATTATTTTTAGTTTCACTTTCTTAAACAGTTATTTCTCTTGTTCCTCCGAGCTGCCAACCTGCTTCATGACTCTTCATTTTTTTTTTTTTTTTAACATCTGCGCAGTCTGATCACTCAAGCTTTCGCTTCTTGGTCCTCTCTGAACTTGATGCATATCAAAGCTGTTTTTCAAATTTACAGTTAACTCTCTCTGCTGCTTTTGTGATTTCTCAGCTTTAACTTAAAGCTTGCTAGAAAATTGTGGCAGACAATAGAACATAACATTCAGAAGCAGCTCGCTGAACTCCTCTGGCAGCTTTGGCCTGCAAAGCTGCTCTGTGTTTGTGTAAATATGGAATTGTCTATTAAATGAATTGATGAGTATGTGTTGGATTAAAAAAAAAAAAAAGCAGAAAACTAAATTGCTCTTTATGCAAGTTTCTGCTTGCACTAGATATCTTGACTACTTTTGTAGTCTTTTGGTTTATTGAATCATCAGGAAGTCTCTTCAAAAAATAATAGTTTTGTCCTTAAAATACAATGTTTCAATTGACCTTCAAAGATCACTTCTGTTTTGAATATTGATTGGTTGGTAATTGAGGTTGAGAGATAATCCAGAGTGAATCAGATGGCTTTGAGATGGAAGAGAGAAGTCAGGTATTTCTTGGACATTTTTTGTCCTGCTAGAAAGTGAACAAAGAGATTACTATTTGCTTGCACTAGAGTGTTTTGAACAACAGTACAAAGCTTTTTGGTTTTCCTATTGTTGTGTGACAGTTGCTCTGTCTGTGGAGATTTTGCTTTTAAGGTTGAATATAGTAAAAACATCTGAGGGAGTCATTCACGCTAACTTAAGAGTCATCTATGTATAGTCTTGTAGAAAGAAGCATTTTCAAAGTAATTTTTTAACGCAATTCAGAGAATTTTTTTTTTCTTTTAGCTAAGGGTGTTTTTAGCAAGATGGCTGCATGGCGTAAGGTTTGCTGACAGTCTGTTTGATTTACTTTGTGACTAATGTTCAAGTAACAGCAAATGCTTGGTCAACACAGTTCCTGTTTGATCTCTGCCAAGGAATTCTTTCTCATCGGCTTGCCTTGGCTTCTTCAACAGTAGTTACTTGACCCTTTCCCCCTCTGTAAAACCACCTCCTGTGATTGTTACTTTGTTTGGGGTTTTTGATTGTTTTTCTTTATTTCCAAATTCAAATACTTTGTCCCAAGTGCTATTTGGACTCATGTTTTTATGACTGAAGTCTTTTAGTGTCTTGTATTCCACTTGAAAACTGCTTTCAGTAAATTCATGGTTCTTTTACTATTTGCTCCATCAGCCTGTTACCAAGTGGCTGATTTGCCTTCAGTGTTGAGTTGTGCAGATGTGGTCACTGCTGAATTCCACCAACCCTAAGCCTCTTCAAATGACTAATAAAGCAATCTTTAAGGAAGTGATCTTAAAGTGATATTTCAACAATAAACTTTCCCTCCAGTGTCTGGTGGCTTAGAAATTTTGAGCCATTTCTGCTTTCTTAGTCTTAGATGGACTGTCTTCATGTGGCAGCAAGTGGATAAGAGAGGAGGGAAGAGAATCTGATAGCTTTTGGCATCACATAAGCCATCTACAGTACTTTCTGACAGTGAATTTGATCATTAATTTTGTGTTCTTTGTATCAGAAGGTACCTGTGTTTATTTTTGAACTTGATACCATAAATAAGACCTTCTTTGCAACATCTCTTCATGCAGAAATTGTTCATATCTTACAAGCCTGGTATTGTAGGCATTTGAATTTCTGCTCACATGATACAAGCATAAGAAGAATGAGTTGTTGGAGTTTTTAAACAAGTTGTGAGGGAACAGTTAAATTTTTAAGTGTTGTGATATCCCAAACAAACTTCCCTTCTATAGTTCATGGGAATTCAAATTTTGGCAATGCCCTTGTTTTCCTTCTCTTGTATGGTCTTCTCTCTTCTTCCTGCTGCCATTTGTCATGTTGAGGTTTTTTTAGTTATCTTTGCTTTCCTGGTTCATTCTCTGTCTCTTCCTGTTCACCCCCTGGAATGCTGCCTGCCACAGAATTTTGCTAGTCATTTAATACTTCACTTTGCATTGCACGTTTGCTGCAGACAGACTAACAGGCTTTGTGGGGTATGTAAAAGCATTCTACTTATGTAGCGGGCAGGAATTTGGAGCAACACTCCTCTTCATTTTGTATGCTGAACCATTGTTTGCTAGTGAAATCAGTTCCACATATGCCTCTACTAGACAATCCTACTGGATACTGTTTTAGGAGTGTGAGCAGATTAGCTGCGTTTTTAGGCAAGTTCTCCCTCTCCCAACACTTCAGTTAATAATCCAAGCTATACAAGTTTTGCCCGTGATAATGTACCCTGTCTATTTTTCTGAATCCAGATGTGATAGGAAGCAGTGAAATAATGACACTTTTCAAAAATACTGTTGAAATTTTCATTGCTCAATGAATTAAAAAAAAAATATTAATTTACATTGCTCTGTTGGTGCAGACAACTATTGTAGTACAAGAAATGGAGAATAAAACTGATTCTGTATTTCTGAATTAACATATTTGATGGCAGAGGGGAAGGGAAAAAACCCAAACGGAAAGGGAGGGAGAGACAGAAAAGTGACCTGTGTCTTATAAGAAGTGTTTACACCTTGACTTGGAATATAGAAAATAGAAATGCAGCTAGCTATTTTATTGGAATAATGGACTTGCCAATTAGCCATCAAGTGCTTCCATCTGTGAAATAGTTGATCAGATGGGTTAGCTGGGATTTTTCCAGATTAGGGCATTGTAAATGGCACTTGAAAACTGTCACTTTGATTATAAGGTTTCAAGCATTGCACTGCTTGAGGCTGTGGAACCTTTTTCCCCTCATATTATCATGGTTTTTTAAAACATGCTGATCCCATTTAGTAAATCTATGGCACTGTGGGAACTTGGGAGACCTGCTGCTGATCTAAAGTTCTGTTTCGTCTGCTGATCTAGCTAGGATGGTTATTAGAAAAGAACACCACTGACTCAGGATTCTGCAGGGCTTGAGAATAAGAGTTGATGATCTGTCAGGCAAAGGTGGGTCATGCTCGGTGTAGATAATTCGACATTAACAATCCAAATGCAAGTTTCCTTGAGTTACTTTATTAAGCTGATTTGTCTCTTGAAGTAAATTACACATTCTAGCTGGCTAATCTGCATGCTAAGGTTCCCTAACAAGCAAAAAACAAAACCACAACACGTAAACAAACACACCAATCCCTTCCCCCTGAAAAAAAAAAAAAAGCCCAGAAACTTAGTATCTTATTGAAAATTGTTTTGTTAATTGATTATTGAAACAGCTTGGTTTTTAGTTTGAATGATGCAAATGTGCTGTCTTTAATGAAGTGTGTTTTCCTTTGGAAAGTTGTAGCATGTCTGGGTATTTAGGTAGCTGTTGCACCTGTGTGACTTTTTCCTTCCTGTGTCTCGTGGGTGTATGTGTTTTATGTGATTTGAATTGTGGTGATACACTATTGGTTGCTTCTCACATGTGTTTGAAGCTTCAGGTACTCCTTTTGAGAGTATTCTGCCAGGGGAATAAATCTGAATTATAGCTCTTAAAATTGTGCGTTCTTTTTGTGCTATTGCTTCTAAGACATTTTCCAGCAAATTGATCAAGTACTAAGAGTGCTAGTATGTCTAGAATTCCAATATCCTGCCCATTAAATAGAGATGGTGTACCATTTGGGTGGGTTACTGCAGCTCTACTTCCCCCCGCCCCTGCCCCAAAGCGATCAATTCAGTTAAAGCGTGGAAAAATTTTCTCAGTGACAAACTTTTTTTCATCTATTAAAAATATCCAACATCAACTGCCATAAAAAGTTCAAAAGACTTCATTGATTGCCTATATTATCACCTGTAGGAAGTCTCAGTGTCAGTTTATATATCCAAAATATATTATTTTGTTTTAAGGAGAAAAAAAGCACCTCCGATGTAGTAAACTGTGCTGGTTTTCTTTCGTTGACTGGGGTGAGTGTTTTATTGCCTTGGTTAGTGTTTTAATACAGGGCCGTTCAACCAAAAGCTTCATATCAAATTTAGGGTACTGGTGTGGCTTGGGTCTGGTTACCCTGGGGAAGGTGAGAATTCCATGGATAGTGTGGGTTTATTTGAAAGTTGTTGGGGATTGCTAAAGGCTGGCTGTAGTTTCCCTACATTTGAAACAAGGTTGAATGGTTGTAATGTGATATATATCCAAAAGTGCTCATGGGAGAAGTAGAAACACGCTGGAATTGATTTAGGAACAGTCATATGATTGTAGCTACAACACAGTGTGTACTTTGTGGTATAAAAGCTGCCTTAAAGTGTGATGGGCTGCACTAAAGTCATACCTCACATATTAATCACAAACATAAAACTAAAAATAACAACACTAGTGGGTTGTGCCTGAGCATTATCGGTGTCTTCTGATCTGCTATTTTCCTATAAACTCTGGAGACCATTTTTTAGCTGCCTCTTCTTGACCTCAGATCTTAAACTTCCTTATTTCTAATAATTAGGCAATTAGCTTCTCTTTCCTGAATTTAATTGCTAGAGTAGTCCAGCCGACTTTCCTCAGAAGAGACAGAGGAGCTTGGGCAAGGAATGAGTATAGCCATAATGAGAGAGAACAGGAAAAAAAGACTGAACAAGAGCAGACATCTTTGTGCTTTTGCATTGCAGCTGTTCACTTGTAATGTTTCCTTTCTGTAAGCAGGAAACAAACCCTTTACAGTGATCGATTTATTTCTCTTAGAAATGGTTTCTTCTTGCTGAAATCCTGTGCTATTGAATATTAAGTTGCAATATTATAATACTGTGCAGCACTTGTTAACAAAGGCTTCAGTTTTCTTCCTGTGGCGTAGAAGAGTCCTCTTTGTGGCATTTGTGTTTTGTTTTGTTGTTTTTGTTCTTTTCCTGGAACTTTGAAGTATAAGTGTTCTTGTATTAATGGTGATGGGGTTTGTTTGTTTTGATGGTTTGTTTGTTTGTGTTTGGTTTGTTTTTTTTCAAGTGTTACAAACAACTAGCCTTCCTACGTGTTGCTACTGAGTCTCCCAGTTGACCTGCCTGTGTCCAGAGGACCAGCTCTTCACAACAGGCAGCCTGTAGTTGTAGAGAACCCAATGTGTTCTTTTACACATTGAGTAAATCCCTTTAAACTGCTCTGCTGCATGGAGTGTCCTGTAGAGTGAGCTCAACCAGCACCCGCTGAGGGCTGCCCTGCTCTCTTGGCAGAACCGTGTCTAGAATAAGGTAATTAGAAATCTGCGTTAGAGCAAGACTTCTGGAGGCAGACAAAATCTACAAATGCTGGCTCGTTATCGGCCTTGAGGATCTCATTTTTAAATCTCAGTACCTTCTGTAATGCTGATAGGTACACGTAACAGGTTAGTCCTGATTTATTCTGGAGTGAAAGTGACCTTTGTATTTTTTTTTGTTTTCTGTTTTCCCAGTAGCTTGAGGTTGTGAAAAATAGTAGTTCTTTTCAAAACCACATACGATGTTACTGAGGATTTGTTTTCTGTCCCTCATCTTATGGCTTTTCGCTGACCATAACGTTGTCATAGAATCATAGAATTGTTTGGGTTGGAAGGGACCTTTAAAGGTCATCTAGTCCAGATTGTCCTTATGCTTAGTAATAAGGAATATTAACTGCAGAGGTGCAGCATACTTCCCCTTGCTTTTTTTGTGTATGTCTGTAGATCGTATGGGCTAAAGGGAGTAGAAACACTAGAACAAAGAAGGTTTACAGTTAAGCAGCTATTTCATGCAACAGTTCTGTTCGGAACATTGCGGAAAGTCTGACTATTGCAAATTGCATCGAGGTGCTATGTGTAAATAACTTTATATCACGAATACATGTTAATATTGGGTAATATTTATTTCTAATAAAAATTAGACTAAGTAGAATGACTTTCTGTAAAGTACATTGTAGTAAAATTAAGCTTATTTGACCTCAAAGTAAATTCAGTTAGTATCATTTGGTACAAGATCCTGTTAATTTTTTTTTTTTCCTCAGTAAGATTTAAGCCTCAGTCTTAAAAAATATTTCCAATGGTAGTATTGGAACCTTTAAAGACCCTTTAAAATTTTGATCATCTGAGGCAATTAGATGCACAGAACACATTACTTTCTAAAGATCTATGGGAGATCCTGCATGCCCATGTTGGTGGATTACTATACCTCTTCTATGAAACAGTCGTACAGGAAAGATAGATGGATAGGATAGAAACATAAGCCAAATTTCGTTGGTAGCTTGCTTGCTTTCCTTATTTTTTTCTTTAACTAAAATTCTGGCCAAGTTCTCTGGAGTGTCCCAGTGAACTAGAGATTATTTTTGTTTGAAGTTCTGCTTATTTAAAAACAAACAAACCAACCAGAAAAAAAAACAAACGGAAAGGGTAAGCAGTAAAGTTTTGGCTCTGCACTGAGGAGGTGTTTACAACTGGTGATCCCAGCCCATTTAACCAACTGTTCAAAGCTGTACAGTGTTCTGTAATTTTTGGTTTTGAAGAGGTAGGAAGTTGGGAAACATTATACATTTCAAGTCCATCTATAGTGCTGTTTATGGATCTGCTGTAAATGAGTAATGTAATTTAAGTTCTGTTGTAAATTTGAACCTGGATAAGCTTTTTCTTAGGAGACAGGATTTCGTAAAACATAGTGAGGTGGGTTTTTTTGCAGATATTTTTAATTTAAAGTAGCAATTAGTCCCATAATACTTCTCCAGTATCCCTACACCATTTTGGAGTCTATGAGACTGTCTATGAGACTAAACATATTACTACAATTTTTATTTCATCTGACATATGGTGTAACAAGACAATGTGATCCTTTCAGAAATCTAGGCTGTTTGTTGAGACTTATGGTATTTTGTGTTCTGTGTGCTTGATTATAATTGGTATAAAAATGGGCCTAAACATACAAACTGTTTAGACATAATGCTCTCTTCAAAATATAATCCTGTCGATGTGGAACTAACTGTAAAATTGTGTGTGTACTACTTTGAAAACTGCAATAAAATTTCAAATTGCTACTAATTAGTGTGTGATTCACAGTGCAAAGTAATGTATTTTTCTCTTCCTATGAACTCTGATTTTTTTCAATTTTTTTATGAACTGGATCATTTTCTCTGTCACGACTGATGGTGTTGACTTCCTGTACTGCAGAAAATGCAATACAGTACGTGGCCTCTGGTTTTCATGGCAATCTTGCTAGAGTCGTTGAGGTCTGAGAATACAGCTTAGTCCCTTTACCACGTCCACTCATGGAATATGAGTTGGTATTTTCTGTAAATGTATCGTCTTAGTACAGGAAAAATTGTTCCACAATCACATTTTTTGTTCACATTTTTAGGCTTAGCAATGTGTAAAAAAAGAAAAAAGGCACTGTGCTGATTGAAGGCAACTTTTATTCTTTTACGTCAATATATCATCAGGTTATACTATTTACTGACAGAGGTTAAGTAGAGAAGAGCAGTGGTATTCTGGTGAACTTCTAAGGTCTTTTTGTTATCACTAATAGCTCTGCCTCCTCTGCATGCTTGCTCGAGTTTGTGCCCTCCCTGCAGGTAGTATTGTGTAATGTTTTTTCCCTCGGACCAAGCCATATGCCCACCGTTGGATTAACTTCCACAAAATGGTAGTTTTAAGCTCACTTTAAATGCCTCAACTTTCCACACATCCTGTAATAGGATGAATTATTTTACAATGGTTGTCATTGTATTTATACCCCAGTTGCCCTTCTCTCCCCGCAACTGCATAATAAATGCCACGATTAAATTAAACACTTGTTTTGGGGGAGGTAAAGAAGGGAAGTGGAAAAAAAGAGTGGGGGTAAATACTTGTTTAAATTCAAAACCAATGTATTTTTTTTTTCTGTTGGGTGGGGTTTTTCAGTTAATATTTCTCAATTGTCTTTAGACATAACAGATGAAAACACGTACTGAAAGGGTTAAGTCAGCATGAAAGAATTCATTTCCACTTTAATGACCTAGCCTTGCTGGGTTAGGACGATGGGGAACATGCTTCTGACTTGTACTCCTATTGCCAATTAACACCTCCTATAACAGGTTGCCTCAGCTAGTCATTGAAGCAGAGGCAGTAGAAATAGTTTACATGCAGCTTGTTTTTCACACTAGTTGTTTAATACTCAGAAAATTAAACTATGAAAAGGTTCTTTCTTACCTTACTGGGAAAGAAATAAACACTGTAGCGGTCAGTGTCCACTTATGTGTCCCATGTTCACATCTAAATTGTTCCAGTTGCAAAAAAGAAAAGTAGTAACTATTATAGCAGGTCTCATATTTTACACAGAAATATATTGGTTGGTGGAATAAAGCTGAGGCTTCTTCTACAGCGCTTTAGTTCACTGCCTTTATTACAGTTGGCCCTGCAAAACTGAATGTTCTTTGAAACAGCTATGGTGTATTTCAAAATCATCTTTTGTGCTATTAGTGTGACACCAGAGCAATGTTAAAGATCCATTTAAACAACAGCAAGTGTCTCTGTTGGTGGAATATTTCTCAGTTGCTCGTGTAATTAATCAGGTCCACTTTCTATATCTGCTTGAATAAATGTAAAATAGTATAAATAAAGAGCTGTGTTCTAAAATGACACATTAGTTCACATTTAATCAGCAGGTATTTTAATAACATAATAAAATCGGCTAAATAATTGATACCAGTTCACACTAAGAGAAAGGTGGAGTAATAGACCTAAAAGTGTTAACAAATTTGCTAAAAGGCCTGAGTAGATAACACTTCAAGGTGTTAGTTTTTATCCTGTTAGAATGGCAAATGCCTTTAACACTTAGTCGACAAGAGCTGCCCAAGTGAAGGGCTACTTTTTGGATTGTATCATCTCTGTAACTGTTTGAAACAAAAATAGTGTCATGCATAATTTAATATTACAATGTAATCTTCCATTCGTAACTTGAACATAATACTTTTTTTCCACTACAGGTCTTGTTGAAAAAAGAATTAAACAAAAATGAAATGCCTTCTATAGTGGTAGATTAATTTTATCCATTATTATTGAAATTGGGATTCTAAGTAAAAACAAAACCAGAATTTGGTTGGGTTTTATGAGATAGCTGGCTGTCATTTCACTGACTGACAGCGTGTATAGTTGATTCAGAAGAAACATCCATTTTCAGTAAGTAGCACAATAACAAGTTTTTTTAGAACAGTTTTTGAATTTTAGTAATTACTGTATCCAGCTTATGCAGGAATGCTTTGGAAAAACAATTTTCAGTATTCCAAATGTCATTTTTCTCCAGTTCCACGAGAACTTATCTGATAAAGCTCTGGGCAGGCAGAATGGAGATAATGTTTGCTGTTCTGCGGTGAGACGGACAGTCCTAGAAAACTGTGCAGTGGGAGAACTGTCTGACCTTTGGATGCCATAATGTAACCAAAAATACCAGCAGATGTTTTGCATTGCAGATACAAATGCTTTCTTCTTTGGGTTTCTGACACGATTTAATTTGGTACTCTGCTTCATGAGGCTGGTGCTCCTTTGTTAAAGTCGGCAGGCAGTGAAGTTTATGAACAGTGATAATAGCACATGCCGTGGAGAGTCAGCATGAAATACTTTGCTTCCATATAGAGATTAGCTAATAAAGTCTTTCTTCCTCATTGCTCCATGAAAGAAATGCATGAAATTCTGTAGAAGACTTGCAGAAACAGACCAAAGAAATCTCCAAACAGGTAACCCGTGGCTACCCCCACATACTGTGTGACCAGCACCCCAAAGCTGTGACCGTCACTGCAATGCTATGTTGTGTTGTCAGTCGTCTACAGTGAAGGAAGTAGTCAGAGATGGAAATAAATTGGTTTCAGTTTCCAAATGTCTATTTTTTCAGACGGCATCACTTAAAGCCAAGTAAACTGCTTGAAAGGCCCAAGACTTAGTCTGTTGGTTGTCTCTGTTAGATCTTTAAAAGTTTTAGGTTAAGAATTTCAACTTTGTGTTTATAATTTTCTGTAGAACAACAAGTATGTGCCTATCGTATTTAATGTGCAGATTTATCTTTGGCGGGAAAATCTGCAACTAAACCTGTTACGAAGATTCTAGTCAGGTTTTCACCTATGGATCCTTTCCTCCTCAAAATTCCTGAATTGGTGCATCAGAATAATTTCAGAACTGTTTTGAATAGTTCTTTCTCATCTATATTCAAAACAAAAGAATATTAACATGAAAGTTAATTCACATAATTGGAACAGTGCAATGAGTTATTTCCTTTTGTCATAATCTGGCTATTAATTATCATCTGTAAGGAGAACAGAGCAAACTGAAAGGCAATAGCTAAGTCTTCACAGAAGATGCGCCTGTGACCAAGGAAATGTTATACTTTGTATGTGCTGTGTTTTATAAGACGGCTGAGAATTAATAAATGTACATTATATTTGTATTGTATACTGCTGTTAGCTAATTTTTAAGGGTTCGGGTAAATTGTATCTCAGGCATGTGCTTAAACTGAAACAGTGAATTTTGCAGTTAATATTTCCTAACGCTTAGTGTAGTGATTTTTAATGTATATTTCAACTGGCATTTAGTGTGCAAGTCATTCACAGTGAATACTATGGCTTAAAACAACAACAAAACCCAAGAAAAAATATTCTAAGCAAGTCAATTTACATCAATGAAGGATTTCTTTATGAGTTAGCAATGTTTCCTATGCTGAACACAATTTGTTGGCTCTGGGTGCTGGCAGCTGGGAGGAGAACTTTAACATAAGTTTTGAAAACAGAAATTACTGTATCTCATAGAATGCCTAATGGACTGATAAAGTATAATATTAAATATCCCCTCTTCTGGACCATCATCAAGGTAAAGAAGCATTTGAAAGCTCCAGGAAGTACAGAAATAGTCAAAGAAGGAAAGTTTAGGAATGAGTACAGTAGGGTAACACCACACTGATGCTAAAAAGATTTTTAAAATGGGAGAAGTTATCAAAATATTTAAACTCTCACAAGTTGTAAACACAGGTGTCTACACAGGGGACAAAGACTCGGCTGCAGGCAGACACGTGGGATTCTGTATGGAAGAGCCTATTTAAGACCCATAGTCCATGGAGTAAACTTCAGTTCAAGCTCCTGATTTTTGAGAAGCTGGTCTCAATCAAATGTCAACATTTGCCTTCTAGAAATCACAGAACTTCTTATGCTATTCTTTATTTTTTGAAAAAAAGTACTGAATGGTGTAATGGGATGCTTGCTTACAGCACAGTGCTAGAACCTGGGACAGATGTAGAATATGTATGGTGATCACAGCGAGGATGTTATGGTTCTTCCCAAAGCAGTAGGTTCATGTGTTTGTACTTTTGCCTTCACTTCAGACCCTCTCTGGTCTAGAACTAGTAGAAAATTGGATGAAGAAAGGGGTCGTTACCAAACGAATACTATTTTTTTTTTTTTTTTATTAAAACCCACACAGAAAAACT
This sequence comes from Patagioenas fasciata, assembly GCF_037038585.1. Taxonomy (NCBI): domain Eukaryota; kingdom Metazoa; phylum Chordata; class Aves; order Columbiformes; family Columbidae; genus Patagioenas; species Patagioenas fasciata. Next base: position 18,420,301 of record NC_092526.1, read on the forward strand.
CAGTGACTACATGGAAATATGAATATTTGTGCCTTCTAAAGTATTGAGACTTCTAAATAAAAATAAGATAATTTAGAATAGACTTAAAGCAGAAGAAATACAGTCAAGAAAGTAAGCTTACATACTTACAGAGAAAATCATAGTATCGGAAAAGGATTGGGCTTTTGAAACTTAATTAGACATACAATTAAGTTGTAGTAAATTTGGAGTAAGTGATTCAGGTGACCTGTGCGTGTGATCCTGTGAAATGTTCTGAAGAACTGCTCATAAAGGGTTTTCATCCTAACTGTTAGAGGAATACTGTTCCACTGGAGCATCTCACTGTTGGACTATGGCTAATCAGGGAAATACTTGATGAGGAGGTGGAATTGCTTAAAAACGAACCTTTGAGAATATTATAGGAGGTGAAAAGTTAAACCTGCTGGAAGATTGCTCATGGAAAAGCCAAAATCACAGGAGAATTAGCAATGAGTAGTAAGAAGTAAGGGAGAGCAAATATCAAGAGGTGACGGTCAAAGTTGGAAATACAGTTTGGAAGGTGTTATGAAGTGGTTATGGTTGACACAGATCCATGCATGTATGTGAATTTAAAAATATAAAAATTGGCTCTGGAGCTGATAGAGAAGGAATTCATTGACGTGGGGCGAAAAAAAAAAAAGTACAACTGAATTTTCTTGCTGTCTTTAAAGCATTCTGAAGAGTAGATTATGGTTTTCAGTGTGAAAGCAAAAGTATGGAGAAAGGACAATTACTATACAAAATTGCTGATTACTTAAGTTCCTAGTCTTATCCTCAGGAGGTGATGGCTTGCGTTGATCATTATGTCTTCTGTTTTATGTCATGTGGAGGCATGTTGTACTGAATTTTCCTACTTAAATGAAAAATCAAGAATTTACTACAAATTTTCTTTTTCCCAATTTTTCTTATAACTGTGGAATCAAGGTTCTAAATCTACAAAATATTTGTGTAAAGGCACCATTTCCCCCCTCCATTAACTTAATGTGGAGTATTTTCTTTTTTTTTTACCCTGCTCCATAGTTGCTTTGTTGGCCTTCTAAGTCTACATCACTTAGTGCAGGAGTAACCTTTTGTCTTTTCAGTGGAAATTTGTTGTACACTATTTGGTAATAACGTAATGAATGTACTGTTAATTGGCTGTAATGAGGTGTGCTGATACGGAGTTCAGTATATAGAGCAATATGTCTCTTGCTCCTTGAGAAAGGGACATTTAAACTGCTGCCTCCTGTGCTTTTCATTTTCAACAGTACACAAACCTGTTTCAACCAATCATTCACACCTGGGACAGTTGTGTTAATTTTTGAATAACTACTCATAAGGCAAAGAGCAAAGTATTTTGTTCACAGCTTTTCCACCTAGGGATCGGAGGTCCGTTTTTTCTCTCACTATACCGGTGTATCTGCAAAGTGCTCCCATAGCCTTTATCTGCAAGTCCTCTTTAGCTGAAAGCTGATGAAGCAAAGGGAAATTGCTGTTTGTGTTGGTGCCAGTTAATCATGCTAGCCCAGCAGCATTTACATTCACACCACTGTAAGAAACACATAGTTAATTGGAGAACTGGCCGTATTTTATAGCTGACGAAGGTTAGCATTGTGGCAAGGCTGTCTAATGGAAACTTCTGTGACTCTTAGCCTCTGTGTCTTATAACAGGTTTGTACCCAGTACAATATGTGCCAGTTTTTTAGTTGGCTGATTCTGATAAGATTGCTCTTTAGATTGGTGGTGTTTTGGGCTGGGGGCAGATGGGATAGTGGCTCGGTGACTTGTATTACCAAATAGGTTAGCGAAGGAAGGTGCTTTAAAGCAGTATTTGGCTGTGCTTTTTTTTGTTGTTTGTTTGTAAGAGCTGCATCTAACACACAAAGTCACAATGATATATGCATTTTACTGAAAGTTTTGTAACACAATACAAAAGAAAATATTTAGAAACTGCGGAATAACAACAGTGGAGAAAATTATTTGTTCTTTTCGTAGGGGCCACCAACAGATGCTCCAGCGGTCGATACAGCGGAACAGGTTTATATCTCTTCCCTTGCACTGCTGAAAGTAAGTGTTCTGTGTGTGCTGCCTCTGTGTATAGTGCTGGCGATTGAGCACCTGGCACCTGTCCAGAATTTATAGACTTACGCTCCTTAGGTGCTGGTCAGACTAATTTTAAAAATAAATTAATTCTCTTTGGAACACTCAAAGGAATAAACTTCCTTCTCTTTTGTTGGCTTCATTTTTACTATTTTATAGTTCCCTACAGTTTCCAAAAGTGCTAAAAGTTGCAAATTATCTGTAGATCAACAAAGCCTGAAAGAACTATCCCAAGTTAAATTTGAACCTCCAGTTAAACATATGGTGTCATTTGGTCTTAATTCCAGATGTTGAAGCATGGTCGTGCTGGTGTCCCTATGGAAGTTATGGGTTTGATGCTCGGGGAATTTGTTGATGATTACACTGTGAGGGTGATTGATGTTTTTGCAATGCCACAGTCGGGAACGGTGAGTTCTTTGCAGCCAGACCTTGATAATTTTGTTTGTTTGTTTGTTTTCCATATGGTAAATATTTTTAAAAGCTTTTCCTGCTTTACTTCATTTATGCAATCTTAAGGTGTAACCTACTAGGTAGAATTTGAACATGGATTTTAGGGTTTCAGTAAAAAAAAAATTAGCTAAAGCAGATTTTTTTTTTTCTAGCGAAGACTAGTACATAAGTGTGTGTATCAATATGTGGAGATGTTACATCTTTACATATGCATAAATATATTGATATAACATCACTTATAAGATTTATAAATTGGTAAATGTAAGAACTCATATACTGTGAGCCAGGGAAAAGATACAAAATGTAAAAGGTTTTATTAGAAGTATATTATACCCTTAGTTGTGATGATGCTATAGACAGAATTCAAGCTTGTTCTCTTTGACACATCTTACAGTGGCCTGTCTCTTAAATAATATTTTTGTGATGTGAAAAAAATGATGTGTTTTAATTTTGAGTAAGAATATTCATGTTAAGAAGAGGTATTTTAAAGAGATGATGAACCAATGGGTATAATTGGAATTGATGGTGCTTTTATTATGTAACTTGAATGAAATATTGTTCTTAAAAGAAGCACAGATCCCTTTGTAACTCAGAGCTATACATCAGTGAATTTTTCCAGTTCTTTTGTCCTGAGTTTATTCTCTGCATGTGCATAGTTTAAGTAGAATCTGCAAAAAGCCGGCATGTGATATTTATCTTAAATAAAACCTGTAGAAGTGCACTTGTGAGAAACAACAGGCCAGAGTTGGCACAACAGAAAGACAAGGAAACAATGAATTCTTATGCCCATTTAATCATGTTTACTTATAGTAAAGATGACTTAAATAGCAATTCAAAGTCTTCTTTCAGCATTTTAAAAATCACATTGAAATACATTTATAAAAATTGTATTTTACATGTTAGAGTATTCAACCAAGTAGATCTAAAGTAGTCGAGTTGCCCTTTTAAACAGAGGCTTATGAGTAGTGTTTAAATTTTTGTTTGTGGAAAGTAACAAGTTAAAAGATAATATTGTATTATGTACAGCTACTATGATTTTTGTTTGTCTTCTATATCAGGGTGTCAGTGTGGAGGCAGTTGATCCTGTATTTCAAGCAAAAATGTTGGATATGCTGAAACAGACGGGAAGGTATGTCACCGTAAAGAGGGCTGGCAAGAACGAGTGCTCTGCACAGTGCTTAGAAGGAACAGCTGGCTTTCTGCAAAGCTAGTGATCTGGGGCTATTAATACTGTTTAAAAAGCAATCATTGTCTTAGAAATCAGGTGAGTAGCATAACATGTAATTCAGTCCACCTTGAGTGTTTCAGTTGTCAGGAGGTTGTTACTCATGTTAAACCTATGGCTTTCTGTATTGTACAGGAAGATTAGAATGCTGCTCAGTTTAGTATAGACAGTTACTAGACAGTACCTGATTAAAAGATTGATTCTTAAAAATATATATACATTTATTTTAATTAAGATAAAAAATTAACAAATTTGTAGCTCATTTGTGAGCAATTTTGATGAAAAGAAAGGGAAAATAGTTTTGTAAAAGATCCTAGTATTTAAACAAATTTTTCTTTCACTCCTACCTCTCAACAGTTGTCGTCTGCTTGCTCAAATTCTTTTAGTGTAGGAAAAACTTCAAAATTAATGTTAGCAAAAGGCTCAGCAGCTGAACAGAACAGTGCAAATTGCTTTTTGACTGAGTTCCTAGTTCTACTGCTGGTTTAATTGATATTTAATCCTTTCCCACCGTTGGTTCCCGTTGCCCATGTCTGAAATGGACTTTTCTGCCGTGAAAATTCAACCCTCGACACCAAGGAGTTAAAGAGTAGATATTTACTCAAGTGCTGAAAGGGCAAAAACTGGTTCAGGGAAGGTGTGGTAACAGGGTGAAAAACTGAAAGCGTGATCTACCACTGCTAATGTGCATCCCTTAATGATAGCCCTCTTCTGTCGCATTTATTCATGTCCATGTTTTCACCATACCATGGTGAGCAATTTAAATATTTCTAATGGTGTTTTTTTCACAGCTCGTCCTAATTTATGCCCTGATACATTACTATTTCTTCCTGTGTTATGTGTGTTTATTTTTAAGAATCTCAATGTCCTCTTTGTTTCAGACCTGAGATGGTAGTTGGTTGGTATCACAGTCACCCTGGCTTTGGCTGTTGGTTGTCTGGTGTAGATATCAATACTCAGCAGAGCTTTGAAGCCTTATCAGAAAGAGCTGTTGCTGTGGTGGTGGATCCCATTCAGAGTGTAAAAGGAAAGGTATAGTAGGCTCACCGTTTTTTTTCCTTAAAGTACTTCGGTAAGATAAAGTATAGAAGCACTGTAAATATGTGTAAGTTCTTGATTTTTTTGGAGGCCCATTTTGCCTTGAAACATAAAATTAGAAAAAAAAAAGTGTCATTGTAAATGAAAAGATCACTTTTAGTTTATTCTGCATCTCGCATCAGTAGTCGTTAAACAGACTGGAAATCCTTGATATTGTCAGTACACATAACCAATCATAATCCTCCCTTACTATTTTGCTATTCAGGTGCCACTCAACCTGTTTACAACTAATAATCCAAGTATACATTGTTTCAGATATTACATTTTAGCCACAAAATCTAAGATCAATTACTAACAGATCGCAATAGGTTCAGCTCCTTAACGTGGGTACTAACTAAGAAGGCATTGATTTATAGGCATTGCATATGACAGCTTTTAATATAATTTCTATTCCAAATGTTTTGGGCAATAAAACTTTACAGATGACCTGGTATCAAGAATTTGAGTTTTTGAGAAGTGTGGACATAAATGATTACATATGTTAAATGATTACGAAAAGAGATTAACTTGCAAAGCATATTGGGTTATAGTTGTCCTTTGTTGAAATCTCTTTTGTTCTTGTTTAGTTCTCTTTTTATTTCTTTCTAGCCCCATATGCCATTTTCCTATTTCCTGCCTCATGACAGCAGGGAGCAGCTCTATTATCACCTTCACAGAGCTGTCTGCAAATGTGAGAGGCAATTCGATTTTGCTCAACCACAGGGAGAGTGGATTAGAAAAACTACAGAACATACAGAAATTGGCTAGGTGGTTTACTGCTTTAAAATACTGCTGAGGTGTTTTGTTTGAGCATGCACTCCCATTGTATTGTAGAATAATTACTGAAACGCGTCATGGTATATATGGATGATATTAATGTAAATTTATAAATATTTAAAAAGTGTTCATCTTCTGTAAAGCTGTAGTATCATATTTCTTGTGAGACAGATCATATTAAAGCTACCGAAGAACTCTAAGGTTTCCCTTAATTTTATAATAGAATATTCTGAAGTTACAGTTGCATTTTCAGTTTGATTGTTTTTTAGGGTTATGTTAATTCTGATTTTTATAGCAAATTTGTTTATGTAACAGGCAATTGAAAAATTAATAACTTCTGGTTATTTGGCAGCTGTTAAACCTCTGAATCAATTTTGCTCCCTTTTAAATTGCATAAAGAGTAGAAGAAAATTTAGGTAGTGTTTGTGGAAAAATAATGCAGTGGAATATTTAATTAATCTTGATTTATTTTTTCTAGAACTTTTTTCTTTTGCTTTTTCTTATTTTCCCACTTCACCAGAAATAGTGAAATAGAATTGTTTTTATTTTGTCAAAATATAATTTGGGGGACTGTATTAGTAATTAATTTAGACTTCACTAGCTATTAAACCCATTAAGGAGAAAAGCCTCCCAGTAAGTCACACTACTGTTATATCACATTTGCTCACTAAGTGCTTTAAAAAAAAGAAAAAAAAATTGCCACTGGTGTTTGACACAGATGTCATGTTTGAGGGTCTTTGTTCTCTTCAAGAAAATAATCTTTGGCATATTTATTTTGGATGTGGGTAGATTTTTGTCCATCTAAACATTTCTGGAATTTTTGTCCATCTGAACATTTCTCAATTACAGCTCTTCCTATGGCGTTGCTGCCAGTACTTGAGATCACTGAAAGTCTTGTAAGGTTTGTTTTTCATATGTGTCTAGCTGCTACAGTCAGATTAAATTACATTCTCAGGTTTCACATTAAGAAAAGGTTACATCTGTCATGTTTCTGGCAAGTGCATCCTTAAAAGCTTAGAAATAGAAGGAATCCCCCAAATTATGAGTAGCACTAATTAATTTCTTGATTTTGGGGGAAAGATTGGGCTATGGAATGTGTATGGCTTTTATGATCCTGGTTGGCAAGATCACTTGCATCAAAATGTATTTTGACTTTTAGATGAACTGAGAGAAGAACAGATATATTAAAGCTCAGGGGGGTTTCTCAGGACAGGTTTGGCTGCTTTCTGTGTGTGGCTGCCTTAGGTATTGCGTCTCGTGCCTCTTCCTATGTTCAACAACTTGAGCTAAGCCTATTTCAGGGAAATAGCTGCTTTTTCTCAGCACCAGCAAAAGAAGAACTGCTTGCAGAGGTAATTCTACTGGTGTAGTAGCCACTGTACTGATGAGATTTACTCGTGTGTGTAGCTATGTGAGTCCAAGATCATTACTCATTATACCTTTCACTAGCATAACTGTCTGGCAAAAAATTACAGTGAACATGTGGCACAGAAGATTTTAATATGGTGTGTTTTGACTGAGATTAGATGTATTTAAAAACAAAGTCCAAAATAACACATTAGCTAATTTTAAACCTGCCTCAGGGCAGGTCCATGCCCATATAAATTGCTATGGCTTATAGCCAGTGAAGCAGTCATGGTTGTGCTAGTGAAGAGTAACCAGGGCAGAGGTTATTTTCATGTGTCAGGAAGTTGAAATGAATTCTGATGAGGAGCCTCAAGTTCACCTTGACTAGCTAAAGCATTAAAAGGCAGTTTGCCCTGTCACTGGGAGAAACCAAAAACTTGTTAACTTCTTTGTTAGCTGTCCTCATCTGGATGCACATGTTCCAAACACTGAGTGGGTCAGGGGTGTATGATTGCAATTTAAAGATAAGAATACATATAATTCTCATCAGTTTAATAAAGAAAAAAAAAAGACATTTTATGTCGTCTTAAACCAATGAGCAAAAATAAAAAGGTATATAAAATCTTTATGTAAAAATAAAACCATCATATAGATCTGTGGATTAAATACCAGCTGCTTTGATGACCATTTTAGGACTGGGATATTATTACATAAATGTAGCAGGACACATGAAGGGCACGTAATTCTTATTACTGTACATACATATTCTTGCACACACAGTATGCTTTTTCATGACTCTGTACCCATATATTGCCATTTTTAAGCTAATAACATTCTAGCTATCTGTAAAATAAACTCACAACAGATTAGTGATTTTTAACTGAAGGTCAGTGTTATTTGAACCCAGAAAGAAAAAGCTTTGTTTCGGCTTTTTTAAAAAAAAAATTTCTATGAATGAAGTCAAAGTAAATGTGCGAAAATATGGCCAGTGGAGCAGCCTGGCCAGCTGTTGCTTCGTCTTATACTTACTAGTACACATTTCTTTTACCCCCTCCAGTTTTCCCGTCTGTGCAAAGAAAGTTGTAATATATATTTAGAATACTCCACAGAAGCAGTAATTTCATTAAAGATCTGGAATAAAGCTAAATATTGACATTTTGTATTTATTTCCAATGTACATTTTGAAATGTCTGTATGGAGAGCTATATACCTTTGCCAAATGTTTAAAATAAATTTTTTTTTGGACCTTAACTTAGCAGCTGTTCCTCACCTCTTAAGGAAAATATAACTACTCTAAACCCACTGTAACATAGTATCTTTAATTCCACAAGCATTAACTTACTGTGTTGCACTTATATGAACTTCATCATTTGTTCTTTTACTCATTTTTAAGTGTGAAAAAAAAATTATTATTATCATATTCCTAGAAGTCCAAAAGAGGGACAGTTAAACTATATGCTTTAAGAAAGAAGTGTTTGTCCTAAAATAGTTATTATCTGGAGAAAGAGAGAGAGACAAAGATGCGGGTATTATCCTCATACAAATGAAGAGCTAAGGAGGAGGCACCTTAGCTGAGTTGCTGCTGGAAGTCCATAGCAAAGTTGTGCCTGTCCAAAGCCAAGGTCACCTTATTTTGAGCTGTTAACAAGGTAAACCAATATCTTTAAATATTCAGATTTCTAATTAGAAAAATAAAGCATTCTATGACTGTTGCAAAAGTGTGGTGACTCAAGTACAGTACTTGGAAATGTTATAGTATTCCAGCATGTTTTTCCTTCTTATTGTGCTTATGAGATTTTTGTGCTTTTTTCAAAATGGAGAAAATCTATGTGGGCATATGATAAAATGCCACCACAAACCCAGTAGATCATATGGTTGAAAAGAGCTATATCTTTAACTTGCTGGATGACCTGTTCTGGCGACCTCTTCCATAAAACATGGCACTTTTTTTGCCCATTGGTACACAGGTGACGACCTGTGTGTAATTAGTTATGTATGCGAGCAATATGGTTTTGTTAATGCCTCATTTCAAGTTTGTAACTCTCTACAGTAATAGATGGTCATTTCGTTGAGTGCTGACCATAAGAATAACTATTAGTAAATAGTTTCAATCTCTTCTGCTACTTCTACGTTCCAGTTTAGATCAAATTTTTTATATGCTGCATTATCTCAGCTTGGTGACATATGTGGAGAACGGCAGCTGAACTGCTTTTCTGAGACAGTTTTCATGGTGCAAATCCTCCCAACTTATCAAGGCAAAATACGTACATGAATGGTTTCATAACTTGGTAGTTACTTGATAGTCTAAAAGAGTGCAACAGAAAGTGGACAGAGATTTAACAATTAGTCTTCTGAATGTTGGAATTACCATGTAGCCTCAAGAATTTTCTTCAGCTGAACGTAAATCTTAAATTAGTTTTCTGAAAGATTGCGTATTTTCAGACCTCCACTCGTTTTTCAGAGCGCAATTATTTTTCCTTTGAACTTGTTCTTTTCCCTTGTTTGTTTGAATTAACCACAGGATTGGAGGAGATGGTGACTGTTTTTTAAGAAGGCAGGAGAAAAACATTCCTTAAAATGAGATATGTGGAGAGACTGGTGTAATGCCTGAAATTGAAGTTTAAATTATTCCATTAAGAATTAAGTTTGTGAGAACTACAAGTAGATTTGAGCCACTTAACAAGATCCTTTATATACTCAACTGCCCCTACCCACTTCATGCATTTATCTAAATAACCTTTACGTCAATATATCTTCCCTAAACACAAGTGAATTCAATACTTGTTAGGGTACAGCTTGAAAGTATTAATTGAAAACCACTACACAAAACATTAAATTGACTATATTGTCACTACTGCTTTGAAGGCATGTCTGTTTATGGTGAATTACTACTCAGATAATATTTTACAATATAATGTATTTTAAAACAAGTGATACCTACAATTTTATGTCAGAATCTTTTATACCTGAAACAACTTTCATTATTACAACTGGACTTAGTAACACTCTATTGTAAAGGGAAAGATTCTAAAATGGAGAAGATAACTTTACAGTTTATAATTTTGGTTGAAATTTCAAGGGTACACTTCTGTACATTTTGTACAATGTCTCATACATTTAGATGTTCTTACAGCACTGTGGTATTTCTTAACATTGACTGAACGTTGACTGACATTTGGTGCAGTAACCTGCGTATCAGAGACAGAAACATCCTAATTTGATCCAGGCAAGAACCGAGTTTTGATAGGAGCCTGATCTGGAGAATAAGGAAGTAGATATGTTTGTGCTAGGTTTGATTACTGTTGATTTGGTAAAGATTGATGTTCTTTTTCCTGAAGAATCACATTTGTAGGAGATGGATTGCATCTGCACTGCAGTGTAGGCCACTTGGTGTTTTCAGTTCAGGATGTGTTTTTCTAAAGTAGACGTAAACTACAAGGTACTCAACTGTTTTATTACTGCCGGTATACCACTGGTTTGTCACTGTTTTGTTTGAAAAACAGCATTTTTTTAATAGTAGTTGCACATATGCAGCCTGACATATTTTACGTATTCCTAACTTTTAATGGGATGCCAAAACTGTTAATATCAATGCTAGAGCTCTAAAATTTATTATGTGTCATCCTTTGGACTTGCTGTGATTTAATTAAGTGGCACGTGTTTACCTCCTAAACCGTTTACATAGGTTACTTCAGTTCATGCCCTTAAAACAAAAAAGTTCCAAGAAGACCTTTTTCGTTGAAAAGTATTAAATGTTTAATTTCCTTTTGCTGTGGTGGATGTAGAATAGTCCTTTTATCATCATTAAGGCATATAGCTTTAAAACTTGTGGCTTTGCTACTTGAGAGTTATGGATGCATGCCCTCACTTGTCAAGATAAATGTATTATACTGTAGTTCTCTCCCCTCCTAGTATGGATATTCATGTTGTACTGTGGATTTGACCACAAGTAAGCAATTCTCTTAAGGATAGAGAAGGAAAATGCACGTACTCCTAGGAATATATTTTCCAGAGCTAAAATTGACATTTTATAAATAATTTCCACGTTGCAAACTTCAAACTCACAATCACAGCAATTCAGTGATATGCATTTGGCATGAGTCAGTTTCAGTTCTTAGTGCTTTTCATTGGAAATGGCATAAAAAGTAAAATTTCGTTGAATTTTTTATGTTGTGGGCTTACAGGGGACAGAAGATGTTCTTCACTTGTAGCTGTCTAACAGTGCATGGCAGCATAAATAACGAAATGGTCATAAACCCGAGCTGCACTTCTCAGGTCACATGTTCCACTTCATTTTTAAAGAATCTAGCAACAAACTAAGCAGTTGATAACAGGTCAGTTGCAGGTGATAAAAGAGATTTTAGATGGGACATTACTTCTTTTTCCACACCTGGCACAACCACATTATATCCTTTGCAGAGTTGTCTTTAAGCACTGGTATGTTTGTTCATAAACATATGGCATAAACAATACATAGCTATTTGAATTCCAAGGACACAATGCATTTTTAAAGATAGTCACCATATGTCATAGATTCTTCACTGGAAAAAATACTGATGTTAAATTTTTTTTTTTTTTAATTTAAAATAGGCTGACATTTTAAAGTGAAGTTTACCATTAAAATGTATTGGGTCTTGCAAAACAGGGCTATTTATTTCAGTATTGTTTGTGGGTTTGATATTGGAGGGATTTCACAGAATGAAGTATGTTAAGTATTCCTGAAATTACAAAGTTATGAAGACTGTTTTAGAAAAGGTGATAATATTCTATATGGCATTCACACACTCAGAGGAAGCTAAAATGTGTCTGGCTACTAAGCATCCTAAATTTTAACCAAGACATTATTTTTACTAACTACATTCAGACTATAAAAGACCAGATTTTTATCTCATTAGCAGCTGAAGAGTCCAGTGCTTGTCACAGATTGTGAATAACTGTTAATATTAATTATAGCTATCCTGAAATGTATTAAATACACTGAAGATAATTGTAAAATTTGTTTCTAAAAATATATTGTGTGGGCTCTACTGTGGGTTGTTGACCTCAGGGAAATGCTTTAAAATGCCGTATAGTTATTGTTTTTGAGATGATTATGCTTTTTGAAGCTAAGACAGATGTACAAAAAGATGCAGTTTTTATTTTGTATTGGCAGCTTCCAAATATTTAGTATCTATTTCCAAGAGCTGCAATTAGTAAAGCATCCATGGTACTGAAATCCACACATCCCACAAGCTAATTATATTTGCAAGGTCAGATTGAATACATATTTTCAGAAAAATAAAGGGTTATATAAATGTGTCTTCTACTTGGCTGTTATATCACAGTTTGTTGATCTGGAGTATAATGTGTACAATTCACAAATTTGTCTGATAACAGAAAGTGGTGTGTGATTGTGTTTATTTTACTAACCAGTATATTCACAGCAATCACTTCCAAATATCTCTCCAGTAAAGATGTGTTAATTACAAAACAGACAAGGTCTTCTATTATATTAAAGCTACTAACAAGAAGACAGCAGGAATCACACATGTAAATAGCATCATCAACCCCTATTTTAGTCCTCTGTTTTGATCTGTGAGTTGCGCATAGACCAAAGGTGCTATTAAAGACTCAGTATATGAAATAGGCAGCATTATATGAACAAAATTTATTCAACAAGAAAACAGACCTTTAACATGAATTTAACAAGCCTGAGAAATTATAAACTCTCATATGCTGCAGATTCATGCAGTGATAATAAACAAAAAAGGAAAGTAAGAGGTTTCCCTAAGCTAGCCAAACTGCTAATGGTTTTGTTATAAGCTGTCTGCTGTTGAAATGACCTCTGAAAAGTCTGGAGACACTGGTACTAGGAAAAATTAAACGGTCAGAGTGGTGGAAGAGTTGCAGTATGGAAGTGCACTTAGAAAAAAATCTACCTTCATATTTCTGAAAAATATTCCAGCGGAGTAGACTTTTGTTTAACTTTTTTAATGTCTTTACAGAAAGGGAATTTAGCATGAAGCTTGGAAACTGTAGTTTTTGCTTAACCAGCATATACTGCGTTTGGAGATTTAAGTAGAACAAAAGCTTAACATTTTTGGATGGGAAAGACTGATTTCTTACAAGAAAAATCGAAGCAAATAAGTGGGGGTGTGTGCTGCCTTTAATTAATCCTTAGAGGTTCTTTGTTCAAAATACTGTGTCTAAAGTTTCCATCGTAGGATGTGTGGTGACCATGTTGCTGTCATCTGATTGCATCACGCTGCACTTCAAAATACACAAACGCAGAGAGCAGACTCCAGCTTGTACGCACCTCCAAGTGTTCACCGGGGCTTTTTTCTTGGATCTTACTGTGGCATAATTAACACCTACTTCACCCATTGCTCATTAGTACACTGGACATTAATGAGTCAATTTATTTTGATATAATCCTCTAAAGGAAGGACTGATTTGTGCTTACTGTGGAAAAAAGCAATTACATTTTGCCAAAATGAATATGCAGGATTTATTGTTGTATTTATGTTTGTATTGCGTATTAGGTCTAAATTTAGCCTCCAGGTTGTTGAGCATGTTAGTTTCTTTAAGCTGGTTGCTATAGTGATAGCAGCAAATTCCTTTAATCTTAGTGTAGTTAAAGTATTTAGTTACCGTTGGTCGTCACAGTGCAACTGAGATGAGGAATATCATTCACACGCATACTTCTGATAACCTTCTGAGATTGTAGAAATTGCTATTTTATCCCTTTTTAATGCTTAATATTTGTGATTTTAATAGTTCATAGCACTTTTGGTTAGATTGATATTTGTTCTCCTTAGGAAATACTTACATTTCATTCCTTCGGGAAGGCAGAGTGGGCAGTCCTTTCCCATGCGGGTAGTACCTGAAACATGACCAAAATTACTTCTGGTCATAATGGAGATGCTAGAGTACTATTCAGTATCACTCTGAAATATTTTAGCAGCTAGTTCTCATATTTTAATGTGAAATGTATCCAAACATAACCTTGAGAACACCAACTGAAATGTTGAATTTATTATCAAAAGGAAGTTAAATCAGTTGCTTATTTTGCATTTTCTTTTTATTTTGCATGACTCAAGTCCCCAGACAAGTCCATGCTGGACAATGCCTTTCATTCTTGGATAAGTTCAACATTGTCTAGTGACAATCTTGGTTAAATCTAGAAACATGGCCATTATGAAATTATAAAGTAGTGATTACAGTGTATTGCCAAGTTCATGGTTCTTGCTTCTCAAGGTACATTTTTATTTGCTTGGGCTTTTTTCCCCCCTTATGTAGCTCATCTCTGGAGAAATTGTGGTGTGGAGTTTTTTACTTTGCTTGACTTTTTAATTTATACTGCCGCTTTGTTATTGTTGGGCATTTCCAGGTGTTCATCAATTAGAGCATCTGGTTAAAACAGAACACAGAGATGCATACAAAAGCTTGTCACAAGTGTTTTGAGATGGAGAAAAATCTGATAGTGAAAAATGCAATTGGTTTCTGTGTTGCCACAAAAAATGTATAGACACATATAAGCTGGTTTTGGTGGTTTTGACAATTAAGTTTTTTTAAATGTAATTATTTTTGTAGCATTAGTATCAGATGGCATGCTTCTGTTGCATATTACATCTCAATTGTGGTTTGTTTTTATTATTGTTCAGAAAAAAAAATGTCACTATTAACTGGCTTTAATTGGGTCACAACTTAATATTTTTGATAAAGAAGATTTTTTATTTTATTTTTTTTTCTTTTTACATTTTCCACATGCAGTTTTAAGGCATGATGTATGCAGATGGATCTGGCCACTCAGCCGAGAGTCCAGGCAAAATAGCCCTTAGTGGCACTGAGTCGCTCAACACAACTTAAATAGTTTGGTCTCAAAAGTAAATACAACAGGTTATAATATATGATTTTTTTCAGTTTACACTTTGATATTTCTTTAAAAAAATACTTGCCAATTAATTTTATTTCCACGTGAACTAAATATGTATATAGCGTTCCTAATAAATTCCATATATACTTAGTTATTAATATTTGTGTAAATGGAGAGGAAAATGCTAGAACAAGTTGGGGGACTTGATGTTGCTTTCTCTGCAGACTTTCAGTGGCAGTGGTTGATTTCTTGTTTGCTCAGCATAAAAGATTTTGGTTCAGGTCTGATTTCTCAAAATGTCAAACCAGCCATATAAATGCATCTGGTTTTGTCCAACCAATAGTATGAGGAGGAAGAGATGAAAAATTTTTGTAGAAAAGCTGTTAAAAGGAGAATTAAACTATTTAGTTTAACAAACTAGAATAACTCCTCAAACATATGCAGACAAGATGTCTGCAAAGGATGCCTGGGACTATTTGTGTGGATGTACGAGGCTGTACATGCACTGATCCAGTTAAAAGACTGGGGCCTAAATGGGAAATCTGATCTTGCAAATACGAATCTGTAGCAGCGAGTACCTGGTAAGAGTGAGCTTGTGTGGATTGTTGGCACATTCTCTGTTCCGTTTCATCTCCCATAGGTGTTGGATAGGGCTGTGGGTTTTATTGCATGGGGCCATGAAATCCTCTTTCCAAAGATTTTCATAGGCAAATTCAGCATAGGGCAGAATAAAAATCAGTGATGGTTTTACTTTGTTTGCAATGAAATAGCACTGAATACTACCTACCGTGTACCTTTAAATCATAAATGACCTTGGTTTTCTTTTACTCTATTTTTTACTCCTGAGCATGACACTGACAAGGACTTTTTAATCCATCAGACAGTTTATAGACCCTTTCGTAGTCACAAGAAGCAAAAAGCATCTGACTAGAAGGGAATACATGGGGCAAGTTCCTTGCTGGCTATAATTTTGTTGTCATTTCAAGTATTGCGATAGTATAATTGATGTGACAGGACTGGGCTTTAGACTCAGTCCCTTAGCTTGTGCTCACTTTCAGTTTTAGTCTCTCTCTGTCATTCATTTTGATTGGATAAGATTTAGGTGACAAACATATGCATGCCTTTGAAGCTTAGAGTAAGTGTACATAAAAATTCAATGTTATATGGTGGCATCATATATATAAAACTCACAGCTCCATGGAAAAGGTAATAACTGGTGTCACCTTACAATACAAGGTAGTGTAGTGTGCTGATAGCATAACCAGCAGGAGGCTCTTTTTTATTAATATTATAATTAAATGATTTTCTGGATAAAGGCCAAAAGCAGATGAGAGTTGATTGTGCCTTGTCCACTGTTGCTTGGCACTATTAGTTGCATTTTCTAAAAAGAATTGACTTGACATCTTGTTTTTACAGGTTGTTATTGATGCCTTCAGATTGATCAATGCTAATATGATGGTCTTGGGACATGAACCAAGACAAACAACTTCAAATCTGGGTCACTTAAACAAGCCATCTATCCAGGTAAACCCGGTGTTGATAGTCATACAAATTGTACAATTTATTCAGCAAGTTGGGGGAAGGTACCTAGAACCAGTACACTACAAATTGTTTGTTGTTCTTTCTATTGCATTTTTCTTCATGCATTTATAATTGACGTGATTCATCAATGGAGTTATATATGTGAAGGGTTTAAAATTGAGACTTAAATTAGCTACCTAAATGTGAATGCATGTGTAAGTAGATACTGCAAAGTTTCAAGTACAGATTTATGGAAATGCAGACTTTTAAAAATGACAATTGATGTCATACCCTGTGATGTAAGACAGGCACTGTTTTCAGTACTGCAGTTTAAAACTGCTGCTTGTTAATAATCTCAGCTTCCTAAAGACAAATTATTATGAAGCAAATAATGGAAAAAGTTCCTTCTTCATTAATAACCTTGTCTTTCTACTCTATGCTTGTATAGGTTCTTGCTTATTATGTAATCTAGATCTAATCTTGTATTGTATCTTAAATAATTAATGTCTGACTTTTATATAATATAGTAATTGGCTGAAAAATGGTGGAGTGGGAGATTCAGTGGATAAATAGGATGTTTGAGTGGTTTCAACTGTAATGTTTGAGTCTTATATTTCTTTGCAAGCATTTGTGAAACTTAAATATTTGAAGCTTGATTTCTGAAGCTGACTTTCACTAGTAAGACAAAAATGTTGGTCTTTGAGGAAGCAAACCTTTATTTTGAGACATAGCTTCGGTCCTGAGACAAGTATCCTCTGGAGTCATTAATGCTTTTATCTGTGGCATTCTTCTGCCTCAGTGTTTTTTCCTTTTTTCTCTTCAGAAACCTTTTTCCCCTTACTATGCATTCTAAAAGGCATGTGTGCTTGCAACCATTAAGCCTAAGTTCTGCTCTTTTGAGCTGTTACTTGAACAGTAGAAGTAATATTTGCTAAATAAACATCCAAGAAAAAGACTGTACACTACTCATAGTGGAACCAAAATAAGGGCTAAACTTCGGCTATAATACAGAGTCCTTTGGGAGTTACTAGATCACCATACCCTCATCTTTGAAGAGATTGGTTGGTTATTATTACTAATGCATTGAAGCCCTTTACTATTTATAAAAATACTAGGCAGAAAATCAGACAAGTAAAAGAGTGGCTACTTCAGGAGGTTGTTGTGTTTTGCTTGTGATTTTTGAATTGGTAGAAACTGCGAACTGTGGTGAATATGAAATAAGCACCTAATACTCTGATTCAAACTGGGCCTTTCTGGACCACCTGTAGCGACCTCCCTTGTAAAGCCCCATAGTATTGTTCAGCTTCATTATTTTAAGGTCACTGTTGTGCAACGTGGCATATTTTGGCCATGGGAGTTTGGGGTTTCTGTTGTTTGAGTGGGTGTTTTTTGTTTGTGTTGGTTTTCTGCAAGTTGACAGTGAGCTGTTGCAAATGTCACTGTTAAGCTAAAAATCATTGTTTAAAATGATACTCTTCATAAAACTGCAAGAGCTCTTGCAGTGGTGTTTTGCTTTTATTCTAAGGTCATGAATAAAACTCTGACCCAGGCGAGGTCAGCAGCAAATTCAATATTGGTTTTGGGTGGGCTAGGAGCAGGGATTTTAAGACATCCCTTAAAATCTTAGGAATAAAAATAGCATGTGGCTTGACTTCACTCCTCTCTGTTTTTGTGTGTGTGGTTTCTCTTGTGTTCCCTTATCAACAGCTTTTTTACTTGCTCTTTGTGCATCTGATTTGTAAGGCTTGTTGGAATGATGGTTTCCATTTCAGATAGAACACACAAAGAACAAGCTCTTCTCCAAAAGTGTTTGAAGGGTTTTGATTTAAACTGTTGCTTTGGCTAAACTACAACTACTGCTAAGGTTTGAAGTGGAACAGTTGTTTACTTTTTACATTTGTCTGCTTTTCAAAAGAGTGGTTTCAGCAGGGGAGAGAAAAGAGAGAGGATAGTGGGGGAAGGCAGAGGTATTTGTCAGATTTTAGGAGCTTTAGAAAACTCCCTATGTATCTACAATTGAGTTTAAACACAAAGCCCCACAAGTCATATGGAATCATTTTGAGTGGGATAAGAAAATGGCAGTGGAAACTACTTATTGCTAACAGTTTCAACTATAAATTGTTTTGATTATAAAACCTGTATTTTACAATTAAAATTATAGTAAGTGGCACAACTAATGGCTATGTGTAACTGCTGGTTCTCACCAATGTAACCATTCAAGTAGTTTAGTGTCTTTTTACAAGTGTTTGCAAAAGAAATCTGCTTAAAATGTGTGTATGAGAACATTTTCAGCTTTCATACAGATAATTTTGGAATGCTGAGATATTAAGTTGTGTAAGATACAAATACACATTCATTCTGTATAGCTCTAGAGAATATATATAAACATAAATAGGTGGAATGACTGAAACATAAGAAATATTTACCACTAGTTCTGCGTATTTTATGTATGATTTATCATATATAATTTCTAAATGTATAATTCATATGTAATATTTTATTTGAAAAATAGCCAATTTTAGTCATTATGATGTTTTATCACGGAATTTTCCTACACCACCATCCCCCCAAATATTAATCCAACTCACTCTTACGTCATAAATGTTTAAAAAAAAAATGCACATGAACAAGATAGAAGATGCATAAAGGTGTCACTTAACCTAATCGAAGTTGCTCAGATTGTGACATACAAGTTTAAGGACAAACTTGCAAAGGACATAATTATAATGAGAGAAGCTTTTTCTCGTTTAGAGTTAGAAAATGAGCTTTAGATCCAAGATTAGTGTGATACACGTGGTCTAATCGATACCTGATGTGTTTAATCACTGCTTCAGCTACTCTCTGTATTTAACCTTAGAGAATGAACTTGGGAATGTTGGCAGTGGTTGTAAATGAACAGCCAACATTCTTTTGTTTGTAACAGAAAGAACCTTATATTTTGAAAGAAGTGATAACTGAATTTATAAAGAGAGGAAGGATTTGAGAGAAATATGTTTGTGCATATGTATCGGTCAAATGTTTGCAGGCAGTTACCACTTTTTCCGATGATAGTTGTTACTGTGTGAAAAAATCCGTGGTTTAGAAATAGTGTAACTGTCAGTTAACGAACACTGAAAGAGAAATAGGAACAGGTATATATACTTGATACCTACTTATAGTCTGTTTATTTGTTTCTTTGTGTTTTTTCTTTTATTTAAGTGGTGGTTGAAGATGGCTGTATTTAAATGAACTCTTCCCTTCTAATATTTCTTCATTTCAATAGTGGTTAATTTTCATGCAAACTTTTCCCTGAATTTTGCAGGCACTAATTCATGGACTAAACAGACATTACTATTCCATCACCATCAACTACAGGAAGAATGAACTAGAACAGAAGGTAATTGTTTTAGCCTTTTTTCAGAGGACAAAGGACGCTATACAGACTGTTGAAGATTTGTGGCTATATTCTGATTGCAACTGCTGATACTTTCAGCAGTTATTTTAACTCTCCTGGAGTAGATGTCTTGTCTTCCAGAAAGCACTTAGGTGTGTAGTTGTGATGATGAAACCTTCCCAAATCACATTTTAATATTCATATAAGTAGTTTGACAGCATTTTTGTCCACATATTTTGTGTAAAGTCCTCATGCTGTTCTCTGCACTTAACAGGTTTGTGCAAGGTTTAAAGTTTTCAGTGATGAAACTGAAACACATACTAGCTGCCTTACGTTTACACGGGCTGGAATTCCTGAAGATAAAAGACCATATTTTCCAAAGCAGGGTTGTATAACCAGGAAATCTCAGGTTTTTGTTGGCTGTAGTCACTTTGACAGAAGGTGCGTCCAGTTGGTGTGAAGGGATGTCCCCAAGACTTCACTGAGTATCAGGAAGTGGTGATGTCCTGCTTAACTTCACGCATTTACAGAAAAAATCTTTTTCATTTACCAACAACAAATCTTCTCAGTTACTTTTGTATCAAATATCCTCAGTTACAAGTGAAATCACCTTGACAGTCTCCATCAGGAAAACAAGGGAATAACAAAAACAACAAAAAACTTATTTGTCATCGCTAGAAGTTAATTCTCAAAAGGCTGGATTCTGTCCTATGGCGAAGTATGTTCATGGCCTTGTTAGGGTTATAAATTGATTTCAGAATCTCAGAGCTGGAGTTCAATGCAATGGTCAGAATAGTTTTGTCACTAAATTTTGACTGTTAGAGGGCTAGAAGTAATTAAAAAACAAAATTAAAACCACACACAATTTTGAATAATGGAAGAATATACATACAAATCAGGGAGTTGAAAAGAATCTGTGGAATGTATAACCTGTTTTAGAACAGTATCAGAGTTTCAAGACCCACTGTTTCTGAGAAAAGCTCCTAATTCAACAAAACCACCTCTCTCAGGAAATGTCTGAGAAGCTTCCAGAGGTGGTTGTTTCCATTCAATTACAACAGTCTGACCAATCCAGTTTTTTCTGAAGTTTTATGTGTGTACTCTCTTGAATGGCTTTACATATATAAGTTATTACCTTTGCGAGTAAGAGAATAATCTTGACTGAGTTAGAGAAACTGTAATCTGTGAGGCAGCAACTATCTCCACACATCTTTCATAAGGCAGGTTCATACATATCTCAAACTCCCCTCGTGTGGTGGTGGTGATCTGTTATCTCCATCTGTACTAAGAACAGTACACGCTTCTTGTATTAGATAAGGAGCCCATCACACCAAACCATATTTTTAAAATCCAGATAGCCTAGCTAAACTGTCCATATGCAGTTTGCCTACAACTCCTTCTGTCGGTAACTAAGATCTTGCTAATACAAATTATGGCACAAACTTTCAACTCAGTTCATATGTTCCAAAGCCGGGTTTCTTTGGAAGCTGTACACAGGGTGAAACAAGCACTCTTATTCAGGTGATGCCAATTACAGGGCATATGGGTTCTCAAAGATGTCTGTCGTAAATGTTTGCAAATTGAAGGCAAGCTGAAACTGTTTGCTGAATTCAGGTCCTCCCTACAGTACGCAAGTGTGCAGAAGATCCATGAAATATGTTTTCTTTATTCATTAAAATCCGGAAATTGCCTTCATAGCTATTCTTTCGCTCTTTCAAGCGTGACATCAAGGTGTCAAGTAAAACATTTCAGATATTTCTAACGGTCCCTGTGTTTATCACCATCAAAACTCTGCATTACTTTATCGTGTTGTTTTTAGGACTGTTTACATCATAGGAGGACAAACAGGCCCAAGTCATACTTTGGTTGCTTTTGAAGTTCACTTCATCACAACTGTGGCAGCTGCTTGCATACAGTTCAGAACAATCAGTGAAACCTAGATAACTACTTCATACATTTAATCCAAGCGTTTAAATATTTTTCTCTTTTTTAGGTTCGTCAGTGGCCAGAAGGTTTGGCCATTCCTTACTTGGCAGCTGAAATACTCACCTCTCTGTTAGCTCTCCTACAATACAATATGCTTGTGTGTTCTCAACCTACAGCAAAAATTAAAAAATACAAAAGGAAAACATAAATATTCCTGTAAAGTAAATGTGACTCTGGTTTCCATGCCTGATTTTCATATTTAGGGTTCAGGATTTCTGATCTTTAGAAACTTATGCAGAATGTATCATCTGCTCCAGCAGAATAGTTATTTTTGTATTACCTGTATTTAAGCATTGTGAGATCAGTATTTTTTATTACATTCTTACTAGTATAAATTGTTTTTCTGTCAAAGAGATCTTCATAGTATTATTAATATATTTTACAATGAATGTTCTAAAGAGGTTGTGGTTTTTTTGCAGATGTTGCTAAATTTGCATAAGAAGAGTTGGATGGAAGGTTTGACACTTCAGGACTACAGTGAACATTGCAAACTCAATGAAACAGTAGTGAAGGAGATGTTAGAGTTAGCTAAGAATTATAACAAGGTATTTGTATCACATAATGATAGTAAAACTTTACCTGTGTTTATGAAGGAAGTAAATTTATCACTTAATTTCAGAAGTAAGAAGGCTTATTCAGCATGACTTGTAAAGGACTGGACTGTAAGAAAAACAATTGTTGCAGGAATTCTTTTGAACTTTGGTGGTTATTTGATTTGTATAATCTGTTTTCAGCATTGAGTTTCTTAGGATTTGGTTAAATTAGGCACAAGTGTGCTTATAATGGCCTTGTGGAGACTTTGTTCCTTATTAATCAACTATGGATCATTTCTCTGTGAAGCTGCTTATTGGATCTTCAGGTTTGCCATCTGACTTTTTGCCCTAAACTAGCAAAGCATTTAATTATGTGTTTTGTGAGCAGTCACATCGATTTTTTAATTTTTACTTAGTAAAGAGATTATAAGATTCCTGTAGATCAAAATAAACAGTTCATTGTATTATTCATTCCTTCAGTCAAGAACTACCTGACCAGTGTATTAATAGCAGAATAGAGGTTATTTACTTGTATCCTTTCAGTAGATAGAGAGTATTTAGAACATATTCTAGAGCCCAGTTCAGTGGGGTTTTTTAGATAAAGAAATTATTGGTGTTGTAAGAAGGAGGAATCACAGTTACTTATACTGTTTTAATACTGGCACTTACACTTAGAAATATTTTTTATAAATACTAGATCTCAACAAGCACTCTATGAGTAGTAAGCATGTCAGTCATTCTCAGTAAGCGCTACTTTTTAGCTTCTTAGAAATCCTTAAAACAAAATTCAATATTACATTCACTGGTTAAGTTAGTGGATTTACTTTACAAAGAAACTGTGTTTAAAGGCAACAGAACAATATAAAAATATATTAAAATAAGTGACTTTAAACAGTATAAAAATTTACTAAGATCAAACCTCCAGCAGTTGAAACACTGTAGGTAACATTATTTTTCGTTCTGCTTTACTAGTTTAACTAGTTGTTGTTTTTTTTTTTTTTTTTAACTAATCGAACTATCTTTTGATACCACTCAAGATTTTTGCTAAAAAAAATAAAGTTTTGTGAATACCTGACCATAAAACCATTCATGAATATTTGCCCTGATCTTTTGCACTAACACTTAGTTCTTCAGCAGACATAGTTTTAATTACTGAAGTACCTTTCCTTTGGACTTTCTGAAATGTGTCACCATTTGATTTTCTTTTTTTAAGAGAATGATATTTTGAGAATCTTGTGGCTTGGGGAAAAAGTAAATGAAATCTGAAACACTGACCTTTTCTGTGTTTCTTTCACAGGCTGTTGAAGAAGAAGATAAGATGACACCTGAACAGCTGGCAATAAAAAATGTTGGCAAGCAGGTGAGGTGTGATGAATTAGAGTGAGGTGGAATGATATGCATCGTTCATTCTAAATATTAAGATTTTTACATGTGCGTAGGTGATTTTAGTTCTATGTGCAAGATATTCTCAACACTCCAAACAATGAAATTATTTTTGTTGAGGATTGTTGTGTAAGGAATGAGGCTTTTGACTTCAAGTAATGGACAGAGTGTCTACAGGTTGTGTTTTACAATATTTGTATTACATGCCGAGGAGCAGCGCTGAGATTTGGTGGTTTTGTTTGTTTGGTTTTTTTTAAACCTATTTCCAGTAAGAGGCATAAAGATATACAAGTCTCTGTCAGAAAGGCCAAACTGTGGAGATTTTAAAAAACAATAACTGAAAAAAGGTGGGGGTATTTTTTATACATTATCATGGCTGAAGAGCCAGCTCAGCCCTGTCCTCAGTTCTTGAACACACGCTGCCAGTGCTTAGCTGCAGTACACACGAATGCAAGTGAGCTGCTTTGCTTTGTATTTTTGTTGAAGGAAAACTGTCTAGGACCACAGCTGAAATTGAAAACACCCACTCAGTTCATTCTGTCCCTTTGCAGTGTTAGGATATAATGTCTTTATAGAAGACTTGACAGAAAACTATTCCTACATTTGATTTCAACATAAAGGTTGAGGAAATGTGCTTTGGTGAGGGAAAGGAGAGCAAAACAGGTTTGTAAGAGGTTGTATTCAAATTCAAGAAGGGCAACAGAAACAAGAAATAGATTTAGAAACATTCAGCGTGTCCTTAAAGAACCAGTATTTATTGTATTGCTAGTAGCAGTAGAAGAATTTAAAGGATTCTGGATTGCTCTTATGTTTCAGCTTCTAGCAGCTATGTCATAACACATCTGCACTATTGTTCAGTCACTCGTGTATTTCTGTAGCATTCAGAACAATGGAGTTTATGCACACCTACACATATATAAATACATAGAGAAAATAACAGTTGTAGAAAGGGTTGTGTTTTAAGGGTTATGATGTCATCTCAAAGAACTTAAGCTTCGCTAGTTGTTTAAATCGTTATGCATACATGGAAAAAAAAATGGATACAGTTATTTAAAAAAAAAAATCCTGATAAAATTATTACATTTTCTTTAAATTACAAAATGGTTCAGTTAAGTAATTTCCATGTGTTTTTTTTTAATGCAACTTTTAAAAAAGCTTTATAAACAGGTGATCACAATAGGGATATTATGTTATTAAATTGCGTAATTTGCTAGGAACAGAGAGAATATTGGAGAACTGTATGATCTTTGGAAACTAAGTATTTAGGAAGAACAGTTTGCACAGATTTTCTAGTACACTTTTATATAAAACTTAGATGGGTTCATTAGTTTTTGACAATAGTTCTTTTCTAAAAAAGTTATGATTGCCACACATTATTGTCCTCCATATCTTAATTTCTTTACACACAAGAATGCTACAATAATACTACAGTAAAGTTTAGAGATGTTTTTTAAATGTGCCTGATAATTTTGCAGTATTTGGAGATTAATTACCTAATCTCAATTCTGAAACTGAAGAAGTGCATGAGTATGGTTTTGAACCAGAAATAATGTTACTGTTCTATCCAGATGCCCACAAATGCCCGCATCAATTTTGTAATAGTGTGTGGGAATGTGTATTTTCAGAGCACTGCTCGGGCTTAACATTCAGTTTTTCAGAGCATGTGAACATATCGTTGTGCTTTTATTCATTTTTAATGGGTGTAAATATGCTAATTTTCTTGCAGCCAGCACAACTATTCAAAGACTTTTTTAGATGATGCTTGAGTCCTTACAGGATTAGAACAGACATTTGTACAAAGATCTGCAAACAAATTGTAATGTACAAGAACTAAGATTAAAATATTAGGCTTAGTGAGATGCATGGTAAATTCCACACATTGTGTGTTGTCCTTAGAATTCACAACTGTCATGGTTACTCTTCAGATGCTGGATAGAAATTTGCTTCCTAAACCTATCAGCTTATCTGAGTGATAGTATGGACTAATAAAATCTTATTCATAGAAATGCAGTCATTTGCTAGGTCTTGTTAGAATGGAAAATTTAGGAGCATTAGTGGCCTGTGTTCCTTAACTCACGATTGTCTTAAATAGACCTAAAGTAAATTAAATCCTTCAGAGATGTGTTTCCATCATTTCTCTCATGGCATCCTTTGTATTTCAGGACCCCAAGCGTCATTTAGAAGAGCATGTGGATGTGCTGATGACCTCAAACATTGTCCAGTGTTTAGCTGCTATGTTGGATACAGTTGTATTTAAATAACTGATTTACTGTTTGTGGTGCTTTCTGTGTATATTTGTTTATTGTTTCTAATACTCACAAAACAGAGACTGTTGAGGCTATATTTGATTAAGCAGAGACATCTGACTTCATTTGCAATGTAAGTGCAGCACTATAACACCTTTCAGTCTCTAATTGTGCAGTTGCTTAATTTTCTTTATGTCAGGGTCTTCACAGATTCCAAAGCATTCAAGAACACAATGTGGGAAAAAATGTATTACATTTTCATTTAATATTGGGGGGATAATCAGTAGTACATATATATTTTGATTGTTGCAACATAATAAAAATACATTTACAAACCATTCAAGTTCTGGAAAGCCTTTTTTGAGAAAGGACGGCAAGAATTAACAGTGTAGGAAAAGTGTTGGGAAGGTTTATTTCTACCCACTGTAAAACTGCTGAGATATTAATTGCTAGGACAGCAAAAATTATGAGATTTGGCTTCCATTGATTACCAGATACTCTCATTGAGACTAAAAAAAAAAAAAAAATCACTGAATTCTGGGGATGCACAAAAACCAAAATGCTGACAGTTCCCCTGCCAGCTCCCTTTTGATGTTATTCAAGTCCTAATATCCATGGAAGACAATTGACCTTAAGAAAATGAAGTCAGTTATGCTGATAACTGAATGACACAACTCTCGCAAGTGGTGTCATAAATAGCAGTATTCTGAGAATAAACATTAAAGTGGTGGAGGCTGGTTTAGGTTACGTGAACCCTCCCTCCTGCAAAAGCGAATGTACATGCATGTCCACATATATGAGTATATGGAAAAAGTCCCAACTGAAATATGACATTTAAAACTGTTTCCACTGACTAGAGAGGGAAACAGTCACAGGAGGGCTGGTGGGTTTGCTGCTTGGTTTTAAGCAGGCGAAGCCAAATAACTGAGTTTGGGGAGTGGCTTTGGGCAGGGGGCTGGTTGGGTTGTTATTTTTTTAAGTATGGTACTTGGTCTTATTTACTTCTTTTGTCTGGGCAGAACTATTCTCTCTCGATGTCACTCAGAGTATGTTGTTTAATGGACTTTTTTTTAGTAGAAACAATTGTAGCAGGCATATCTTTTGAAACTAGATACATCTTTTTGTGCTGAAGGTAATTTTTTAAAGTGATTTGACTTCTCACTTCCATAGTAAAGAAATTGCCCATAGAATTGTCTTATTTTACACTTCGTGCCCAGTAATTTTCTATTTACTTATTCATTACTGTTCAAAGGTTTTTCTTTTGTTTGGAATTTCTTATTTAGGCCTTCTAATTTACTGTTATAGAATAACTCTCAAAGTATATTTAGCATGCACTTACTTCAGAGGGAAGCATGCAGATTTTTGCAGCTGCCCTCCTTATGGCCTTCCCTCTGCCCCCACAGTAGGCAGTAGAATATCAGACTGGGAAAATGGAGAGATACCAAACCACATTTGCCTGCATATAGTTAAATGGAAGTGCGTTCTGGTGATTTGCACTGAAAACCTGTGTGTTGCTGAGGAAGGCTGGCTGTGGGCCTTGCCCGATGTTTGCACACACGGCTGCACCCTGGGGTGAGATGGGGCAGGAGGGGATGTGGAGACCTGGCTCAGGGCTTGTCTGCCAGCAGGGCTCTGCATCCCACCGCTATCTGCTCCCACACACACGTGTGACACCATGAGGGAGGCACAGTTTGGCAGGTCGTGGGTAACATCGCACTGCAGAACAGGAGAGAAGCTATTGCAGTGCTGCAGAGTATGCAAGCGGGAAGGGACGGTGTAAGCAGGGAGGCAAACCAGCAAGTCTTGCATATTCTAAATGAATTTTGACAAATGTACATATTGTAGAGGGTAGTTCAAGAGAATCTGTTGGAGATGCGGATCTCCTGTAGTGTAAATTTGTGCTGAGGTATCCTGCTTTCTATCCACTCCTCAGTTTGACTTGGAGGCACAATTTTAATTTACTATGATGTTTCATTAATAAATGCATAATCAAAAGGCTATTTTTCGGAGCACCTTTCCTTATTTTTGTCCAGTGCTTTAGGAGCTACACGGAGTATTTAGGAGAATATTTGCATGCAGTAACCTGAAAAGCAGCAGCCTGTGCACCAGCTTGGAGGAAAAAAGAGGTTTTCAAGCAGCCACCTCTGAGCCTCCAGCCGCAATGGAGCAGACCTTCATTAGCAGCCTGACCCCTTGTCACCTGTCACCGTGAAGGATGGGCACATTGTATTAGGAAACCTCTCTCCTTCTTTCTGTAATGGTTCTATAACACCACCTGCCATTGCATATTCCCCTGTTATACCAGTTTAGGAGTTGTGCACTGAGGATTTTTGGCATATATTAGCACTTCCATGTGATTGGCAGTGTACCACTGAATTCATTGCAGCTCTGCATCTAGATAGATGGGTGTAGCTCTGTAAGTCGGGGCAGCGTTTCCCAGGGTTTATCTGCGTTTTGAACCATCTCCTGCCTATATAAGTCAATTACCTTTCTGTCGATTTCAAGCGGGGAAAGGGAAGGATGAGCACTCCGGCAAAAAAAAAAAAAAAAAAGTGTCAGAAACAGTAGTTAGAACTGATACTAATAAAACTCTTTTCTTAGCACTGAAAGGAGAAGGCGTAGTATGGAAAGTTGTATGCGCTGTGCCACCCGACTGTGTAAAGCAGTGAACTGCTTGCTTTTTCCTTCATAAATTATTTCCTTAGAATAATTGCCTTGCAGAGAGTGTGTGGATGTTTGCTTCTATGAAAGACCAAATAACCAGACTAACTCACGGTTAAGTAACAAAAAAATAAATGACAGTGGGATTGGAAAACATTGAAATATGCATTCTGGCACGTCATTCTGGTTCTAGTCATCCCTGGTTTTGAGTTTTCAAAGTTTCAGCCTGGCTTTAGTCGATTACATGCTGGTCTTGGTTTTATTATGCAATGGTTCAGGCTGCATTAACAGTGGACTTTGAAGCTGGCTGCTGGTATCACCTGGAAAGAGACACGATCACTAAAATACCTGAAGTGTTTTCCCCTTAGCGGTTTGGAACTAAGAAAAATAGAAGAGAGCGAGCTCCTCCCCGGGAAAAACAAACAAACAAACAAAAAAAAAAAAGGCAAAAAAACCACCCCACGGTGCTTTTAAAAACTCACGGGCTTGCCTAGAAAGGGAAATTGGGACTGATGCTTGCTGTGGCAAGCGAGTCCTCCGAACTCTACGGACGCATCTTCACGCCTTGGAGGGTCCCGCTTCCAATTAGCCCGAGGCTCTCGTGGACACGCTGCGGGACCCGGCGGCCGGTCCCTCCCGCCAAGGGGGCTCCCCGGCGGGCGCAGCCCCTCCCCGGAGGTGCGCGGGCCTCGCCCCCGCCGCGCCGCCCCGGCCACCCGCGCTCAGCCCCCGCGGGGCCGCCACTCCCGCCACGGCCGGGGCTCCGGCTCTTGCGGAGGCGCCCCGGGCAGAGGATATCGGCGGCTCCCGCTGCAGCACCATAGTGATTTGGGCTCCTCCGCTCCTGTCCGAAACCTGCCGCCCGAGCCGCGGCTCATGACAAATCTGTCACAAAAGCTCTCTCCCCTACTGGCGCTGCCGGGGGGACTGAGTCACTGAGGGAAAGCAGGCATCGGGTGGAAAGTAATCCAGAGCCGGCTGGGTGGATGGATGCCTTCCACGCTGTTCTGCTGATAATCTCCTGCACTACGGCTCCCAGATAAAATATTTATTTACTAAAGAACCCGTAAACATCGCGGCAAATACATTAGGGCACATGGGCTGCGCGGCTTATGATTATTTCAGAACTTAAAAGAAATGATACGCGGCCGCTGTCAGGGAGACGGAGAGTGTATTTTCCCCCGCGAAGCAGGCCCGAGTGGGAAGGGGGGTCGCTCACGGGACCTGGGGCGAGGGCCTGCGCGCTGCACAAGGGGACGCTCGTCGCAGAGGTGAGCCCGGGGCAGCAGGCGCTCAGCCCAGCGCTGCCCCTCGCCGCCCGTCCCCGGGGCCCCCAGCACACGGTCTCCTCCCTGACACACAAAACCGGGGCACACGCGTGCAAATTTGGGGAATCGCAGGGGTTTTGATTCGTTTCCCAGCCATAGTAAAAAAAAAAAAAACAAACAATCGCTGGAAAGGTCATATAATAATGAGCTCTTACAGCGAACACACTCTTCCCTTCCCCTCCCCCTTCTATCTCACAATAAAATCATCTCCTTCAATTTGCCATGATCGTCGCGACCAGGAGCCAGGTGATTATCCTAATTAATGTCTATCTAATTAAATTACTGTCAGCGGTTAACCAATGGCAGAAGCCGTTTCATCCTCTCCACAAGCAGCAAGATCAAAAGTGAGTCTTTCCTGATTGCTGCATAGTGTCAATTGGCCAATCTCTTCTCCCAGGGAAGGGGAGGAAAGAAAAAAAAAAAAAAAAAGTAAATCAAACGTTTGGGAAGCATTTGGTGGATGAAGTGCTTTCTGTCTAGTGAGGGTCCCAGGATGTCTAGCCTCTGATACGAAGGAGCCCTTTCAGATCCAGGGACTGAAGGGTTATTACTGTGGTGCTAGAGCTATGCAGCTGGAGCATTGTCTTTCTCCCTCTATCATGCTCTCCAAGAAATTTCTCAATGTGAGCAGCAGTTACCCACATGCAGGCGGATCTGAGCTTGCCTTGCATGATCATCCCATTATCTCGACCACTGACAACCTGGAGAGAAGTTCACCTTTGAAAAAAATTACCAGGGGGATGACGAATCAGTCAGATACAGACAATTTTCCTGACTCCAAGGACACACCAGGGGACGTCCAGAGAAATAAACTCTCTCCCGTCTTGGACGGGGTCTCTGAGCTTCGTCACAGTTTCGATGGATCTGCTGCAGATCGCTATCTGCTCTCTCAGTCCAGCCAGCCCCAGTCTGCTGCTTCTGCTCCTAGTACCATGTTCCCGTACCCCAGCCAGCATGGACCTGCTCATCCAGCCTTCTCCATCGCCAGCCCCAGCCGCTACATGGCTCACCATCCTGTGATCACCAACGGAGCTTATAACAGCCTCCTGTCCAACTCTTCTCCACAAGGCTACCCCACCGCGGGCTACCCTTACCCCCAGCAGTATGGCCATTCCTACCAAGGGGCACCTTTCTACCAGTTCTCCTCCACCCAGCCGGGGCTCGTTCCCGGCAAGGCTCAGGTCTACCTGTGCAACAGGCCACTCTGGCTGAAATTTCACCGGCACCAGACGGAGATGATCATCACGAAGCAGGGGAGGTAAGCCACCGCGCGGACCCTCGCTGGGGCTGAGCCGCCGGCGGAGCCGCCCGGAGCCTCCGCCACCCCGGGGGAGCCGCCCGCCCGCCGCCGGGGCCGCTGCGCCGGTGCCTGCCCGCGCCGTGCCGATCCCCACCGGGGCAGCGCTCCTGCCTCCCCGCACATCCCCGCGCCCGCTGTCCGCATCCCTTCCCCGCGGAAAGCTCGACGCTTCGGGGACGGAGTTTCTTTTGATTTTTATTTCCCAGTCGCTACCGGGAGCCGTGAGGATAAAGCACAACGGGCTGGTTCCTCCGCGTATGCCTCTCGCTGCCTGTGGCTTGCTTTCCTTCCTACTTTTTTTTTTTTCTTTTTTTCTTCTTTTTTTATAGGCGCATGTTCCCTTTCCTAAGTTTTAATATTTCTGGTCTCGACCCCACGGCTCACTACAATATTTTTGTGGATGTAATTTTGGCGGATCCCAACCACTGGAGATTTCAGGGAGGCAAGTGGGTTCCTTGCGGCAAGGCGGACACCAATGTACAAGGCAAGTTACTCCAATTAACACTTTTCCTGACACATATGTAGGTGAGAATGATTAATTAAAGCTTTTGTAGACTGGCTCTGGCGACTTCTTAAACTAGAATGGGCCAATGATGCTCAAAAAAAAAAAAGCGGAGAGGATGTTCAGAAAACGCTGTTTTAATCCTCGGTTAAAATGAAGGTAGTTTCGGCAGTAAAATACGGGTAACTTTTTAAAGGGTTCCTTTCATGTCGTGTGCTGCTGCAATGGCAGAACCGGGGTGTATGCGAGAACTGTGATGTGGTTGTGGGTTTTTTTGTTGTTTTGCTTAGGAAACCGGGTATATATGCACCCCGACTCCCCCAACACGGGAGCCCACTGGATGCGCCAGGAAATCTCCTTTGGGAAACTAAAACTTACAAACAATAAAGGAGCATCAAACAACAACGGGCAGGTCAGTTGGAGAAACGCAGTCGCGCTTTCAGACTTTTCCTGCTACAGACAAAATCTTGATATTTCCAACCGGAAATATTTTTTCAGACCGTGTCGTTAGGTGAATATAAGAAAGCGGTGGTGGGGGAAAACCCTCCCGTTTATTTTACCGTGGGCCTCGTCGATCCCGAGCATATTGCCGAGGCTCGCACCGCTGCCCAGTGTGGCCGGAAGAGCCTGTTAGACGTCCTGGGGAGGTGGCGGCGGGGTCCCGGGGAGGCGCGCCATGTCTCGCTGCCCGCGGGCATCGCTCTTCCCCGTCCTTCTCGCTCTAATTTTCTCCTCTTCCCGCGGCCCCCTCCCTCCT
This sequence comes from Patagioenas fasciata, assembly GCF_037038585.1. Classification (NCBI taxonomy): domain Eukaryota; kingdom Metazoa; phylum Chordata; class Aves; order Columbiformes; family Columbidae; genus Patagioenas; species Patagioenas fasciata. Next base: position 18,452,719 of record NC_092526.1, read on the forward strand.
TTTCCTCTGCCTGACAGATGGTGGTTTTGCAGTCCCTCCACAAGTACCAGCCCCGCTTGCATGTTGTGGAGGTGAACGAAGACGGGACGGAGGACACCAACCAGCCGGGCAGAGTGCAGACCTTCACCTTCCCCGAGACCCAGTTCATAGCAGTCACCGCCTACCAAAACACCGATGTAAAGAGCTCCCTGGTTTATCTCGTTCGCCGTCGCCCGCGCTCCCTGCAGGGCACCCCGCTGTGGCTTCCCCGGCCCGGCCCGGCCCCTGCCCTCCCTTCCCGCCTCCTTTCTCCGGCGCCAGGGAATGAGGCTTCTTATTTCTCTACCTCTGCCCGGGCCGAGGCTGCTGAATTCTGAGCCCTGAGTGTGCTCTGCGTTTGCCCCGAGAGCCCCGCGTTCGCCGCCGCGCTGCCCTCCCCGCCGGGCCAGGTGGAACCCCCGCCAACGGCCCTGCCGCTCCGGCCGCAGCCGGGCGTTCATCCGCGGCGCTTATGTTCCAGTCGGAAACAGCTCAGTTAGCTGTTAAGCTGTTAGCGTAAGCTTTAAGTCTGCAAAGATCAATTAACAACCTCATTGATTGCGCCGGGGGTGACGGAGCAACTTCCTCAAATTAAAAGCTCGTTAACGCCTGGCTACGTTTCGGAGTGGTCTGGCTTTGCTACAGACTGGTGCCCCCTTTTTCAAATGACATATGTTCAGTCCACATTCTTGCTTTAATTATTTTGCTCGATGCAAATGTAAACTCTTAGCTACGGTTCTGCGGTATGTTTTGCCTAATTTTTGAATTTAAAAATATTCATACCCATGCAGTAGGAATACTGACACGTCTCCAAACACGGTGTTAAATATTCTTTTTTATCGTACTTTTTACAAGAAAATAAATCTAAATATTAGACTGTGATATCTGTAAGCATGCCAAAGCTTTATTTTTCACATTTTAAATGGCAATTCGACTAGAGTAAAGCTTGATCCTTTAAAAAAATGTGTTGGTTGCAGTAGGGTTTATTTTTCAGGCTTTCACAACGTGCGCTCTGATCCTTTCTTTCTCTAGATCACACAGCTGAAAATAGACCACAACCCTTTCGCAAAAGGCTTCCGAGACAATTATGACACGTAAGTAAACCGGATTTTTATTAACCTTCTGCCGTCTGCACACACATGTCATTGGGGGAAGCTTTGGGACGCGGGTTGGCTTTATTTCACACCGAAATGTGTGACGCCAGGCTCTTCCAGAGTCCCGTGGGGTGAGGCACCCTTAAGCTCCCCCGGCAGCGCCGCGGGTGCGGAGGGGCTGTCCCTGCAGTGATCCTGCACAGTGTCCCTGCGCAGCCTGCGCCTCTTCCGCGCCCGGGGGCCGCGCTGTCCACAGCTGAGCCCACACCTTGCTTTGGCACTTGCGGTGGTTTTGTTGGTGTTTTTTCCTGGCACGTATCTTTGCGCCCCTTTCCAAGTTCCCGTTTTACTTGCGCGCAAGGGCTCCCAAAGAAGCACCCGAGCAACTCGCCGGCTTTGAATAATCCCGGGCTCCGCAGAGCCAGTCTCCGGAGGAAAAATTCTTCGTCTCGTTTTGTTCTTCTCTGGGGTTGGAATATTTTTCCTCTTTCTCCGGGGTGGAGCTAAAGCCTCCGAAGTTTTAATTGCGGTTTGTCCCCGTGCTGCCTCTGTCCCTTCGCCTCGAGTCCACCTGTTCTCAGGCACAGCAGTTTGACCCATCCTGCCGTGCTCCCTGCGAGAGCTGCGGCTGGTGCCATCCCGGGGGGCGCCAACCCGTGTGTTCCCCCGTGCCCGCCGCTTTTCTCGGCCCTCGGGAGTCAAATGGGGACATCCTGTCCCGCCAGGCGCTGACGGCAACGGCTTCCCCCGGCCAGGGTAACGGCCCGCCCGGCATCCCCCTGCCCAGCCCGGACCGGACCAGAGGGAGGTGGCGGGCGCAGGGCGGCCCACATGCCCCGGGTGAGGCGGGCGGCCTTGGAGCTCACCTGCCTCCTGCAAGCTCCGGGTCTGCGGGACGCGGGTCCGGCTTTCAGAGGGGAAAGTTTTTTCCTCTCTACAGACAGACAAGGAGCGGAGTCACTTAGGGCGCCTAAGCCCGTGCGTAGCTTCAGCACCTGCTTAAGCCTCCCTCAGCTCTGACAGAGGTTCAGAATCCCTCAGCGGCAGGATTTCAGACCAAGGGTGGAAACGACGCCGAGGCTTGAACTAGTGCGAGGCAGCCCGGAGCCGAGCAGCGGCTGCCTTCGCGAAACAGGCCAGTGGTGTGGCCGCTCTCCCTGTCGTGCGCGGGTCGCGGTGGCTGTGGTAGGAGAGCCGGGCCCAAACGGGAGGAACGGAGGTCGCCGGTTTCCCAAAGGGCGGCTGCAGTGGTTACCCGCGCTTCTGGAAGCTCTGCGAGGAAGATGCGCGGCCTTTAGAAAGACTGCGTGGCCTTTGCCCCAGCCACTAGTGCTTGTTCTCTTTTTAATAGGAAAAAAACTTTATAGGGCGTCACTTGGAAGGAGACGGGGGGGAGGGGGAAGCTTCAATGTTGTCTAGCACGTTGAATTTGTTTAAGGGCCAAGTTTATTTTGGATAAGAAATTCCAGGAGGCGTGGAGGGTTAATTAAAGCACAGTTTTAGCCTGAATTAAATACATATAGTAGTTATTCATTCATTAAAGTTTTTATAATCGCAAATTGCAGCCCAGCATGAGAGAATTATATATAGGCCACGCAGGGAACACTGGATGTGTCTGGTTTTACATTTCCTACAGTAGGTGTTTAAAGATTAGCTTAATTTAAACTCGGTAAAATGTTGATGGTTTGTCTGTGACTCCCAATAATAAGTGTTAAACAGCCGATACAATTCCGTAGTCTGCCATTCATGCTGTTCGCGACAAATGACCGGGCTGCCTGTTGCGCATATGGCGGGACCGGTCGATGTGTCATCCCACGGATTTCACGCCGTTGAGATGCCGGGCTCGGACGGGAGCAAGAAATCTTGGCCCTGTCAATGATCAGCACAGCGGTTCCGAAAAATTTGCTCTCCATGTCTCACCCCATCCTCCCTTTCCCCTGTTAAGGCCCTCAGCCCTCCTGGCGCGGGAGGCCGAGACCGGAAAGGGAGCGCGGCCCCCCAGGCAGGGCAGGAGCGGTCCCACTGTCCTGTCTCTTCCAAGGGCTGTGGCCGGCCGGGTGCCGCGCCGAAGAGGCCGCAGCGGACACCCAGCTTTCTCTCTTTCTCTTGGGCAGGATCTACACGGGCTGCGACATGGACCGGCTGACGCCTTCCCCCAACGACTCGCCCCGCTCGCAGATTGTGCCCGGGGCCCGCTACGCCATGGCCGGCTCCTTCCTCCAGGACCAGTTCGTGAGTAACTACGCCAAGTCCCGCTTCCACCCCGGGGGAGGAGCCGGCCCGGGGCCCGGCGCCGACCGCAGCGTGCCCCACACCAACGGGCTGCTCTCCCCACAGCAAGCCGAGGACCCGGGGGCCCCCTCGCCGCAGCGCTGGTTCGTCGCCCCCGCCAACAACCGCCTCGACTTCGCCGCCTCCGCCTACGACACCGCCACCGACTTCGCCGGCAACGCGGCCACGCTGCTTTCCTACGCGGCCGCCGGCGTCAAGGCGCTGCCTCTGCAGGCGGCTGGCTGCGCCGGGCGGCCTCTGGGCTACTACGCCGACCCCTCGGGCTGGGGGGCCCGCAGCCCCCCGCAGTACTGCAGCAAGTCGGGCTCCGTGCTCTCCTGCTGGCCCAACAGCGCGGCGGCGGCGCGCATGGCCGCCGGCAACCCCTACCTCGGGGAGGAGGCGGAGAGCCTGGCCCCCGAGCGGTCCCCCTTGCCGGGCGCCGAGGACTCCAAGCCCAAAGATTTGTCCGACTCCAGCTGGATCGAGACGCCGTCGTCCATTAAGTCCATCGACTCCACCGATTCTGGGATTTACGAGCAGGCCAAAAGGAGGCGGATCTCCCCCTCGGACACCCCGGTGTCCGAAAGCTCCTCGCCCCTCAAGAGCGAGGTGCTCACTCAGCGGGACTGCGAAAAGACCTGCGCCAAGGACATCGGCTACTATGGCTTCTACTCGCACAGCTAGGCGCGGCCCGCCCGGGCCCGCCGTTCTTTTGCACAATAACTCCTCCGCGTTAGCGCACTGACCCCCGCCCCTAGCTGCCCCATCCGTATCCCCGGCCCGGCAGGCAGGCAGGGAGGCAGAGCTGCGCCTGCCGCCGCGCCCCCGCCCCGCTCCTCGTCCGGCCCAGCAGCGCCCCGGGGGCGCGAGGGGCACCGCCGCTCCGAAACCCACTGATAAGTAGGATGCTTAGACTCTCTCAAACCATACAGCGCTTCCTTCCTCTTACCACGGATGGATACTAGGGGATAACAGTAATAGTGGGGGAAAAGAGCCTGTGAAATGCCTGTACATAGTATTTAATTTATTGTAACCGATTACTTTTCTTTGGTTCTCTTTCTTATTTGTTTGAATTTATTTTGTTTTCATTGTTCAGTCACAAAAGTTAGATCCTGTTTAAATTTCTTTACACCCCACTGCCCCTTTTGCTCCCTCTCCCCCCTGCCCCTCCCCAGGTAAACACTTTTCCTAAATGCCTCTGGAAATGTAGAGTGGTCCATAGCTGTAGCAGCGAGTAATGGGTTTCTCACTTTCTCTGCAATTCTTCGCATGAAATAATTACGCTGTGCCCTGGGCTAACACAGCTAAGGAGTAGCTGAGCTTTCCCTTCAAAAGAACAGAAATACGTCTCGTAGGAAAGTCGATTAAAGTAGCATGACGCCTTCCAAAAGCAAAATTAACTGCCTCTGTATTTTTCTTTAAAAGGAATAGCTCGACATCAGCAATATTATTATTTTTGTGGTATTCCTCCCTCCCTCCCCCGCCCCCAAGTGCCAAATCCATTACTGGTCCCTGCAGGTGCCAAATATGCTGACAAACTCTGTTCAAATTTCTTTGCAGTTTCCCCCTCTTCTTTATATTGCTGTAAATCTTTGTAATGAATAATCTAAAAAAAAAAAAAAAAGATATAGACGACTGAATTGTTGGTAACCATAGTGTAGTCCAGTGAAGATGAATTGTGAGTTGTATATTTTACTGCATTTAGTTTTGGAATTGACTTTTTCATAAAGTAGCTAACCGAGATCTGACTTCCTGGGGAATCAAATGCACATCGAAAATAAGAGCGATCTTTCCTGTAAACCTCTTATTATATTAATGAAGGAGAACTAATATCCCTCCAGGTATTCCCCCTCGGCGAAGCAGAATAGTAAGTCTTCGAATTTTGAGTAGCAAATCTATACACTTAACGCATTTTTATATGGGAAAAAAAACCAATTATAAACTGAAATATGCATCAGGCTAAATATTCAGTCTAGATTACTCTCGACGGGGAAGTTTCCTAATAGAAATTCAGGGTCATAAACGTGTGTATATTTTTGACTCTTCTGTAAATCGAATGTTGTGATTTTTATATTTGTTCTGTTACGTCTGTGGAACTGAATAATTTATACCAGTACATGCTCCATTGAAAAATGTTTCGGTTTTTGCCCGTTTGTATCGTCTGTGTATAAAAAAGTAAAATAAACCTGGCAAAACATTAACGTCGTGTTGGAACGCACTTCGCGGAAATCAGGTGAGGCCAAGGGGAAAGGCTGGCGGGAGCTCCCCCCGCTGCCGGGCGAGTCTCCCGGAGCGGGTGACCTGCCGCCTCCCCCTCCTGCCGCACCCGGCCCTGTCGCCCAGTTTCTGGGGAGGTGAGCACAGGGGAGAGTGAACACACCGCCGGGCCGAGCGTAGAGGTTTGCAGTCGGAGAAAGAGGGACATGAAACCCCGTGGGGCTTGAGAGGTTTATAATTATCCCTGTCTTCGACACTTACAAACCCTGAAAGCATTTTACAGGCGGGAGAGGCGCCCGGCGGTGGTGGGGGTCCCGCCTTCGCTGACGGAGCAGAGCCGAGGGGCGCAGCGCTGGCCACCCGCAGCCTCCCCTCGCTTCCCCGGGGCCGGGGGCTGCGCTGGCGGAGTCCCCGCGGCGTTCAGCAAGGTGCACAGCCGAGCGCCCTGGGCGGATGCCCTTTCGGAGGAGCAGCCTTCCCTGTTGCGCGGGTTGCCGCGGGAGCGGGGAAACAGCAGGGAAGCCCCACAGCCGCAGCACCACCCCTGCCGGCCTTCTAGTGATGCTGCCCCCTCTTTAAAACATACCTACCGATAGGCCGTGAGAAAGGCGTCAACCACGGCACCTGCGTGGGTCGGGCTGCGCAGGTGCTTGGGGTAAATGGCAACTTTTATTCTTGATTCTTCGGTGGAGGAGGTGCGGGTGCGGAGCTGCTGCGGGGATTTTGTCCTGTGTGGTACTGACGGGGGGAGCTGAGCAGCTCAGTTGCCTTCACCCCCTCACCTTCTTTCCCCGCCCAGGTGCGGGACTCTACCTGAGTGGGGCCCCTGTGCGCCCAGCGCCTCCGCTGGTGGCAGCGCCTCGCGCGGGGTGCGCGAGGGGGCGCGGAGGGGAGCGCGAGCCGCGGAGCTGTGGCGGCGGCCTCGCGGGGCAGAGGGAAGCGGCGCCCGCCCCGCGGCTGCCGTCGGGCTCACGGTGCTGCCCCCGGGGCGGCGGTTCTGGCTGCGCGGGCGCCCTCGTCCCTCGTGTGGAGGGACCCTCTGCCCGGAGCGGGGCTGCAGAGGGCAGTGTCCTCTGGAAGCGGGGGGCGACCCAGGCCGACAGGTGGGAGAGGCCCCTTCAGGGGAGAACGGGCAGCCGGGGCGGCGGGGCGTGCGCGCCCTCCCCTGCGCCTCGTACCGAGCGGCGGAGGCCGCCGCGCCGCCTGCGTACCTCCACGCATTGCCCACGCCTCTCCGCCCCTCGCGGGCCACGGCTGACCCCTCAGCGGCGCGGTGAGGGATTGTCCCGGCGCCCACCGCAGGGCTTCCCATACCCGGGGGAACAAGGGTCTGAAACATTAAATGTTTTCGGAGCTCTTGCCCCGTTCGGCCAGCAAAAGCCGCCCTTGCCGCCCTCCTGCCGCGGCCGGTCCAGCTGCGTTGCCCCCCAAAGGCCAGAGCGAACAGAGCCTGCCGCAGCGGCGTTCCCCGGCGGGGAGCCCGGGCGGCCAGCGCCCAGGGAGCCCGCTGCCTCTGGCCTCTCTGCTGCGGGGCCAGGGGACTCCTGCGGGACCACCAGCCCCCTCGGACAGACCACTGGTCAAAAAGGCTTTCGCTAGATTTTATTTAGTGGGGAAGAATCCAGCGGGTCTGGAGTAAATACGTAACGTGTGACAGGTCTGAACAAAATCCTTTCCTGTGCGTGAGTGGTTAATGTTAGTCCATAACTATTTCGATAGGATGCTACAATTCCATAACTATTTCTGCGAGAGAATGGAAGAGATAGGGGCTGCAGAAGTAAGAAAGGCTATTTCCTGTCGGTAGGTCACTTTATTGCTATTATATATATTTTTAGATTATTATTATTATTAGAGGTGCACCAGTGTATTTGTTAAACAAATGTTTACTGACACGTTAAAATGTTTGCATTCACCTAGGATTGTACCTGCTGATTTTGACCCAGTGTATGTAAATGATAATGTACTTGGGGTGTGCTCAGTTTAGCTGGAGCAGAACCCCTTGTATGAATTTGTTAGACCAGCTACTAATTGCATGAATTTTGCTTGAAGTATAATTTGTATTATTATTCTAGGCATGTTTTTAATTTAACTATTGTGTAAAATAAGCTATTCAATTGCCTTTTTTATTTGCTTTATTTGATGTAACACAAAATCAAGCTCTGAAAGAGGCGATCCATAGAGAGTAATTCAAAGTTCTTATTGGTAATACTTTCTACAATGTTTTACATTAATACTATATCAAATGTAATACAGTGATTTACACTCTGCAGATTTTGCACAAGTACACTATGCATATTTGATGACACATTGCATATTTTAACAAGGTTTTTAATGACTGATTGAAATGTTTGCTAAGATATTTTTTAAGAGCTGGAGGAGAAATGATTGTGGGAAATGTGTGTAATAGAATAGTGATAAGGATGGGAGGGTTTTGATTGACAGTATGAGGAAGCAGATGGATGACTAGGTAGGTCAGAGGTAAAGATGCCTTTGACAGCTTTTTAAGTTCCTTTGGCCATTTTGGTCCAATGAATCATGCAAAACATGTGTACATTACCAAAGTGATGTCTCTGCATCGTTTACTGTTGGAATCCTCATCTTTTCAAACCCACCCTAACCTTCTTTCATCACCACTTGACGTGCTATGTCTAAACTAGATTGCAAGATCCTAAGAAGGCAAGAATCTGTCTCGTATTACTTGTCAGGGATAAAAAAAAAAAAGAAAAAGAAAAAAAATCACGTAAACCTATGGAGCTAGAAGAACAACCACGACAGATTGGCAGAATAGGCGTAAGGTGGGACACGTTCTTCTTAATTTTCACTGTCTGGTCGTCACTCCCCTCTCCTAGGTAGTGCTCAAGGGAGATGTGTTGAACAATGATTTTTTTTTTTTTTTCTCCCAACTGCCATAAATCTGAATTTTTATAAGTCTGATAAGAGACCTAATTGAATAATTTTCCTTGTAACATTATGCAGTGAGTGCTGGTGCTATAGCTAAAATGATTTTCGCAGTTTGTGTTTTTAGGTGCTTTGTATGTCCCTCACAAATTACTTTGTCAACTGGAAATGCTCTGATTTATCCCTGTAAAAGGTTACTGGTTTTGGAAATTGTGTTTAAATTACATAGGACAATTTAAAAATTGCTGTGAAACAACAACAAAAAAAGTGTGTGTATTGGGAAAAGCAGAAAAAAGGATTTTGCATGAAAGTATGCTTTTCAGGTACTGTTTCTGTGCTGAATGGACACAATTTTTTATTTCAAGTATTAAAACATGTCATGAATGTGGTCTCCAGTGGAGAATGTGTCACTTGCTGAGATATGGGGGCCAAGTCAAAGAAAACAAATAGAAATAGTGGAGTGCTAAGTAGATGGAAGGCAGCAGACTGCGTTCAGTACCCCTGTCTTTCCAGCTAAATAGATGTAACGTATTTGTGGTAGGTCTAGAGAGCCACGCAGCTTAGTGATAACATTGCATGTGTTTCTCAGAATGCGTATTAATCTGGGAATGCACAAATGAAAGCACCATTTATTTCAGACCATAATCACTGCCCGTTTGTTCAAATATGTGTATGTGAAAAAAAATCCATATTGGTTGAAATGTATACATGTATAACTCTCTTGAATTTTGAGCATATGTAATATTTTCCTCCTTGCAGATATAGAATAATTATTAATTCATAAAGATCCAGGGCTGCTATTGCTGATTAGATGTAACTTTTCGCCTTATAAAATATACTACACAGTAAAATCTGTGATGTTTTATTCATGCTATCACTGCAGTTTTTCATAGCTACGGTATTTGTAACACTAAGAGACTGATACAAGTATGAACGATCTTGTTGGTCTTCAGTTGATTTTTTTTTTTTTTAACTGAAAGCAGAATGGATGAAAAGTTCAGGTACATTTCTTCTGTGTAAAACTATCTATACCATGACTAACGAACATTTATTTCTTAAGCTTTAAATAAGAAACAGCTGGTAATGACTTTGAATCTGTTTTAAGAGACATTTTAGGTAAAATGTTGATAGCTTGTAAATGTGTATTCCTGCCTTAGTCTCTGATCATGCATGCAAGTTCGTATGTGTGAACAACGTAAAGTAAGAGGTCAGTCCTACAAAGACTATTCACTTGTCTAAATATTCACAGGCATAAATGTTTTCAGGATCAAGGCCTTTTTCAATAATTGTGATAGTCATGTACCTTGAAGTGACTGACTGATTTAGAATACACTTAATAATTTGAATTTTTTAATATAGTAGAAACACTGCATTGATGATTTACCAAAGCACATCATACAAGCTCCCATTTCAATAATTTGTAATTTTTTTTTCCTCTTCTCTTATTTGGGTTTTATTTATATATATATATATATATATTAGTGACAGCACTGACACAGTATTTAAACTTTCTAAAAGTCACATCTTAGTTTCTAAGTGCCATGCTATGGAAGTGATTTTTGGAAGTAGGCTTCTTCCTTGAATTCTATTTAGTTACACATTGACTGCTTTTGTTTATCTGAGAAATAGATAATATTGGTTGGAGACTGAAAGGTGAGAGAGCAACACTAATATTTTGAAGTGACAGAAATTTTAGATTACTGAAAGGTGTCCTAGTTTAGATGGAGACACCCACCCACAGAGAATTAAACTGAAATCGTAAATGTAAGCTAACACACTGGTTACAGGTTATTTACCTTTGTGGAAATGTTTGCTGAAGAGGAGGCGTTATTTCTTGGGAGTCCACTACAACTAGACTGTCACATCTCTGTCTTCTGTAGACCCACTGCTGGAGACACTGAGCAAATACGGTGGTTGCTCTCTGGCCCTGCAGAAAGTTGGGGCTTGCCCCATCCGTACCTTCTGGGAATCCCACCCGAGGGTCTGGCAGCAGCAACTCTCACCTCGCCTGTTCCTCTAGGACTGATGCCTACACGTCCCTAAATTAGATCTGTGGTGCAATAACGTGGAGAGGTAATTGTTCCCCACGCTACATCCACTTTCAGCAAACCCTTAAAATATCCCCCCTTCCCTGCGTTGCCTCCACCTTACCGCTATACTTGATGGTTTCGTACGTTGGTATTACTTTCAGCTTGGTGTAAACTCTCTTCTGATAGCTCAGTTTGCTCTTCCATTAAGAGAAGGGAGCATTTCACTTGAATTAGGTGCAAGGTATTGAATAAGATGTAAAAGGTTTTGGTTTCTGTTGACAGTTCCTGTATTTCCTATGGGTACCATCATGCATAAATAATAAGTGGTAGAGGCATTTTTCAAAAGTCTCTGAGTGGTTTAGTAGCCCATGTTTAGAAATGATGACAATCTCACTGAAAAATCTCCAGTGCTTGCAGTTCTACATTATTTCCACACTTTTAACAATTTTATTATTGGGCACATTATTGAGCAGTTATGTCAGAGAGCTGATATTTTTTGCAGATTTGGGGTCAGGATAATGTGGACTAAACCCTCAACTGGTGTACAATTATGTAATTTCATGTGCTTCAGTGGTTCAATACTGATTTGTGTCATGTGACTGTTTCGTTTTGTGGTTTAGATACTATCCAAAAGCAGGTGCTGTTCAATGGAATGAATAGGGCCAGGTATTAATTTGATATATGTATTTGTTTGTCCTGTGTTAAAATAATTACAAAAATGTTAACCGATAGCTTATTGTGCTTAAATTTTTATTTCTTTCTGTTTAGATTACAAGCATAATTGGAGCTTCATTTCTGCTTATTGTCAAGGTTGATTTTGATGCTTTAATTGTCTTCATAATTTAATCAAAATCAGTTTGGTTGGTGTGTGTTATACAAGAATTTATCCCTTTTTAGGGGCAGTATTTAGGCCAACTGTATTCCTTTAATATAAAATAAATATTCAGAAGTTGAATAGAAGGAAATCGATCAGATATTTTCAGTCGTTCTTCTACATGTCTGAAATCTTGTAATGCCCAAATATTTTTCCACATTCTTTGCAGTCTTATCTAGTGTAGCTCTTTTTCCTTTGTGTTAAATACAATAAAACTCCTGTGATGTCAACATTCAGTATTATATTCTTAAATATTTCAGTGTTTCAGTTGTTGTGCTTCCATATATTGTTCACTTATAACTTCTCTCTGATCATTGATACAAAAGAAATTTTTTTTTTTAATTGTAAACTGGTTTATTAGTATAAGTAGATGTAAACTAAAGTAATGTGAAGTGTAAGGACAGAAATGAAAAATGTGCCTTTAAAAATCAACATAAAAATTTACTGTAGCAACACAGGGATTGTAAGACCACTTCAGGAATATATTTCCTTGTGCACCAGTTAGACAGATGTAACCTAAAATGCCATTAGCAGTATATGCTTATTTTCCAAACATGTTATAACTGGAGAAACAACACAAATAATTGTCCTGTGATGGTGTAAAGTTTAGCATATATGTGCACATAAGTCTTTGTAGGATCAGGGCCCAAGTCTGTTTTGCTTTAGCAGTGTTATCTGTTGTGGGGCTTGGGGTGGTTTCTTCGCTTGGTAATTAAAATGCAGTTCTGTCACTGTGGTCACATTTCCCATCTACAGAGGGACAAGGGCAAAGCTTGTGCTAAATACACACTATACTAAACAGTAATTATATTTCATTTTCACTTTATTTTTGTACCTACAGCTCCCTCAAGATGAGTATCTCGGAGATTTTAAGTGCAGTTTTGTGTACCCAACCCTTTTCACGAGGGTTGGTTTACTGTCAGTTCAGCTCTCTGAAGTCGCTTGGATGGCGATGGTGCTGTTGCACAGGAAAGGCTGCCAGGCTGGTGGGTGCGGGGACAGGACAGCAGGAGGCTGATGATCCCTGTCATAGGCAGGTAGGTATGAGATCTGCTCATCTATAACCTGAAACCTGCCCTCAAAAAGTTGTGTAGGATAATGCACACATTGCTGTATTCCTGAGTGACAAAGCAGCAGAGTTCCAAGTTGATGCAAATGCACCAGTAGTCCCCAGGTAGATCTCCCCTGGTAGATCTCCAAAGCCTCCCATGAGCTCCAGCCTCTGCCCTGCTCTCCTCCAGCCTTCTCTGGACCAGGGGGCACTTCACTGGCTCCTCCACAGCTTGTGTTGTTCAGAGCCTGAGCATGTAGATGAGTGCTCCCTCCTTAACTCCTTCTGTGGAGGATGCTTAAACAGGGAAAACCTTGCTCAGCATCAGTGAAGAGGATAAGATCCACGGAAGGCTGCTCTCTTTTGTCCCCATACGTTTAAATTAACATTTACATACAGTTTCTTGTGATGGTAAAAGCTTTAACTCGCATAAAATATTCAACATCACACATTTTGTAAGAATTGACAATGTAAATATTTTTAGCATTTGTAGTTGCGTAACCAGGGTATCTGTTTCTGAGTTTCTTCTTATGTAGCATGTAACAGGTGAAGTCCTAGTTTTATGGGTGTTGCATTATATAATTTATGGCCTTTTTATTTTTTGTGTCTTTTACAATTTTAACACCATTTTAAAAGAAATTTATGAAAGAGCACTGCCCAGAGGATATCTTAATATAACTTGATTAAAATTTATCATTTTATAAAAATATTTAAATTTGTAACAAATCCTAATCTATTCTGTAATTGCAAGAATAAATATTTCATGTCTAGTCAATATAGGTTTAATCTATAGGATTAAATGTTGTCTCAAATAATGTTATGTCTGGATAATAGGAGAACATTCTAGGACCAATATGCGTTTTTTCTGGCTTACACACACACATTGTTTTGCCTGAAAAATGCTGAGGTTTATGCCTTTTTTTTGTTGTTGTTGTTGTTTTATAGTTTGTTTGTTTGTTTGTTTGTGTGTTTTCACAGAAAAGCAGCCAGTGTAATGCAGCTTTAGTCCATTGTCTGTATTTTCCCACGTCTTGGTGTCCTTCTATTTTTCGTTAAGATTTAGGAGCAATTCAGCTGGTGCTTTTATTCTATCCCATCACACTTTTCTTCCATTCTTTTTGTGTAAGTTTGGATTATTTTTATATTTGCAGTATCCTTTGCAAAGTTTCATCTTGTATTACGGTGTCTGCAATGACAAACCACAGCTCATCTGAGACTGGGAAGATTTTTCTTGAGCGTCTCCACCATCAGACTATGGTGTGTGTATGTCAGTTTTACCGAAAGCTTGGATAGGGTATCAGCTGTCGTTGAATCTTGGCTAGATTTATATTCTAGCTGTAAACCACACAACTGTGTGAAGACTAGCCTCTGCAATCTAGGAGATGCATCTTCTAAATTCTTCCTCACGGCTGTTACTGGTGGCTTTGTTTCTGACAGTTTCTAATCTTCTGTACATAATAAAATCAATTATTTTGCACATATATGCTAAAGCTAGAGGCTGTTTTTTGACTGTGCATGCTACAATTAGTTATGTAAATAGCAGCATATGCTACAAGTTTCCAGTGCTCACCCTGTCTTTATAGAAGTGTTGGCTCAGGCTCTGTGTCAAAGTTAGTTGGCAGAGGTGGTTGGTGCTCTGTGCTCAGGCTCTGAAGACAATGCTTTCTTCATCACTTCTCTCTTGTGTTTAGTGTTTCTGTCTATATAGTACATGTTTGTACAGCAAAGCCAAGATGTGACTTGAGTGCACAGTCAGGCTATTCAGCTTCCCCACATTTTTCTTGATTCATATATAGAGGTATGCTGTTAATTGAAGGTGTGCTCTTGGACACCTCCTGTCTGCATATCTTAGTCAATCTTCCCCCACGCCCCACTTAGGTTATTTCTTTAATCTGAATTTGTGTTTCTGCCTTATGATTTTTAAACCATCCCTTTCCAGAGTTTTTTGGGTGTATATAGTTAGTTTTTATTCACATATGAACATTTTATTATTGCAATCTCTTCTATATAATAAAATATTTTGTTGTCTTTTTGCAAAATACTTCAGCTGCAGAGTATAATCCAAAAGGCAGTTGGTAGAGCAGCAAATTCCAGTAGTGTTTTAAAACTGCTCACATGTTAATTGGTTTGTTTTTCATCTGTTCTAGAAGATCTCATTGGAGCCCCGATCAAGCACCCAGTGTGGAACAGCTTTTGGCACTTTATTTTTCAGCAAGGCTTCTGAATCTTAAATCACAAGCTTTCACGAGTCAGAGAAACCAGACAGGTTTGTTAAAGCTTATTATCTGTTACTTTTGTGCTTGCTACCTGTATACGAGAGACAATAATGGTTTTGGTTACAAGTGTTTTATATTGTGGCACCTACTAATACAGGATACTTGTTGGATATGCAAGTTCCTCCAGAATGTACCAATAAAGTTAACTTATCTTTTAAGTTAACTTTGCACTATTATTTTTGAGAATCATGTATTATTTGTAACTATGTGATAACACCTTACTGCTGAGGGCATGTGATACTAAAGTCACAATGCGGTACTGAACAGGAGCTTAATGGCTGGCATGATACCAGATTTAGATACTGTGAAAACCCTTTGGAAAAAGCATTAATACAAAAGTTGCAAGAGAATCCAAGGCCCTATTGTGGATTGACCGAAAAAGGCCTTGGATATTTTGAAGACTAGCTGATACACTCATTTCTAAGGAGTAATTAGTTAAGAGTCTGCTGGGTGCATAAGGCTAAACATAAAATGTGCTGAGTGACTATATGTCCTCATAGATGAGGAAAGTTCCTAAATATAAGACAGTAAAATAATGATTATTATTATTATAGTCTGGAAAATGGGGAAGGAAAATTCTGTAGCACAGTGTACTTGATGTGCTGGGTTGGTGGCAACAGAACTGCAGAAGGAAAGACCAATCATAGGTAGTACAATCAACAATCTTCCATCAAAATTCATCACCTGTTGTCTTCTACCAGGATCAGTAAAAGTGGTTATAGTTATGGGACCTTTTATTTTAGAGAAAGAAAAGGATTACTTTTTGGGCTGGAAGATTTTAATTCCTGCATGTTGGATAATGGGGTTCGTTAGCACGCGCCTATTTAATCATAAAGTATTAATGTCTTTGTACCATACTACTTATGTATGGTGGCTCAAGAAAGAGTAAATTCCAGTGGCAAAGTGACCTGTTGTTCTAATAGCAGCTACATTAGTTAAGATGCCAGTGACTATACTTCTTAAAATTAGGTTTTTAGCACTTTGTTCAACTTCAAATTTATGTTTTAAAACCCATTCCATTAAAAACGTATGACATATATGCATATGCAAAGACTTGGAAACCAACCATAATCATGCTAATCATATTATTGATATGGTAAATGATAAGTGTAGAAGCAAGTAGGTTCATTTGGCTTGATCAATGGTTCAAAATGATGATTTGTAAGTGGTTTTTTTTGTTTGAAAGTAAACCTATTCTCCAAATGTATTTAAAATGTTAATAAACTATTAAATGAACAAGTAACACTATATTCAACATTTTTACACCATTTCTACAGTGGGTAAAATTGTAGTATAAAGTTGGTGTATACTCGATAACAATTTACATGTTTATTTTACCATCTGGTAAATGTGTAAACGATATTTTGAGAAGCACATTTCAAATTCACTTTAACAACTTATCCCCGACAATATGTATCCTATCTCATGTACTGACTGGAAGGATTTTGAAAACCTCTCAGAGAGAAATGCCGTAACAAAACATATTATTTTTTTGGTGATGTTTGAGATCAAGCTTAGTTGGAGGTCTTTCACTATTCAGGAAGGATTTTGTTATGTTAGTGGTGTCAAAGAGAGATTTCAGACTATTTTACACACCACAATATAAAGATATCATAACATCTTCCCTAAAGAAACCATAGGGTGCATAGGTAGTAATAACAAAACAGATACAGTGTGGTATGTTGTTGTATGACTGCATTGTATCATTTCCAGGAGGGCTGAATTTGCTATCTCTTGTGTCTAAATATGGGAAGCTCATTATTAGAAGTGTTACAATGAACCCCAAGTGGATTGCTTTTCTCATGTACTTTAACAGCACTTTGACACTGCAGCCTTCTGCCTTTTTATTTGAGTTTTATGTTTATTGGTCTCTCTGGATTAAATTGCAAGCACTTTCTTAAATATAACTGGAAAATATTCTGTTGTAGCTCAGCTTTTATTCACCCTTTCCTAGCTGTTACTAATCTTAACTGGGAAAAAAAAAAAGACTTCCGTCTCTCCTCCCCCAACCCCAATAAAATGAAAAAAAACTCTGCCCTGAAAGCAAGTCTGCCTGTAGAACACCTCCACACTAATTACCATCTGGCCAATCTGCAAATGAGGTTTGAGAGCAGATTTCAAATGCAAGCTCCAGCTAGTTTGTGCCTTATATTAGTCTATTAGTATTTACAAGGCTATTTGAAGTCATTTAGGCAACTACAAAGGCAGACAAGTACCTTAACTTTTGGAAATCCAGTCAGGAATCTATTTGTTCCTTCCAGGGTCTAAATGCCTTTGACCTGGCACTCGCTCAGCTATGTGGCCTTTAGAGTTTGTGGCAGCCAGTTTTGCTTGAGTATATGTTTTGTAATGGGAAACGGTCTTAAAACACCTTTTAAAATCCGTCGGTGAAAAAAATGTGTATTTGTACAAATTCTAGTTCACTCCTGTATCAAAGTTAATGAATTACAACATTCATTCATTTGTATTTATTTATGTGCTCTTTCGGCATGTAGGGAGGAAAAACTTGCTTCTTACAGAGTCAAATCCAGCTCTTGAGTAAATGGAGAAACCTGTGAGCTGCTCTGATTTTGTGTGCATCTAAAACCAGGTTTTAGCTCAGTAATAATAATTAAAAAAAACCAGGTTGTCATTAAACAGCAACTTTAAACTTAAAAAAATTTATATTTTTGCAAGTTAATTAAGCACAACACATTCAACATTACTCTTTTGTTTCATTTAGATATTAAATGCATTTCACCAATGAATTTCAGGTTTAGAAGCTATTTTCTCCTCCTCTTCCCCTACAGAGATTAGAAGGAACCTTTCTTGTTTGTAAATCAGTACAATCAAAGATGATAAAATTCTTAGTGGACAGTTAAAGAAATGATTTTGCTTTTCACCTGTCTTCCCTTTGCTGGCTTCTTGATTTGTCTGAGCTCTGTGAGAAGTGCTGTCAACCTTATGTAAACAACAACTTATTATTTTGTTTTTAATGATGAAAAGACAACCCAGAAACCCTTTCAGCAAAAGAGCAGTAGTTGTTTAGGACACCTGCTGCTGTAAAAGATCTTCCTACAGGAGTTAATTAGCTCATAGGTAAAGTCCCAATTGGGAGCACCTGGGAACATGCAAAACTGAATCTGAGTCCTGTAGTGCAAATAACACTTTTAAATATATACTGAAAATGGCTTTCTCTTCAGATTGGCTGCCGATATCTATATTGCAGAAGCAGATTTTCAAGAAATTACTCAGAGGCTTAGAATGGTGTTTAATTGGGATCATCTGGAAAAGTGGGCAACACTTGGAAAATCTACTTGATCGAAATCTGGGGAGGCTTCCTGAAATAAAAGAGGTTTGAAGGTAGGTAGTTAAGAGATTAAGCCTTGAATACTGGGTAGCGTTGCTTTTATTGTTTTGTATTAGAATTTTAGCATAGCAATTTTTTGATGGAAAATAATTTTGTTCTATAGCTATTTACTGTCAAACATGGTGTTTGCAATCAGGAGTGTCAGCACCAGGAAGGAATCTGCCCCTTAGCCATGATCACACTTCTCATATCATGGTGGATTCCAAGAAGGAGGTATCTTGGTTTGCAAAACGTAAGCTGTTTTCCTTTAAGGGAAGAGTAGCCCATTTAAGACAGATTAATAAATAATGACCTTTCAAAAAAGTAAGTTCAAATGATATATTTAGTTCTCATATTGTTAATAACTGCTGCTTGCTGTCCTCAGAAGCTTTCTCCCTCCTCGTGCTTTTCTGTGTGTCTGCTCATTTCCAAAAACTGTAAATATCAAACTATGCATTCAGTGTTCCAACTTTTAAAATAAATTTTTAAAATTAAATGTGATATTTTAATAGATTTTGATATTGACTAAAATGGACCTTTTAAAGTGACATAAATACATAAATGGAGATTGATAAGTTTATTTCAGACTACCATATGGGAAGGCTGATTACAAGGGCATGTGGAGCACAAAGCAAATTAAAGATATTCTTACTTCTAACTGTGGACCATCGCTGCCTTGCCCATATTCCCTGGAAGCTAAACTGACTAGCATTTACGAAAATATTAAGCTAAGGGTATCATAATAAATCCTCTCTTTTTGTAGTCCTGTTCTCTGTTGACAGTCAGATTTGCATCATAGAACATGATACCAGTGACTTGCTGGCAGCTTAAGTAACTGGGGAAGAAAGTGCTTATTCATATGGAAACAGGAGTTGGCTCATTACAGCAAATCACCTGAATAGCAAACAATATGGTTGCCAATAGATGGAGAAAAAGGCAAGTCTAGTGGAAAATAGGAGCATTTAAAGGCCAAGAAAAGACATATGGCCTGTCTATGCTTGCCTTATATGCCTGGAAATTATAAATTAAGATACAATATAGCCCACCACCTTAATGTGAAAATTCTCCATTTTTTCCCATCTTAAGCTTGAGAAATTTAACAGATTTGGGTAGTAATACTGACTTTTGTGTCAGCATTTAAGTTCTATATAAGAATAATGACTGAATCGATTCTTGTCTGATATTTGATTCTGTTGTGGCAATAAAGGATGTACTTTTGAAATAAACTGTTTCATAGTAATTGTAGATGTGGATCTGTTCTGTCCTTTACAGATGTCCATATTTTCATGAGGGCAGGCAAGAGAAGAAAACAAATTGTTCTTGGCAGCTACTTTTTATAAGGTAGTCCTGTGATGATGGTATGAAATGACTTGTGTCTTCGAGAACAGCAAATACTTCCATGGATATCTCTGTCATTTACTGTTATTTGTACTCATCATTTCAATTTATTGTGCTAATGCTCTCTTTTTAAGGTATATTGTATTACTCCTGTAATGAAACAACAGTCCAAATCCAAATTGGTCTGCAAGTTTCAAAAGCATGTGGCTTATTGAGAAGGTTACCTGACCATTTTTCTGGTAGAGCATTAGTAAAAGTTGATAATACATTTTTAAAAAAATTGTATAGACACATTTCACTTGAGAGAACAAGTTCTTGAACATCCAAGGGCAGTCTGAATTTTGAAAAGATTTTAGGTGGCTTCAAGACTGTGAAGGCTTATAGCCTTTTTCTTCATGAGCTTTTTTTTTTTTTTTTAAATAGATTCCTTATTCTAAACCATCCCATGATATGCAGTCATGTGGCGAACAGATGCTGAATTCTGCCCCGATGTCCTAATGTCATGCTCTGAAAGTCAGATCGTTTCTCCTTTTCAGTCAGAAATGCTGATAAAATAACCAACATGGGACCCTGACATAAGCTTCCTGGCCCTTCTCCATTTTATGTACCTGAAAGAGTTACTAAAGCTATTATTTCTGGTTTGCAATCATGTGCTCTGAAAATACAGCATATTTTAGATATTGCAAAATTTCTCTGATTGTGGCTGAAAAAAAATGAGTCTCTTTTTAGTCTGTAAATAATTTCCAATTTCATTGCAGTGCTATAGGAACAATGAAGCTTAAAACTTTGTTTAGAAGCGACCTTTGGATTTAACAGAGGAACAGTGGATAGCAAAATGGTGTATTATAACTAACATGCATTTAAAATTTGACATTTGATAATGTGAAAGCCATGGAATTTTGAACCGCATAAAAATGTATATATGCTTCTCTGAAATAATTACATCTATAGAGTTTCTAATTTGGTGCAGTTCTTATCCTACCCTCACCAATGTTAGGCCCTTTCACAAGTACTTCTGTTCTCCTCTTTCCTACTGTTTCTTTGCGGGTGAGTGACCTGCTGACTTTGTTTCCCTGACTCATTTCATTTTCAGCACAGGCACAACCAAATCATTCCAACTGGTGACCTTTCTGACAAGGAACTGCAGAAATGAAATACTTTATCCACTTTGAATCTGATGTGTGTCCCACAGGGTTATTTTGGGATTTCTGAGGTGCAGGGCAGAGAGAAGTAAATGTCTGCACAATTCTGAAAAAAATGCTGCTGAGAAAAGTCCTTATGAAAATATTACTTTATTTTGGGGTCATCCTGTATTTAAAGTAATACAAACTTCATTTCAAGAAGTTTCATCATAGTGATCTTTTTCATTCAGATCCAAAAATTACCCCATAAGTCTTCGATAAACCCTTACCAGGTAAGGCCAGTTTAGGTAACAAAAGCCTTTCCCTACCAGTATACATGAGCATCACTCATCCACTGTAGCTCCAGTTAATGGCGGTAGAAGTTACTCTTGTATATTCCCCCATGCATTAATGAGTGAACAGACCCCCTCCATGTAGTTAACCACCTTCCAGTTACCTGTCTCTTTCCCTATCCCTTGTGAGATCTCAAATATTTAATTAAAGCCTTTTTAAATATTTATTATTTTTTTCTTCTCTTCTCTTCTCTTCTCTTCTCTTCTCTTCTCTTCTCTTCTCTTCTCTTCTCTTCTCTTCTCTTCTCTTCTCTTCTCTTCTCTTCTCTTCTCTTCTCTTCTCTTCTCTTCTCTTCTCTTCTCTTCTCTTCTCCTCTCCTCTCCTCTCCTCTCCTCTCCTCTCCTCTCCTCTCCTCTCCTCTCCTCTCCTCTCCTCTCCTCTCCTCTCCTCTCCTCTCCTCTCCTCTCCTCTCCTCTCCTCTCCTCTCCTCTCCTCTCCTCTCCTCTCCTCTCCTCTCCTCTCCTCTCCTCTCCTCTCCTCTCCTCTCCTCTCCTCTCCTCTCCTCTCCTCTCCTCTCCTCTCCTCTCCTCTCCTCTCCTCTCCTCTCCTCTCCTCTCCTCTCCTCTCCTCTCCTCTCCTCTCCTCTCCTCTCCTCTCCTCTCCTCTCCTCTCCTCTCCTCTCTTTTTTTTTTCTAATTTTTCCACTCCCCCTGCTCTCTTTCATTCAGTTTGTTGAGTTGTAATTCTTGTTGGCCTGATGCCTTGGCAGCATTCAGCACTTCTAATTGCCTGTATAGTCTGGCCTAGTCATGGAGCCTTTTAACTTTCATTGAGGCTTCCAGCAATATCAGCCTTACTGGTCACAAGCTTCCCACTCAGGTTCCGTTCACAGCCCTTTTGCTGATTACTTGTTATGTATTTAAAGAGCGCCATACTGTTTATTTCATTTCCTATTTGAGATAGCCTGTTTGCTTAATTTTTTTCTATGCTAATTTAATTTTAAACATATAGGGCTGTCTTCCTGGTCAAACAAGCCAGAATTTTGCATCCATATGTTACATTAAATAATAATAATGCAACAAATAATAGTTAATGCTTTCTACTTCTATGATGTCTAACATTCAACGATCTCAAAGCATTCTCATTTTACAAGTGGTAAAATGGTGTCAAGAGACACGAACTACTTGCTAAACATTATGTATGACATCTGTTACAGAGCCAGACATGGGATTGAGTAGCTTGTTTTTCACTAATAGCAGTTAGTTAAATAGCAGTTAGTTTAATAATTGCAATCTGCTCTAGGAATTATTAGGTTAAAATATACTTCAACTGAATAGGCTGTACCTTTGTAGAAACAGATATTGTAGAGATTTTTGCTCTCAGAATATCACCTTTATTGGTACAGAATGGACAGTGAAATCCAATGGAAATTCATGTGGACTCTGTAAAGGTTATCAACTCCTGTAATTATAATTTGTGTTGGCTCTGGAGTCACTATTATCCATCACAAATAGCCTGGTGTATTTTTGTCTCATTTTCTATGTGAAGACCTGGTATTCCCACTTCCCTAGATTTCAGTGAACCTCTGGCTGGCTAAGGCTATGATAACTCTTTTATGCCTCTGCAGTGATAGCATGCTAATGTTCTGACCTATTCTAATACAATCTGAATAGATCCT
Organism: Patagioenas fasciata; assembly: GCF_037038585.1. Taxonomy (NCBI): domain Eukaryota; kingdom Metazoa; phylum Chordata; class Aves; order Columbiformes; family Columbidae; genus Patagioenas; species Patagioenas fasciata. Next base: position 18,475,210 of record NC_092526.1, read on the forward strand.
CTTTCCCTGTCAGACACAATACAGAGATTGATCGAAAATAGTCACCACAGTTTTTGGTTTTTAAGGTTGTCCATACCCAGCAGCTAATTGTGGCTCTATGCTGTGAGGGCTACCAGGACTTCATCAATGGCCAAGATCACATTCCTTTGTATGATCACTCTGCAGGAGTCAATACTGATCTTTAATGCCTGCACTTGGCTTTTAGGATCTGAATGCTTATATTTGGTTTTATTACTTGTTTCAAGGAAAATATTACATATGTGTGTTCTTTTTCCCAAGGTCAGTCAGCAGAATGCAAGGGCAATGAAAAACCTATGCAATTGTATTGCTAACGTATGTGAGAGGAAGCCAAGCGACTAAAGAGAAGGAGAATTCACTGATGGCTGGGGAAGGTTCCCTAACATGGTGGTAAGCGTTGTGAAATGATCTTTCATTGTTTTCAGCAGTGAAATTAGCTTAATCCCTGTGGTGTTACAAAGATTACTAGGGACTGCATAGGAATAGCAAGGTGGACTGGAATGCTAACAGCTTTTGTGGAAGTGCAAGGTTACACAATGTCCTTGAACAAAAATTCTTAAAATGGAATCTGGTTGTTTTCTTAAGAACAACTCAAAGTGTGATTGTGTCTAAAAAGCAACAATATAAAACCCAGTTAGCTACAGATACAGGATTTCATTTCTGAAATCATAGAATTATTTTAATATTTTTCCTTGTTTGACTGGGGTGTATTCTGAGCTCAGTGATATGCATAACTTGGTGCCCATAGATGCATTTGGGCTTCTCTTGGATAAGGACTGTGTGGGCTTTTGAACAATAGTCTGCCACATGGTGCAGCATGAATCCTAATTGTTTTAGAAAACAGTTGTTCTTTTTTCAGCAAATACTGTTATATCCACATTATCAACATAGATATGTATAGGCATTTTGAAAATCATTCTTGAAGAATTCTAATGCTTCAAACAGCAATTATGCAAAAGTCTCATGTATAAGCAATACCGATGTTACTGGAAGCGCCTCATACAGAGTCCAAATATAGCAGATCAAATCAAAACTGTGCTACATCTTAAGCAACTGTTGACCCATTTCCATATCAAATTGGTTTCTGTCATAGGAGATTTTGCATTTTCTTTTAGATATATTTACTTGTGCTGCGCTAGCGCAAGTACAGTAACAGCACATTTTATTCTAAGGTCATTTAATGATCAGTCAATTGTTTTTCAACTTTGCTTATTAATAACTTTCTATTTAAGAGACTGTCATAATGAAAGGTTTATTCCTGCTCTGTAACATGTCAATGTACCACTGGCTCCTGTAAAATCAGTCGCCATGATTCAGCACACGCAGAGAACCAGTGCTGAGTGCCATGCCATGTGCCTACCAGTTGGCTTGATAAGCTCAGTCTTAAATAATCTAGCTTAAACTGTGGGGAGGGAGATGCTATTTTAAAGATTTCACTTTGTCCATTGTTTACCCTACTTTTTTTTTTTTTTTTTTTTTGGGCAGGGAGGGAACAGCAGAATCAAGAGACTGTGGTATATCAGTAAAATTTCAGAGTTCGCTATAAATATCTAGAGTAGGAAGAAGGTGAGTTGTTAGCAGTGTAACTTGTTGTGTCACTTTGTTAGAACATTAACAGTGTCTTAATATAGATTTTTTTTTTTTTTTTTTGGCTTCTAATGGTACATTTGCCAGGGAGGGAATGCTGTGCTCCTGGCAGGAATCGCTGGAGCTTTCCTAGGCGGTGGCCAGAGCACCCTCAGATGGCTGTGGGCACTCTGGTGGGACCCAACCTTGCTCTGGCTGCTGCCAGCTTTGGTAGGGGTGTGCCACTGCGTGCGAACATCGGCATAGGTGACATAACTGAATAGTAAATCTCAAACCCATCTAGTGTTTTGAAGCAGGATTTATTCATTGCACAAAAAGTGTATAACCCAGGCTGTAGGCAGCAGCCCAGCTGGGGCTGCAGTGGGTCTGCCAGTGCTTGTGCTCCAAATAATCCGTTGTGTTACATACTATCAAGCCACGCCTATAAAATTAATCACATCATATCAACAATATTTGAACATTTTGACTTCACAATTTCAAATACTTCTTTTTTTTTTCCAATGGTTGGTATTTGTTTTGCCTTTTATTGTCTAAAATGTAAGCGTCATTCGTAGTATAAATGTTATAGAAAATTATCCTATTTGAAGAATACATGTAATAGATTGTTTAGATTACTTAAATACCTTAACAGCAGTTCTGTGCTGAGGTCATACATATTTTTTTTGTCATCAGCGACTATACTGATGATTCAAATGTACAGGAATACAGTTTGTAAACTTCGTGTATTTGTACTTTCGCAGTCTTTCCTTTGAAAAGTCGGTTCTAGTCACTTGGGAGAGTAGTGCTGTTAACATCAGAGTTCTCACTGAAAGCTAAACCTCTTTTCTGAGGACATGGTTTCACTTGCCACCTCCCAAAAGACGTTTCTCATCTCTATTAGCAGAAGCTACTGTTTCCTCCCCAAATTCAAGATCAGTATGTCAAATATAGAAACAAAAACATGTGTTTTACGTCTCATGTCAAAGACGATGCCTTGAGAAAGCACAGCCATTTCCATTATGATGTCAAGGCAGGGTTCAATATTAGCTGACAGGCATGGGATCTTACACTCTGCAGGGTATGTCCTGACAGCAGAACTGGCCTAATTCATTCCCTGCAAACTGGCAGGTTGCAGCCTGTTCCAGCCACCCTGGAGCTCATGGTCCTTGGTGGTGTTGAGATCTGTGTCCTCCATCTTTGTGTGTAGCAGATGTCCAGGAGCATGGAGCTGTTCAGGGACTGGTGGCCCATGAGACAAGATGCCTGTCCTGACAATAATCTGTAATGGAACATTTTCACATCACAGAATGCAGATTTTTTGAAAATGGCATTTTTAATGGAGACAGTTTATTTGAAGAAGCAAGAAAAGTCAAGAAATTTCACTGATTCCCAGAGGGTCCCTTGCCAGCCTGGCATTCCAACTTCCACCTTATTGGTAACCTGTGTATCAGGTTGGTCTCACAACTGCAGTTTCAGATCTTCCCTGTCTTACTGATAAGCCTCTTAAGGCTGAAGGACACAAGTTTGTTGTTGCCTTGCTGCTGTTAGAAGCCCAAGAAGCCTGATCGGAACACAAAAACTGTGAGGCTTTGAAATTACTATACCAGCCTGGACTTATAATCTCCTAGTTTTTCAGAGTAAGTGGCCTATTATAATTCCCTACGCCATTGATTATCAGGCCTGTTTTAACTATGAATGGCTGTGATTAATTAAATTATTGAAACTGTAGTTCTACAATGCCAGAGAAAAAATACCTGCCTTGTAGTAGTGTTTGAGGTTGTGTCTGGCTGCAGACTCTGAATGTGCTAGATGTATTTAAGAATTTCATGGCAAATACTGGCTAAGAGAAGCCTGACTCCAGGTTTCAGTATCAAGTCTTTCATGTCTGTGAATTACAAATCTATTGTATCTGAAAGCAGAGAAAGCAAAACAATCCCTTTCTTAAATCTAAGTGGTATTCTCCAACTGGAACCCTGTTACACATCATCAAATACAAATATTGTTTTTAGTGAACTCCTCAAATTGATGTTTTATTTTGCCAAGTGCAGTAGAACATTTCAAAAAGAGAAAAAACCCCACAACTTGTAATTTAAATTTCTTTGGAATAAATAAAGCATAGCTGCTATTAGCACTTAGCTTTGTATATGACAAAAACTATTTGTGTTCAGGTTTGGTAGTGATGCATCTTTGAGTTATTCTTAAATCAGAGATATAGATCTGAATTGCAATTAAATAAGTCACTTTTTTTTTCTTTTTTTTTCTTTTTTCCTTTGGGGATCTTCATCCTGGCTTTGTTCAATGAAACTGAATATGCCACATTAGAGCACAAGCAGATGATTACCAACAATGTTTATTGATGCTACCACTAAGAGAAAATGGCAGACTGATATAAAATAAAGAGACTTAGCAGATGGGATATTGGCATTTGAATTGGTTAAAATAGATTACTGATTTTACCCCAAACCCGCCCTTTTATGAACACTACAGTATTGTTGCATGTTGAAGAACTGTAAATTGTATTTGTCCTTACAAAATTATTTATTATTACATATGCAAAGTATACGTTATTGTCAGGGAAGTCTAAAGTAGTGGTGCCTTGTTAGAGCTGCTGTCAGCACTGGCTTTAGACATAAACTGCTAGCATAGCAAGTTAGAATAAAAGAAACATTTACTATTTCTAGTCATCCTCTCTTAATATAAAACCAGCAAAACCAGATTTGCAAATATAATTAGGCAATGGGAATTAGGAACAATGTCAAGCAGCTTGCCTTTCACTAAACTCCTGTGCCTGAGCAGTGCTGAAAACTACACGAGCCTGATCAGGGATTCAGAAAGCGCAGCTACGGGGTAGAGCTGTCACCTGCCTCAAGTCTGCTGAAAACTAAATACAGGTGTAGAATGGGCCTTGGATATGTGTAAGAACTTAGTGGAGCTTAGGCTGTCTGAATCTGGCTTTAGACCTAAATAATGTTGTAAGGTCTTGGTCATGGTAACTCCCATAGACACCAGGCAAGCATGAGGAGGTATGCAATTATTAATCAGTTCTTTGATTTTAATATCTAGCATTTCATGCTACAATTACCCAGGATGCTCTGCAGGGGCTGTCTTTATTGTTGGTCATCCTTTGTTGTGGGTCAAGGCATGTTCTTCACATGCAGGTCATCAAAACCGCCCTGACTCACCAATACTTGCTCTTGTGGCTTTTTGCACGGGGTACAGTTCTTGATGCATTTGAATTAACAGTGACCCTTAATATCCAGGATGATTCATCACAATTGCCAATGCATATTTATAGCAGCAAAAATTCATTCAGTGCTAGTCAAGGAAATCATGTGTGAATTTAAGTCCAGTTGGCAAGGTAGTACAGTATCTGAAATGTTGGCTGTGCAGCAGCTGTCATTCTATGCCAATCTATTCTATCATACAGTAAGCAGGTGGCTCACACATATTGTTTTTACTACATATCATTTTAATTTTGCAATGTCTCACTGAAATAGGAAATGTGTGCTACTGCTTTCAATAAGATTTTCTTTATTGAAGCCAGGAGAGCATGTTAATAGCATGCAGCAATTTACAGTGTAGTTGGAGTAATACAGCAGCTGGTGAACCTGTTTATTCCCTATGGCTGTAGTTGCATATCAGTCTTAAGTGTAGCTAATTAACTTCTATTCATTAGAGATTTTACATATAATAAATTCAAGAAGCAAAGAAATACAAGCCCCAAACAGTTTGTGTTCCTTCAGCACCCTTTTGTGATGCTATAATGCAGCAACCCGTCTTCTCTGGCAGACAAGCGTTGCCCTCAGGCAGGCCGAGGAGGACTCTGTGCTCTTCTGTATTTCTGAGATTGGTAATGTTTTGAGGGCTTATCTGCTGAAGGACATGTCTTTCTTGCAGTGTTGCATGCTAGTTGTTTTGTGCGGTAATGATATTTTGATGGATTATAAATAACAGTTTTCACAATATACCACTTTGGTGTTTTCTGCTCATCAGTTAGTGTTTGTGTAGGTCCGGTGAGGCTGGCAGCGTGTGACAGTGTCCAACTATGGACAGTCTTAGCATCCCTGTGCAAATTGTGATCTGCTTCTGGTATTTGATGATCTTGTCGGCTTGCTTGATCCTCTGTATATGTCTTAGCTTTATCTTTTTCTGTCTGGGCAAATAATATTTTCTTTCAGAATAAGCAGTATCTCCTACTCAATTTTTGTTTCCATTTACATTTTTAAATTTTCTGACATTTATTGGCATGGGAGGATATTGTTTGGTTTAATTGTAACTCCTATTCATATTATGGAAAGCTCTCCAAAGGTATTTCTGTTTGTGGGAATTATTGTCAATAGAATTGATAACATATTGTAGGGTTTTTTTTTGTGTGCGCATGTGGCTTTTTTTTTCCTCTGCAAGTTGAGACAGCAGAGCCCTTATTTTGGCAAGGTACTTCAAAAGTGTATTCTCTGAGAGAGTTTTTATGTTAAAAAAAATTAACAAAAATAATTAATTGGAATTAGGAAGGAGAAAAAGGGAGAATAAAGGAATATAGTGTATGGGATTGCCTCTTGTCCTTTAGGCTGTAATGTGTCTTAATTCAAAGTCTTGCATCTAGGTGATGATGAGTTTTTCCTCAGATGAGCCAAAAGGCAATGACAACCTACATGGCTTAGTTCCTAATTGCTTGTTTCATTGCCCTGTTCTCTTTGGGTTCACTTTGTCCTTCTCCCACTTGCACATATTTTCTGGATGTCTCTTCTTGCTCGGTCTGACTTTGTCTCGTCTTCTGTGTCCTGCAAACTTCTTTCACTGTCCCTCTCAGTTGTTGATTTATTCTTACAGCTGTGAGAGTTTACCAGTTCACGTATCATTTTATGCTGAACGTCCAGTTCCTCTGAAAATCCCACTGTGGCTCTTACGTTTTTCCCAAACCAGAATTATTAAGGCTGAAGATAAGATCAAATGAAAGATCAAAATCATCCTCTCCTCTAAAATTCAGCCATTTTCTACGCTGTCATGCTACTGGATGCTCTGGTACAGCAGCTCCCTGCAGTTGTGTCATTTGAACACTGAGTGGCACTAAAGCCCATGTCACCGACAACACAAGGTATTCCAAAATACAGTCTGTAACTCAGGAAGATGCAGACTAGTACATAACATGTGAGAGGGTTTTTGTATGGCTGGGAGGAGAGGTGTTATATATGCAAGCTTATAGGAGGCATTACATAGCTTGACATGTTGCCTCTCCAGTTATTTTGAGAAGGAATTTATCTGGAGGACTAGTAGTACAGTTTAGCTAGGGATCATACTGAAACCACTGAAGAAGTCTGAACATGACATTGACTTTTTTTTTTTTTTTAAATTTAATTACTTGCCTGTAAGTCTTAGCTTCAAGCAGGTTCAATATGTTAAAAGCAAGCCATTCTTCCAGAAGTTCTACATCAATGTGAATTTCAAAGAAATTTCTCAGTTTGTTGCTTCGAAGGTGTAGAGAAATGCCCAATGCTCTAAGTGCTATTGAACAACCTTGATAACATTTCTAAAAATTATTTGTGGGCAGTAATTAGTATTTTGCAATACCCCATTGTTCTGGTGAAATTTTGTACAGTTTAAAGTTAGCTGATCCCTACCTCCTACTTATTCAAAAGACACAGCTGATCTTCCTCAAAAAAAATCCAAACAACCAACCCTCCTGATTTTATTGTAGGAGCAGTGTTTTTGTGACTAGTTCATGACATGAATGTTGCATTCAGTTTTCTTTAAGAGTTCAAGATCATCCGTACTTTTCTCAAAGAAAACACCTGGGATTTGACCTCAGACTTTGTTTGACTATTTTTACAGGAGCTCAAGTCTGGGCCAGATATGGCACATTGGCTTCATTCATTGTGCTGAGGACAGGACTGTACACCTGGCTCTGACCTGAAATGCTGGAGGAGTAGCTGTACTATGTGCTTAAAAGTGAAACTCTGTGGAAAACCACCAATTTCAGGCATAGCATAGTGGTCCTGTTTCGAAGTATGACTTACATGCAGAAAACAAGTCAGACAAATGAAGCTAACTGTAAAAATACCTTCCAGTCCTCTCCTTACTTATTTTACATCTTTCCCTATGACAATACAGCCATTGGAAATTATTTAATCTCAGTGCACTGAATCAATTTCTGAGTTTCCCACAGAACCTGCTTTGGCTTTTAATCCTTTCCAGAGAGTGATAGGACACAGCATCTTACTGTTTTTCTCACTTGGTCAAAGTTACTTTAGTCACTGAATTGTGAATACAAGTGTCATGCCCGATTTATTTAGTCACTAATCAGGTTGTGCATTACTATACTGTATTTCTCTTCACAGCTGGCAGATGGTTACTAGGTACAGAAGGATTTTAAGTGGGCAGGGGGGACTTTAGTGGCACTTTTTGCCACTTTCCATCTGCACTCTGTGGCACTGCCTCGCTTATTCACACCACTGTGAGGCAGGTAAGAATTTCTTCCAGTTAGGTGAAACTGACCTAGATGGACAAGGTGTGGCATCATCTAGAAAAGTTAACAATTAACCTACACTTAGAACAGAAAAACCTTAACTTCATGTCTAAGCACAACTTAAGTTGGAATTGTAATGATGAAAGTCTACAGAGTCCTGAACTGATTTTTATCAGAGAAAGGTAAATGAGCTTTAATCAACCACAGGTTCATTCAACTCTGTGGTTTGCATTAAATTTCTCACTGGCTCGGTATTTGAGATATGGGAAGGTGAGACTGCCAGCATTATCATAATTTAGTAATTCAGGCATGGCTCAGATACGAACCTATGTACTGCGATGATAGAAATATAGTTATATTCTCTGAAATAACACCAAGAAATACAGGATGTTTCAAAAAGATGAACCAAATTTCAAAGCAGTAGTGATTTCAAATTGAGTTTGTCTTTTGAAACACCCTGTATAATAAGTATAAATTATCTCCAGTGTTAGGATCATTGACATGCAAAAAAGTGCTCTTTCCCCAAACAGGTTAACCTCTTGACAACCCTGAATACAATTCAAGCAATTTAGTGTATTCCAGTTGTGTAGTTGCAGCTTGGCCTGAGGACGTGAGAAGAAACAAAGTCTATATAAGAGAGGAAATCCCTCTCTCTTAATGTGGTGGGAAAAAATGGATGTACTTCTGAACTTTTTCACTAGATCTAGCAAGAGGCAGCACAATTCAAGCAAAATGTAGATTTTACAAAGTGATCCAGGTATCATGCCAGATATTTGAGATGTGACTTTTTTGTAGCTGAGACCTGCAGCATTATCCTGTCTTGGGGTAGGGCAGAGCAATTTGTTCTTATGAGAAGGCTCTAGACTCTGTGCCTTTTCCAGTCCCTCTGTTTTGAGTGCTTCACGGGGTACCTGGGACCAACCCTGCACTCCTGGTGTCCCCCTTGTCTTGGCTGCAGCCCACTGCAGCTTCCCCATGTCATAGTTTCCTCTTTGTGGGAACCAGAGCACTGGGGGAGAAACAGTAAAATGGCAACGTTTTGATATGGGTATGTCAGAGTGGGAACCGCAGTAGATGAGAAGCAGTCTTTGGTTCTTTCAACAGTTTAGACATTAGTGTCACACACTCTAAGTAGTTTGATAACTTGAGCACAGTTTGACATCATTTTGGTCAAGGTTTTAGTCAGTCCATCATTGTTTTCAAGACAAAACCTGACATCAATGTCAAATTATGCAGCAGCGCCCCACGGTACGTTTCCAGCAGTGCAGTTAAGTCAGAGTGATATTTATGTTTGATGTTTCACGTGATCCTGATAAGCTCACATTTTCACTCTAGTGTGTTTTCATGTGTGCACTGAGAGTACTAGAGGAATTGTGGAAACTTTGGCAGCTTCTGGTCCTGCCTGCAGATGGTAACATATTTTACCTGTATCAACATGTTGCTTGTGTTTTTTTAGGAACAAGCGACAATTCCTTGGACTAGAGCACTAGTACAGGCATTGCTGGGCATAATGCAATGGCTAGGGAGTGGATTTACATCCCTGTCCTTACACTGACAAATCTACAAATAACGTGGTTGTTACAGAGGCACCCCAAGACTAATTTAAGGGACAACATGGTCCAAAACAACTTTTATTAAACCGGTGAGAAACAGGGTTTTAGCACTCCAAAAGTGACTTAAATACAGGTTCGGGTATCAGTTGAGGAAAATTATTAAGGGGCAGCAACTAGTACAACAGGCAGTCCACAGAGTGCATGCACGTGGCTTCACCCAAAACAATGCCGGAACCACCCCCGAGTCCCAGAGGAGTACACACTTGCCTGAATACGGTGCGGGATTATTCTTAAAGAGATACAGGTAAAGCGTATGCTCGCGATTCCGCGAGGGTAAATTTATAATACACTCACAATTCTGCAAGGGTTAATTTACTTACACGTGCGAATGTGCACGGAATACTACACGTGCTTATGTGGAAGCACGGGAGGAAAATACACTCGCGATTGTGCGAGGATAAATTTATAATACACTCGTAATTGTGCGAGGAAATAAAGTTACACTCGCGATTGTGTGAGGAAATAATTTAAAGTACGCGTGCAAATGTGCATGGAATAAAGTTACACTCGCGATTGTGCGAGGAAATAAAGTTATACGTGCTTGTATTAAGCACGGGAAGTTACACGTGCATATGTGCACGGAAAGGATAAATATACTCGCAATCTTGCGAGAAGTTTTACTCACACCCGTGGCGGCAAGGCAAGCGGGGTCTCCATCCTGGGGAGGGGGGGCTCTCGGCGGCAGCATCTTCAGCTCGTGCTCTGAGAGACCGGCGACAATGGGCACAGTGTTGACGAGAGAGTCCCGTTTTTATACTGGCTGATCAGACCTGACTGTAGGCATTCTAGAAACTTCTCTGCACCCCCACACCGTGTGTGGGGTGCCCCTGAAGCCTCCAAACATCCTCCACACTGGTCACAGGTGCCCAGCGGCTCTCTGGCGCCTTGGCAATCCCTTCTCCTAATGGCCCTGGCCAGGGTGCTCTGGGCCAAACAAAAGAAGCTGTTGGCCTCAAGTAGCAGAGAGAGGGAGACGTGCCTACTCCCTCCATACTGAAGGAGGTGGGGGGGAAAGAGGGGGGGTTTGCATTCTGCCACAGTGGTATTTCCAGAAATGGCGACATTGTACTAAATGGCTTGTGTGTCTTCTTTTTAAAATCTCTTAATGGGCTTAAAGACCCTATAAATAGATGAGATACAGAAACCCCACACTCACTGTCTTAGAGATTCACAGACATGCAGATAAGATTTTTTGAGAACTCTGGTAAGAGTCTGTACAAATAATTTTATCTATGTGTTTAATGTTACAAAAATAATCCCTGTAATATTGCCATATTAGTATTTCTCAGTTTTATCTTTATATCTAGAATTTAAATCTTCTGTTTTTTCATCTCAAGGAGGAAAGTACAATTGTGTTTGAGCTTATTTTTTCTGTTTTTCCCAAGCAAAAATTTCCAGCTCAGTTCTGTGGTTTCTGTGTTTAATTTTGGTCAAAATCAGATAAAAAGTGGATTTCAGACTTTTTGCTGACACTTACTCTGTAAATGATCTCTCTTCTTTCATGTGAAATGCAAGACACCTTGGGGTCTAACACTCTGAAAGTGTTAGATGGGTCAAATGTGGCTATTGGTATCTGAGCAATTTGTGTGAAATCCTTTTGAAGTCCTTGGAGAGGAGCAGGTACTCTAGATCACAAATCACCTTATCTGTTTACCTTAAGGTGAGATTAATTATAGCTGAGAAATGCTTCTTTTTCTCTCTATAAACTATAACATTAGCCTGGATTGCTCATGGAAATTCAGGCTGTCAATGTTGTAAGTATGTAATTTGAACAGACTCCAGTTTGCTGATCTTCCTCTGTGTACTGAGGCTCCATATTGTTTTAGATGTGCCTTTGTGAGTGCCAAGCAGAGGGGAGTAATCACATCTCTGTACATGCTGGCTGTGATCTTGCTAATCCAGTATATAGAGCTGACCCATCCCAGGTAGAGGACTCTGCATTTCTTGTTAAACTTCATGAGGTTTCTGTCAGCCCACTCCTTCAGTTTGCTGAGATCTTATTGAATGGCTGCCAGGTCCTCCAGTGTATCAACCACTTCTTTTAGCTGAGTGCCTCTCCATGGGCTTTGGGAGGACTTTTTCTGTCCCATTATCTGGGTCGTTGATATTAAACACTTAAGGCACTAGATAGGATTAGCCCCAAAATTGACTGCCTGGAGTTACATTACTGCACTACTGCAGTTACATTTTGAACCATTGACCACTAGCCTTTGGGCCAAAAGGCCCATCGAGCTTCTCACTGATTTTATGGTTCACCCATCCAGTTCATATCTCTTCAGTTTCTCTGCAAGGATGCTATGGGGGGGGGACTGCACTGAAAGCCTTGCTAATGTCATGGGAGATGATAGTACTTGCCTTCCCCATGCCCACAAATACAGCCATTTCATTTTAGAAGACAAACAGGTTGGTTAGGCCAAACATGCTTGCTTTAGTTTTGAGCTTTAGGAGAAATGCTTTGAAGTATGCTTGCAGCTTATGGAACACAGGACACTAACAGTCGTGTATTGGAATGCCCAATATATTTTTATATCATTGTTATTACTATCAGACGTAATGAAACAGGGCTCTACCACATATTGTGTAGCCTTCCTAAGGGAAATCTAATGCGGTGAAATTCTTACAAAACTAAGGAATCCTTATCATTGACTTCAGTGAGGCCAGAAATTCAGTAAAGGTTTCACTTTCTCTGTCCTATTTACCTTCTTATTGGGAAACATGGATGAATTTGTTCTCTTTGCAGATCTTAAAAGCACAAGTGAAAAATGTTTCTCTTTAAAGATGGTTTACTTTGCAGTAACTATTGCAGTATATAAGAAAGAAAACAATTACAATTCAGTGGAAAATCTTTCCAAATCCCTGTTTTTGACTGGAGTTGGCTATGCCAGTAAGGAACACACTTTCATCTGACATAGCCCATTTGACTGTACTGGAGCTGTGCCAGTTTATATGATGCTGCTGGTCTTGTGAACATGCAAGCCAGTCAGGATCCTGGATTCTGGATCTCAGGTAAGATATTTTTGGGGCAAATGTAGCATGTGGGAAAATAAAAAAGGACATGTACTCCTGTTTCACTAGTAGGTCAGTATTATTATTTTACAGGCAAGAAAACTGAAGCACAGCAAATGTTTTTCTCGTATGTAGTGGACAGGGCAGCAAAACGGACAAAGGCAATATTTTGAAACACAGGAAGCACTTTAATGGCAACACTGTAATCTTTATCAATAGTGGGTTATAGGTTTTGTGAAAAGCGAGCAGAGAGCTAGAAATTAGGTAGCTAGTAAAACATGCTTACAATGAACACTACTCATGTTATATTATTTTTAAAGTATTTGTCAGAATAGTTTCATGTATGGCAAGAAGGTTGCTCAGGCTGGAAGGAACGTGTGATTAGCAAATACAGTGAGAGTTTGTGTTTATTCATTTTTATTTAATCACTCAGAGTATGGTCTCGGAGGAGGAAAAAATAATTGCATCTGTTAAAAGAACTCCATGATACTAGGGCCAGGTTCCTACCAAAGGTGATGAGTAGGGAGGGAGCTAGATTGCCAGCTCCATAAATTATCTGTACTACTGGTTTGATCATCAAGGAACTTCAGTGTTACGAACAATCTAGAGTGGGATTTTTACTGAAATATTTGGAACTTTAGTAGCTTTGTTTTTAGAATTTTAAGAAATAAATGACATTCTCTATGTGTGGGTATTTTTTTTCTCTTTAGATTTGACCTATGTTGAATGAACTTTGTATTCAGAAAACTTGAGGAGGAGGTGGGTGTGCTTTTTCTGCCAAGAGTAATTGATTTAGCCAAAGTGGTGTTGCAAACAAACCACTGGGTTGCCTGCAAATCAAGACACAGTTGAGAATCCCAGCAGTTGGGATAATGCTTCTTACCCAAGCTGTAATGAGAAAAATGGATTTTTCATTTGTCCAATAATATTTCCTCCCCTCTTGTAGGGACTGTTCAGTATCTGATAAGGGGAATATGTTGGAAAGTTACTTAATGATTTTGGGAAATACCATATTAGTATATGAAGTTCTAAGCTTATCAGTGGCATAATCAGAAAAAAAACTCACAAGCTTCCTGAGTTTCAGTTTGATCTTCTACAACTGGGTCAAAAAGTACCTTCGTTAATATATGACCAGGCTACAAAAGCTGCATGTCTGCAGCCCTTTGATTAAATGTGAGTTTAGCTGGTTCATCAACATTGCAAGGAAAGAAAAAAAATAATTGGACTTTACTTGATTTCTGTACCAAAGCACATATCATACTGTATTTTACAAAATGTAACAGGAAAAATATAATCAGTACAAACTTCAAAAGATAAAAGGTTTGAGGTGATAAGGTGATATCTTACTGCCACAGAAGCTGATAGTAGAATTTCCATTGACACCATGGAGTTCAAACTTCATCTTTTGTTTGTTATTGTTAGGCTTGTCTGGGTTTACATCAACGTAAGTACATATTACAGAAATATTTTCTTTGATTCTTGTCTTGTTTCTGAAAAAATTGTAGTTTTACTTGAAATACAAATACCAGTAAAAGGTTGCAAATAAACCACCTTTTAAAGGTTTTATTTATTAAAGGATTATTTTTCTGATAAATTTGCGCTAAGCCTACTCCTCTCATTGTCTGGTTTTGAATACTGTGTGAAATTGTTCATTCTACTGCTAAAATCTGTTGGCAACCTTTTGAGTGCTTTTTTTTTTTTTTTTTGATTATGAAGGTGGAGAGAGCATCAGAGAGACAAAAATGGCTCAATTAGGTAGATCTAAAACATTTCTACTACAGGGACACTTCAAAATGCATAGGCACTTCTTTTGTTCAGTTTTGTAACTACGAAAGCTTAGCTCTGAATATCAGACAAAGTTTTGAGAACTGGATCTCAACTGGAGGAATTCATTTGGATACCTTTTTTACTGAAACTGTGTGGAAATCTAGAGGTTACGCTTGTGTACAGAAGCTACTAACTGTGCCTTTGGTGTGAATCTCCTTTTTAATTCCATGCTAAACTGATTTTGGAGCAAAGAGTGGAGACTCTGGCCTGGGACCATGCTAAGGTGAAGGATAGGGTAGGAAGGGTGAGAAGAGCCAATGCTTGAGACTCCCTGAAGGGGACTGTGACACCACGTTAACTAAATATCATTCTAGTATTCCTTTCCTATGCAGTCTTAACTCTTTAGGTGGCTGCAACAAAGCCAAATATCTGTAAATTCTCAGTTCAAATCTAACAGCTCAGATGTGACATCATGCACACTGCACTGCTTCAAGGAGCCATGTGGCTTGGGTGCAGATGAGTCCAGTTCTCATGGCTTTGTGCTTCTGTTTCTGGGTTTAACACAGAGAGCTTTGGTGTTCTAGACATATGTGCAAAAGAGTACTGTTCATAAACTGTACACATCTCAAGGCATAGTTCTTCTGATAGCGGAATGAAAACCTACGGAAAAGCTTCTGGCTGAAGTTTTGTGTCTTTTGCTCCATCACAGTAAAGGCCATGTGATGCGTGTGCTCTGTTATAGACCCCCTGATGAAAAGCTTAGAGTTGAAGGCAAGTGACAGACAAAGGATATGATTAGGATTTAAAAGGTGAAAGTAGATACATTCACTTCATGATACTTTCTTTAGTATGTATTTACAACCTTTAAATATTGCAAACAAAACCACAGACACCCTCATCCATTGTTCCCTGTAGGTGGCCCTATTAGGAACTCTCCTTGAGGTGCAATGCTTATGGGAATGATCATGTTCCATGTTGTGTAAAACAGGATGATCCAGAGGTCAAAGGTGTATAGTCTGGTTTCCCAACAATACATTGTTAACCCACGTTTTGGAATACTGTAGATTTCTTGTGCAAATTGGAATAGGTCAGAGGAGCTATGACAATAATGCAAAGTCTGATCTTGCAGTAAGGAATGAGAGGCACTATAAAGGAAGAGAAATATTAACACAATACCTGCCTGTATAAAGAAAATCCCGATGTTAGAGGACTTCTTGACCTAGAAATAGGAGATGTAGCAAGATCCAATGACTTGAAGCTCAATCTAGACAAAGGTTGTCTTACATCTGTAAGACAGATGTTTAGTTACAGTTTGCTGTTAGAGTAACTGAGCAAGAAACAGTGTATTATCCCACCCTTGCAGGTTTTAAATTACGCTAGCCTAATCTTTCTGGAGGATTATTTAGGTCAGTGACTAATCGGGGCTTGATTCAACATATTTTATGTGGAAAGTCAGATTAAATGGATGATATGCCTGAGGAATTTCTTTCACTTGAAAAATAACCCTAGAAGGGTAGCTATCTTAGTAATTAGCAAGCTGATGTATTGATTCATTTTACGTATTATTTTATTAGGTAGAGAGTCTTTAAAGCCTCTTGATTTTATTTTAGATTTTAAAGTATTTTTCTCTAATATTAACTTAGCAAAAAGCAAAAATCAAAGGTCCAGTTTAGAATCAGAATACCATAAAAATCATAACCTTTGGTAGATGATCCATTTTGGGCAAAATTGAGAAAGTAACAAATATTTGGTGCTCTTTACCAACACAGATTGTCTCACTGTGTTACAGGAGTTGTAGGATTGGGCTTGTGGACACAGACATATTTCATTGGCATTACATTTTTGGCTGAAGAATGTGAGAAGTATTAGTGAGACAATTATTAGAATACTTTTTTTTTTTCCCCTGTTTCTGATGCTAAAAGAAAAAAAGAGATTATGTCACAATTGAAGAATACATCCCAGTCAGCTCTGAACCTTTTTGGATCATATTTAAAATAAATTAACTTAGAGTCAAATAATTTCAGACAGGGTATATTAGTAAAAGAAAGAACTATTACTGTTTTCCAATGAAATGAGAAACACAACTGAGTACCACCTGTCACAAAAACAGTACAATGATCCAGATGGTTATTTATTTTCAGATAGGGAGGGAGAATGGAGAGAGGAAAAACTGATGCCAGAATTATTATTATTTTTTTTCTTTTCTCCTCCCCTCCCATTTGTTACCTTCTTCTCAGAATCGTTTCTCTAATTGCAGGGGGAAAAAAATTCTTAGGAATAGGTTATATTGATGGGATGTTCCTTTTGATATCTAAAGGTAGTTCACTTTTTTTTTTTACTAGCATGAAATGCAGTTTGAGAGGTCCACCCATTACTATCTCATCTTGTGCAATCTCTAAGACAAAAATAGAATGAAAAGCATTTTGGCTGCTTGGTAGAGATTTCTTTTCCCCCTGAAGCTTAGAAATTATTTTGCAATTTTACTTGAAATAGAAACACCTGTAGCAAGTTCAATTTGGTTCAATTTCATTAAAGAAATATTTTTATGGTAAATATGCACAGTATGAGAATTTGAACTAATGTGTATCGTGTGTGTATTTTATTTACCAGTGTATTTGAGGCTTGAGCTTAGGAAGGAATCAAGAGAGGGCAAACTGATCTAACCCTAGTCTTTTCTGATTTTGAACATTGTGTGAAATTGTTCACTGTGCTGCTAAAATCTACTGGCAACCTTGTTAGGTCTGACAGAGTGCAGGTTCTTTTTGGAATGAAGAACATGGTGAGAGTATTGGACATAGATGTAAATGAGTGAATCAGGATTTAAGCATTTCTACCATGGAGACATTTTAGAGCAAGTAGTTCTCATACTGAGTTTTGTAACTAACTATGTAGAAATCAAGAGTTTGCTCTTGCTTAGTAGCAATTCCCACCCTTCCTCCATCCTGGTAACGTAACATATTTTATGACTAAACTGGGAGAACATTGAGATAAATGGTTTAAATAAAGCATTTCTTTTAAATTATAGCTATATTTTGAATCACAAAATGAAAACTGACAGAAAGGCATGACAGTAAAGTGGTACTGGGCCAATGAGTAATAGCAGGCTTCTGTGGCAGCTTTTATGCACATATAAAAATATACATATACAAATAGCATTGCTTATTACATGAGAATACCTTTTTGGGACTAAGGTGGAGGAAGTACCTGTCACTTGATAATTAAGAAGTACTCTTCAGGTAGAAAACCAGAACTTTTATTATGAAGACTTCTCCTACTAAGTCTTGCAAGCCCTCTCATGAGCTTGAATTCTGTGATTTTTAAGTCTCCATTTTGGAGCTGCATCTTATCACACATCTATGTTTGCATATACAGAGCTATGTCAGCGATGTACAAGTCAGTGGGAATTATTTACATCCTTGACCACTTCTCTGTCAAGCCCAGATAAGTAGACATATGCCCCCAAAATCTATTCAATATACCTCCAAAGTACTTTGAGAAGGGGCTGAGCCCCCTGAGTGTATTTGCCCTTCTATATACAATACAGCCCTTGTGAATAGTTTTTAAGGAATGAAACCTCTGAGTTACTGGCTGGCTGAAGACCAAAGGGGTAAGAAGCAGTTTTAGGAAAGAGAAGAATAAAAGTCAAATTTCACTGTCTTTATTTCCTTCTGAAAGATGACAGCAGGCAAGGATCAGGTCAGTTTCTGACCTAAATTCAGAATGTTATTGAACAAGAAAAATGTTTCCCCTTTTCCAGTTGAAGTTGGCTTTAGGAGCTTTATCACTGTAAAACTATATGTAGAAGCCCTTGCTGTTTCATTTATGTAGTGCATTAGAAATGGATATAAAGACAAAATTAGAGTCTGACGTAAATATGTCACAAAAGTAGTTATTTCAGTAGCATATCTTAGGTATCAGAGAATAAATATTACTTTCTCTCTTTGGTGTGATGTGCTGCTAGGTTGTTACTAAAAATCAAGTAGTATCTTAGTTATGTTTGTTCAAAAATAGAACTTTCAGCTCAGTCCTATATGTTCTACCACTTGTTTGTGGAAAGCCTTTGGCTTTGAAGCTTTTGCATTCAACATTTTGGATCTTCCTATTGAAGCATGTTTGTCACAGCTGTTGAAGGAATGTCTTGCACTTCAGCTATTAATTTGTGGCTTTTTAGCTACAGAGGTCTGTCGTATTTTCCTGTGAGTGGAGCAGGACGATACAGAATGATTTGGGGAGGTTTATTATTTAATGGAGTTTTTCCATATTCCATGTATTATTCATAAAGGTGAACTGTCTGCAAAGTGCTCTGATGAGATCTTAACTCATGATCTTTGCAAAATCTGATTTTCTCTTGGGTTTCGCTTTTACATGTGTGTGAATAAGTGTATTTTGGGGAGTGAAAAGCGTAAATGCCATTGAACTTGATATATTGCAGTACCTTATTAAAAACGCCCTTGGAGAAGCTTGAGATATTTAGGCAGAGAAGGCTAAGAATATTTATACTGATGTTCATTGAAATAGCTACCTGTAGACTGAAAGTTTTTGGTCATCCCAGTTTCACAAGCGGTATATTCACTTCAAATCCTTCTTCTTTAAAGACGGAAAATCTCTTTTAAACACATTCCTTTCCCAGCTTCATCATGACTTTTATAGCTTAATTATAAGCTCCTACAAATAGGGTTTTACTGCACAACTGCTGACACGGCCTTACCTCTAGTGACCTGAATGGCCTCCTATGTTAATTACTGTAGATCAGTCATTATGTTATAAAAATACGCATCTGGATTCTTTTCTAGAATCTGGACCGCAGTGCCTATCTGTACAGTGTTACATGTGTATTTCACTATGTACAAAGACCAAATTTCTCAGTTGTGGCTCAGAAAAATGGCCCATTTCTTTATATGAACCAGCTTTGACCCCCCTGTCCCTTATAGCAACCTCTCAGCTCTGTGTCTTGCTTTGCCGATGTACAAATAAATCAACCTGGAAGATCTTTAGGAGACTTGAAGAACATATCTTATGGCAGCTGAAATTAAATCAGATTTAGTGAAACTATTTCTTGATCTACTTTTAGACTGCAAAGGGTATCCAAAACACAGAGAATGGCCTGCTGCTTTGGCAAGGAAATCAATGTTAACATTAGCAATGTTAACATTAACAGCAACAGGGAGACAGAGGTTTACTTGTTTGCTTATTTTTCCGAGTCTCGTCTCTGTTCATTTTGATTCTTATGCACACAGGTTTAGATGGCCATGTTTTTTGGGGAGATGTGCTGGGAAGTGATGAATATGAGAATTTCTCCAGCTCAGCTGTCTTAGCAGGCAGCATCACACTTGTGTACTTAATAATACAGGTGTTGTGGGAGCTCAGCTATCCTTATGCTTACTTGGATATCCAAGTTTAGGCCTCGACAATTGTTTGTGTAGCTTCCTGGAGTTTTGGTATGGCCAAATGTAACCATTGAGTTGAAGAGGCACCTAGACTAGAAGCTACATGTGTAGCAGGCTCGAATGATAAAACTGAGTAAAAAAGGGGTAAGGCTCCTATTAACTGCATTCAGAAGGATATGGTAATCGGATATGTGTTTATAACTTGTGAATAAAAGGAGATGGTGTGGTTATTTCAGTGGAGAATGGGACAGACCTCAATTTTGAAGATGCTGTGTGGGTCTAAAGGTGAAAGCCTGGTGGGACCGAGCAGAGGATCTCTGTTTTTCAGTGCTCTTCTGATGCTGATGAAATCAAAATGAATCTTGGCCCAAAACTGCACTGAAGCCACAGTCTCGGGGGGACTGTGGCTCAAGCTTGGCGTAAAGTTGTAACTCCCGGGCCGTGTCTTGATGCTTGCAGTAGTGTCACTCGCAGCTCTGTGTTTGCGGTCCGGTCCCGCCCGCCGCTCTTTCCTCTCGGGACACGGAGCGCGCTCCGATGTTGGCGGCGCGTACTGGACAGCGCCCGCCGAAGGAAAGGGCCGGCGTGAGGAACCGATGCCACAAGCGTGCTCGGGCGCTGGTTTGCAGGCGCAGCCGTGCAGCGGCGAGGTCCGCCCGCCTTCACCGGCCCGCCGGGGGCTGGCGGCGGCGGTTGGATCCGGCCGCATCCCGCAGGTGGATCCGGCTCCTGTCTCCCCCCACACTGGGGCTGGCGGTGCGCGGGGCCATGTGACTGGTGCGCGCTTCCTGCCTCCGCGCCACCTGATCCGCGGAGGGAGCGCGGCGGCGCGCGGAGCCCGGCGCAGCCCAGCGGCTCCCGGGGAGCGGGGGCTGGCGGGCGGCGGGGAGGGCGCCGCCGCGGCCCCGCCGCCGCATGGAGACCCAGGACCAAGGGGCGCAGATGGAGCCGCTGCTGCCCACGGTACGGCTGCCGCAGCGCGGCCGCGGCGGGTGCGACGCGCCCCCCGGGGAGGCAGCCGGGGAGGGGGCGTAGGGGGCCGTCTTCCTGCCCGCCTGCGCTGGGGTTCGGAGACGGTTTCTCGGTGCGTGGGGAAATAGGTTGGCTCGCTTTGGTGCCGGGCGATGCAGCGGGGGTGTCTGGGCGCCACGGCGCTCGGGGATGGAGCGGTGTGTGTTTGTGCGTGTGTGTACGTGTGTTCTGCCGGGACAAGCACCCTGTTCTCCGGCTCCTCCCGCTTCAGGCATCCCGTTTTCCTCGGTACTCCCTCTCTCCGCATCCCCCTGCCTCTGACATCTGCTTCCTCAGGCTCCCGCTTGCCCTTCTGCTTCCCGGCGGTGGAGTAGTGGGGGAGCGAGCACCTGTAGGCTGCTCTGTGGGGATCCCGCTGGGTGCCGGTGCTGGCTCTGCCGGTCCCTGCCCCCGACTCTTTGCAGACCGCCGAGAGATCAGCTGAGGTCTGGCACTTGCATGGCAGCGTCTGTCTCCCTCCACATCCCGGTCTCTGCTTCGTGCCGCGGTGTCGCAGTTTCTTGTGCTCAGACGCGGAGCTGCTAATCCCTGGGGTTGTTGTCATCTGGGGGAATATGCGGTGTGCCCTTGCCTCCGAGCACAGGGTGATTACACGGCTATGGCTGGGCAGTGTTTCTTCAGCAAATATGAAAGGAGTCAGTTGGTGGGGGACTTTTTACACTGTTAGATCAGTGGGAACCCTATTTCCTGCCTGGCATCCCCCATACACAGGGTTTGCAGACACACAAAAGGTGTAAGTGTGGGTGTCAGTCTTGATCTTACACTGAAATTCTGTTTGTGAATGGTGGTTACTGCCTTGTGCTGGAAATCAGACGGTCTGGGATAGGGAGAAGTCTTTCATGTGCGTGCACAAGCACTTGACTGTATGCACACATCCCTGTGAACACACCGCATAAGCCTGCAGAGGCTTCGCTGGCTCCTGAAATGGCTCTGTGTTAGCATGATGAGCTGCACAACGTTGACAAAGCTTGAAAGAGACAAGTCTCAGCTGCTGCAGGTTGATGAGATGCACTCGTGGCAATTCTGTTATTTTTAGGATCTGTTTTTCCATCACCTGTTGATGTTGCCCATTTTTCAATCAGGTTGCAGGTTGCTACACAGTGTGAGGTTATCTCTGGCATCTCGTTTCTCCTTGTGGCAGGGACGGATTTCCCTGTTGCTCTCTGGTTATCTTTTATGAATCCTAATTCATATTACTTGCTGCTCTTGCAGTTTCTGACACTGGAGTAGAAGAAGGTCCTGTCTTTTTCACTGATGGACTGGCTGTCCAGTTCCTTTCCTTAGAGAGACAATTCAGAGTAAATCTGATTTCCATCTGTAGTTCATGATGACTGATTCTGTGGAAGTCTTAGTCATCAGTGTTTCACACCAATGCAGTAGTCTGCAGTTGGTAGCAGTCTCACTTTTGCTTGTACCTTGTGAGTCTACATGCTGGTCTTGCTTTGACAGTTTTGTTGTCTCTGCTTGTGCAATGGCTGCTGTGCAGGGAGTCTGAGGAGTCAGCTTTCAGAGGGTGCAACGCACAGGATTGCCTTGTGCTGTCTGGCTTTAAGTTTGTTCCGCCAGGGCTGTGCACAGAAAAAAAGGGCTGTTGCTGTGGTTGAGAGGACCAAAGAAGATGGTATTTCTTGTCTGTGGATGAGAGGAGAATTGTCCCCGCTTCCCTGTGCAGCCCTGCCCTGTTGCAGTACCTGTCTGCAGAGCTGCAGGTCCCCATCAGTGCTGTTGCTCATTAGGTTTGTGGCCTGGTTCCCACCTCCATTTACTGCAGCTGACTAGTTCAGCAGCTTTTATGTTTGCTTCAGGTGGGGAAGGGGCACTTCTGTATTCCATGTAATATTTATTGTGGCTCATCCTCCTCCTCAGTCCTCTCTTGCTGTTTGTGGTAGAGCCTCCGCAGGTCAACAAGGCAGTGTTGCTTTCCTGCCACAATGATGGCAAAGGCACAGCTCCATCAGTCTTCAAGATTTCTCTGTCCTGGTGGCTTTTTCTCTGTGCTTCAAGCAATAAAGTGTGTGTGTGTGTGCTCTGGCACTCGGATGCTGGCCAGTGTCTAGAGCCCTACATGCGGTAAGGCAGAAGTGGCTTTTGCGTGGTGGGGGTCTTGTTCCTGGAGTCATAGCAGAGTTTAAGGAGCAGGAATTGGTGCTAACTCCTGTGCTGTTGGCTTGGGAGGTAACACCGTGACATAGAAGTACCTTTGGAGTACTTCTCTTTTCAGGATCAATCGTCGTCTTGACTGGAAACAAACGGAACAGAAATGCAAGCTGTAAAATGGATATAGTTCTCTTCCCAAGCATTAACCCAGTTCGATGGACTCTGGGTATGAAGAAAAAGGTTCCTAGCTGAAGGAACTTGTTTCCTTCAAGAGCTTAGTCTAATGGCTGTAGTATATGCAGCAGATTTTTTTTTAAACGAAACTGTAACACATACTTTTTAATTGTTATTTATAGTAAAAAGAAAGCGATTGTAGTCCTTGATTAATTTAATCTTCTAATGGTGCTCAGAGATTGTGAAGCCTCAATGTAATTTCCCACCCAAATCCACCAGTCTGTACGAAGTGGAGTGTTGGTCGTATATTGTTATTGATTTATTATACAAGCTTTTAATCAAAATCCCCAATCCCTAGCAATTTGCAAAATGATAAAATACATTATTGCCTGTGGTTTTGAGGAGTTAAATACTTCCTTATCAGTCTCTTTTCACAAACACCTTTTGGAAACAGTTCTTCCACAGCAACAGCACCTTCGTTAGCGGTTAGGCTACTGCTTCTTGATATTTTTGCAGTGTGGGCAAATTTCTGCGAAAACTATTAGAAATCTATTCCGAATTGTCTGTAAGTGCAGCATCGTAGAAATAAATGAAAAAAGAAATTGTTCAATTGGAAACGGTTTGTTCAAACTGCTCTTTTTATTGTTCAATACATATACTAATATGGTAAAAAAATGCAGACTTGTATGCTTTCTGTATCATCTAATGTTTTATTTACCAGTCATCACGTGTATTTTTTTTCAGTACGATGGTTCAGTGTGCTTTCAATTACTCACAACTATTTTAAAGATTGCCAAGGAGTCATCATTTGTTTACAGCATGGGACAAACAATCTGCAGATCATGTGTACAAAGATATTTACTGATTTCTAATTAAAGGACCAGATATTGTTAATTTGCCTGTGTACATGTATACCTCATTGAATGTAAATTATTTTGCAAATTGTCACTTAAGGGAGTGTATTTATAGCTAAAGTATTTATTCCTGTCTGTTCTGGATCTCTATTGTATTCAAGTTGAAAATGACTTTCAGCGTTGTTATCTGACAGAGGATTGATGCTGCAGATATACGGAGCATTTATAGACAAAGTGCAGATATTTTTGTTAACTGTATTTATGTTCCTGTGTTTTCTGAAGGTAACAGTAAAAGTCATGTATGTAAAGCCAAACTGACTCTTCCTTTCTAATTTTATATTCTCTCACCTTCCTCATTCAGTCTTAAAATTCAAAAGCTGTTTCATTTTATTTATTTGTTTATTTATTTTAAAAATCTGGTAGATACAAGACCTTGAAGCATGATGTTGCTGATATATGCACTATGGTGTGATATGGTACATATGCACTAGGTAGATACCATTTTTTATCGAGTACTGTTGTCGCTGCTGCAAATGGCACACGGTTATTACTACTTAGGCCTGCGTATGTGGGAGAACGGTATAGCGAGATCTTGGGTAGTAACTATTTTTAATGTAGCAGGTGAGTGTGGGAAGCTGCTCACAGGAACAGGCCAAATTCTTTTGCTTTTGTTAATGCTGAGTGGGACCTCCGGCAAGGCGTGCAGACGCGATGTATTGCTCATTGTGAGAATGGAGGGCAGAGCCTGACCCCACAGTTTGTATAACAGCACTAATTCCCAGTTCACGTCACCAAAATTTAGTATTAAAGCAACAGTTAAGGCAAGTTTATAGAGACTACAGGAATGTTGTGATTCTTTCAGAAAAAATACAGAAGCAGTATTACATTTTGAAGACAAGTACTGAGATAATGGCACCATTGAAAATAAAACCCCAAACTTAATTATAAGTATAAATTTAACATTGAATTGCTGCTTTGGGTATTTTCTTTTTTACTGCCTGATTACAAGTTCTGATTGAAAAGAACAAAACCCCCTTTTCCCCAGGAAAATGCTAGAATGAAATTAAGTAACAACAGAGATACATATTTCTTTAAAAAAACCCAGCTCCCTCCCTCTTGGATTTGCCGGTGTCATTATTAAAAAAGATTTCCCTGGATCATATTGTATGCTCTGGTGTTACTATTTAAGAATAATTGGCAGCCTGATATATATTTGTGCAAAAATAAAAAAAGGTATTAACGCTGTGTAGAAATCATCCCACTTTAATTCATCTATGTCTGGTTTGAGTTCTTCCTACTAATTTTAGTTGTTAAATATATGCTTTCAATTTCCTCTGCTAATAATTGCCTCTTCCCTTTCTACTTTTTCCTTTGGCAAAAAATAATAGAGTCAATTCTAAACCAAAATACTTCCACTGACATCTTTTAATGCTTCTTAAATAAGTAATGTTTACAGTCTCAGTGGATGAAAGGATTTAAGCAGGTAAAGAAACACTTAATCCACTGCAAATCGTCTTGAACAATTAGTTGTGTGTCTGATATGAGAAGAGAAAGCCATAGGAATAGCATGTTCCTTTCATTTCTGTAATATACTGTAACGTATGTGTTCAGGTCTGCCTTTTGAAATACCTGAGCTTTTGAAGAACCATGCTATTGCGACTCCCTTTTCAGTAATAATGACATTTTCATGTTGTCCAAATTAATGGAGGACTGAATGTGCTCAACACAATTTTCAGCATTGGCGAAGTTTAAAAGATATTCTCATGAAATGAAAAATAAACTTTGCATATTTAAATATGATTAAAATCCACCTGACTCCTACAAGGTAGTTGACTAAAATAGGCAAGGTAAAAGTTGGAATAGACGATAAAGGCAATTTTTAAAAATAGAAGGAAGGAGGTATCTTGTGGGGACAGAAAACAGAAGTTGCAGGGTGAAATGGAGGTAAAATTGAGAGTGTGGAGGGATTGGTGCTAAGTTGGAGAATTGGGGACATGATGGCTGACTGTGGTATACAAGGAAAGAGGGAGCCAATTAAGTAAGTTGTGGGGTGAAGAATTGATTTGGTTACAGCACAGGAAAGGAAATGGAGGAACCAAAGCAGAAAATGCAGCTCATGCCCATGTACAGCTTGGGCAAAACAGGATCTTGAATCCTGATTCTTCCATATCTTTGGTGAATTCCTTGCCCATCTCCTGGAGCCTTTTCACTCTGTTTCATTAGCTATTTACAAGACATGGAGAAGCTGATTATACATAGGTTTTGGAATTCAGTGGAGATGTGAAAGATATGCCAAGATTTGCACGTTCTCCATTTTAATCAAGCAGAGCAGGAACTTGCTGCAAGGAAACAGACACATTAGCGTATTTAGGAGAAATGAGGTCTTCAAGATACATGAGGTAATATTTGGCATTTGTAAGGTATTAGCGCATTAGTACAGTACTAAGTGCTGAGTTTCAAGAAAAGAACAGCAACTGTAGAGCAATTCAGGAAGAAAAACAAAAATCAGTATGGGCCTAAAAAATATGGAAGATTTGAAGAAACTGGTATTCTTGAACCTGACCATGGAGACACACACCTTTAGTGTGTAAAAGGCTGCTGCTGCAAAATAGACCAGTTTCTTACTTATATCCTGTCTGAATAGGAAAAGAAGAAAGGGTTATGAGACAAAAGGATGTTAAAAAACCCCATCTAATGCTAAAGACAATACAGCAGTGGAACAAACTATATAGTTTATTTGTGGAATCTCCATTATCCATCTGCAAGATGAATATGTGACAGGAAAGACACATATACAGCGCTGCTTTAGGGCTGAGTGATGGACTAGAAGACCTCATGAGATCTGTTGCAATCCTATCATTTTGTGAAAAGGGCTCACTCATCTTTTTGCAAAGACTATTTTATAGATGGATGATATACTGTGTGCAAAATGAGGAGAAAGGAGCAGTTTATCTAGATTATAAATGTTGATACCTTCAGATAACTTAAGTCCACCTGAATCTTGAATTTACTGTAAACATTTACATTTACTATAAGCACATTACACATTAAAAAGATAGATGCTGACTATTCATCCAATGTTGTGACTGCAAGCAGATTTTAGAACCGTACAAAAATATAAAATGTAACATTTACAAATTTGTGTCCAGGATACGCTAATCCTAAATGTAGAATTTTAAGCCTTCCTGAAGTCCTGTTGATTTTTACAAGAGTGTAAGAGTCTGTCTGCATCAGTGAGGCTGCAAGACCTTCTAGGACAGTTTCACTGGGAGCAATCACTTTGTAGCTGTCACACCCCAAAATGCCAGGAAATATTGTACCTTGTGTTCCTTTTTGAAGTGATAGTGAGATGTTTTTGCACTTTTTTTTTTTCCCCTGGAAACTTGTATTAAAAGTTTAAAATGTCTTTAAAAGCATAAATGGTATTAAAATGCTATAAATTGAGAAAAACTGATCTGAAGCCACTATTCTGAAGAATTGTTCCAGATATCAGGCACTAACAATTGGCACTAGATTCTCTCTAGAGGCATTCATAGTCACTGCAACTATGGAAGGATGGAAAAAACCGCAAACCCTGCTATTAGATTCTAGCAAAAATAGAAAATAGATACTTAAACTGTAATTAGTCTAGCAAACTATGTCATTAAATAGCAAAATGCCATGTCATTTCTGGAGAGGAAGATCATGTATGCATGTCAGCTTCTTTTTCAACATATGAACATGTAAAAGGGTTTTATTTTAGAAGTAAGCAGCCATCAGGAAGATTGTGATTTCATGTCAAATATTGCCCAACAAAACACGGAAAATTCAGTGGTGATTGTGTGGCGTTAAAGGTGCTTGTGATGTTATAAGCATAAATAGGAAATACATGTGCAATCAGGGAGATTGTGTATCAAATCATAAGGGCTTTGGATATTTTTAAGGGTACTGAGTAGTAGTTTTCATATTTTTTTGTTATAGAATCAAATAATAGAATACACAGGGGAGTAAAAATAACTTCAGGGTTGCAGGATGGTTCTTCTCAAGCATTTTGGTTTTGGGACTCAGGAAAATGCTACTGGTAAATTGAAATAATTGGATTTATGATTGTAGAATGCAAATCAGAAATAAAAATGCCTGCATTAAATTGATGTGCTCAGTATTTGTAAGATTTAGTAAAATTTTCAACTTTGTGTTTTGTTAGTGGACTGAAACATCAAGTTTCTGAACTAAGATGGAACTATTTCCTTCTGCAAAGCTATATGCCTGTTGTAAAATGAAGCACAAAAAAAAGAGAATAATTCCAGGATAAGATCCTGCAGTCTCTCCTAGATCTGGTTGGACCAAAGATCAATCATTAAATCTGTCCTGAGTGTATTTCTAGAAAGAGGATTTTGCTTCCAACATCCATCCATCCATCCATCCATCCATCCATCCATCCATCCTTCCGTATTTTTGACAGTTTTCCAATAACCAAACAGGAGCCTTATCAGTCATATTGTTAGTATTCAACTGTGGAAAATATTGGTGTGTTTCCTCACAAATTAATATGTTGAATTTTTTTTTTTTTTTTACTATATACTGAAAACTTAGGAAAAAAATTGAAAGCTTTCTATTTGGAATTAAGCAGTGTAATGATGTCTAAAATCAGCTTGAGGAAGTTGCCAAAATTCCCATGTGACAATCAGTAAAGTCTAACTGCAGCTCTAGAAATGTTCATCTTTTTTTCAACTCAGTAGAGTTGAAGATGTCATTCTCATTCTTGTTTAATTATTTCATTTACTTACAAGACAAAGCCTGTTACAACAGCTGTAAAACAAAAGTGAATCTTGAGCTTTTAGCTAAACCCGTAATTATATGCTTTGCTAAATGCAGGGAGTTGATATTTTTCATTTGAACTGCAGCTAAGTGATTATAATGATGAGAATGAGAATGGCATTAGCCACTCATTTGCTCTGGAGGTTTGTTCAAGGTTGAGCTTATAGATGCACTGTTCCCAAGGACTGCTAAATAGCCAGGCAGCGGTGGCTGAAACACCATTGCTCCCATTCACAAAAAAAATTCTCACTTGTTCTGCCCAAGTGGGAAATAGATGGAGTTTGATGTAATCTCCTGAGAATGTAGAGCTGTGTGTTGTGAGATTGCACTACCAGCATCTTAAGTATATTGATGCAAAATTGAAAAGATTGGAAGTTTATGATCTGAAAATTCATAAAGAAAAGGATATATTCTGCTGGTATGCTCTATAGTATGAAGAATGTAACAAAATTATAATTTCATGTTGCCTGTGGAGAAGTGGTGGATATTCTTCTACATTTGATTTAATAAAAATGTGGATAACCTCCATCCTTTCTCAGAAAAAAAGAGTATTGCTTTAAGAATTCCTTTTAATAATTTTGGTGACCTATTATATTTAGGCAAGTCCTGAAATAGAACCAGAGCGTCCCAGAACAGTACATTATTGTGCCAACAGAAGGGATATTATATGTATTGGTGTATTAAATGAACTTACAGAATAAAAATAGTGTCCCCTTCACCCCCAGCAGTTGCTGACAGCCATCTGAATGCTGTCCTCAGAAACAACCTACAGTTCCCAGTTCTTTTGAGCTGCTGCTACCTTGTTTGAGACTTGTGTAAATTCTGTAAGGCTGGTTTGTTCTGAGACTCTAAGATACTTTTTCTTAGAAAATTTTATAACTTAGGTTGCAACCCATATTATCAATCTCCTTAAGTCACTGTCATTCTTTCCCTTTTATTTGAAGAGGGGGTAGAAATGCTCAAACGTTAGACTTGACTGACTATATAATTATCTTTTAGAAATCTACTTTGTTCTGTTTTTCCTCTTAATTATTGTGTTATACTGAAATACTTAACTATGTCCACTTTTTTTTATTGCAACTTTATAATAGCTTTTGAAATTAAATATTGCAATGAGCTGTAAAAGCAGTCATAAAACTGTGTTTCAAGCTTTCATACTCCTCCATGAGTCTTCTCATGTGAAAATTCCCTGTTTTTTTTTTATTGAGAGAAGTATCTGGATTAATCCAGAATTGGTGAACATGCTTTTAAAATAATATTAAGCTGTAGAAAAGCCTTCATGCTTATCTTCACTAGTTTCATAGAAAGGAGTTTTTTCTGTAGCCATCCAGGTGGCTTCATTGAAATCAAATGTGCCTCTTGCTTGTGGAATAACCCTCAACAGTCCTCATCTTCTGGGGCATGGATTGAAAAAACCCCTGCTATGGAGTACCCACTGAAACCTCATGTAGCTCACAGGACTTTGTTCTAAAATGATGTTAGAAGAAACAGTTAAAGACACTTAATGTGTCTTTTAAAGAAAAAACCATAATCAGTTTTAGAGAGGATGAAATATTTTTCAGTGGTTCATAGTTCGTGTAGTTTGATTGTTTGTTTCACTTCATCTTGCTTGAAAGTTTAGGATTCTGTCCAGTGGATCTCTATTTATTTACTTTGTTCAGCCAGCATATACGTGAAAATTTTTTCTATTCAGCCAGCCATAGCTAAGCGTAGATGAGAGGTTTCTAAATGCAAGCCAGTATTGCCCAGAGCGACAGAAAACTGCAGTTACCTTTTGAGTGGAGAAGACCCATTGAAGAGGAACTTGAGAAATAAATGTGCAAAAACCTAATAACTTTCTATTGAATATTTATGAACTATCATTTTTTCCACTTCTCTGTCCAGTGCTTCTACATTGGCTACATTATGAGCAGCACAACCCTTTTTGCCTTCCAAAGTACTAAGTCACTAATGGTTGCACATGCATTAGCAAGGCCTGCAGCTGACAGAGGCAGATTTGTGGAGAAAAACAGTTGCTTCTGAGAACTGGATACCTCTGCTGTGCCCACGATGGGGGATTTGCTGTGGGCTTGCTGCTGCCGCAGAACCTATGTTCCCGTTAACAGTTACAATGAGATGTACATGGTAACAGGATTAGAGCTCACAAGCCCCAATACGCTACAGCCAAAAAACCCAAACCCCAAAGCTGCCTTACCCTGCCTCTTTCCCTCAAATTTCTCCATAAACATGAAACTTGTTAGTGTATGTATGTCTATGAGAAGAATTATGCTAGAGAGAACAGATAGAACTTAAAGGAATCTTTGAAAGAAAGATATAGAAAAAACATTAAAGTGAAGACATCTAGTGAAAGTTATTACCAAAACATCTAAACATGTACATGTGTAAAACTTGACTAAATGTGTGGGTTTTTGTGTTTGACTTTTGTTTATTCTTGTGTGAATGACTCAGACCTGTATGATCCAGTCTCGTGCACATTCATACCACTTACGTGTCTTGGGTAGTAGTGGTGGGAAAGTAGTGTTCTTGTCCCGAATTTTTTTTTTTTCTTAAGTGCTAGACATTATGATTCCAGAAGTGGTCTGGTATTTAAAGCAACTCGTCACATAAAAATTCTGAGTAGTGTTTCACTAGCAATATTAGGAAAAGGTAATCTCTACAAAACCAGGTCTTGGTGATGCTTAGGCTATTAAAATTGCCAGCTGTGGCACTCATCAGAAGTTATTAGTGATTTCATGTTTGTTTGTTGTGTTTATCTGTTCTCCCTTGACTTGCATACACAGAAAATCTGCTGTGAGGTAGGTAGCATCCGAGCCCTCTCTTCTAATTCCTTAGTTGCATGTGCTGACCTTACATAAACGCAAGGCAGGTTTACCCTTGATAAAACTGGGGTAATCTGCTTTGTGCTTGACATCACATAAGAATAAATACAGTAGTTTATTACAGCGTGGATAAGATGCTGTAAATGAGCCAAGTCTAGGTGGTTGTATTTTTTGTTTATGTGTTTAAGCAAAAACTTGTGTGAACTTTTTGGGATGAGGACTGTATATTTGTTCTGGTTGGATACATGGTCCACCCCAAAGGCGTCTGGTTCATGACCAGCCAAATCAGGAGCTAGGGCAGTACACATAGGAATAATGAACTTATTTATTGTTTTGATTACAAACAAATAGATTTCTGGCAATGCAAAAATAATAGAATCTACTTATTTTCTCTAGTTTGTTATTCTCCTCATTGCTCACAGAAATTACTGAGCTATTGCAGCATGACCATTATGGCTGTAGTCACATAAAGAGCTTGCTGTAAGAGTGCAAATAAGAATAGTTATAAATTGTGAATGGACAGAATTAAAAATATCTCTTAGTTTGTGCTTTCATTTCTCAATTTTTTTAAGACTAATAAAACTTGATTTTCTTCACACAACAAATAGAAAACTTTCAGGATTAGGGAAGTGCTGTTTTATAGATACGAAGTTAAAAATTCTAGTGGATTTTATTAATCTTGTTCAAATACTGTAATCCAGAGACTGTTATTCTGCTGTCTGCTACACTTCAATCTAAGTCTCAAGATTTTCATTTCACAGTGGTTGCAGAATAAGTGTTTGTATAGTACTTGCATTATGAATACTTATTAAAAAGTAAAAAAGTCATTAAAATAAGTCTGGCAAGATTGTCTTAAGCAAAAGTAAGATAATTGATGAGCCGTCTGTGCAAACTGGAATACAGTATTGTTAGTGCTTTACAGTTATAGTACAGGTTTTAATAACTCCTTACCAAGAGTGGGTTTATGTCTGCTACTGATATATTTTATACAGGAAAATAGTATTCATTTATGATTACCAAGTATCAAATAATTATTGTTAATTTTTGTGGTTTTGCTATAATCTTGCAATCTTGTAGCTTCAACCCGAAGAAAACACCTACGTTCTAGTTTTTTTTTTTTTTTAAAGGGTAAAAATAAAATACTCAGGATTTTAGCTCTGTGGTAGAGATGGAAAATGTGAAAACAATCTTGTTGATAATCCAGAAGGGAAAAATCATCCTAGGTGCCCTTCTTTTTAAATCTCGTCTTTTGACCCAGACTCTTTATTTTTAGGTGCTACTGCTGGCTTTCGGTGTCCTTTTTCTGTAAAAAATTCCATCTCTCTCTAGGATGGTTTTCTCTCTGCTGTCCAGGATACTCATCCAGGTTGTGCTCCTTTTCCATGCTATGCTCCGCTCGTGCATTTCATCCTGCCCTTGTTGCTTCTGCTTCACGCAAGGTTTAAGGGGCGGTAAGAGTTGTATGGTTGCTGATGTGGACACAATATAAAAAAACCTTGCATTTTTTAAATTTCTTCAAGAAAAAATGTGGAATACTAAATGTTATCAGACCCGTACACAGCTTTCAAGTGGTAGTGACAGTTACTGTCCAGAATGGTCCAAGGTAATGTCATTGATGATAGCCCTGAGTGCTGGCAACTGGAGACTGGGCTTTTCCTCAGCTTTCATTTTCAGGACTGTAAAGTCCAGATCATATTTTGAGGTTGTGTCATTCCTAATTTCTTGACTAGTGAGGAAATAGTTTCTGTTCAAATTGAAGCCATGTAAATAGGAGCTGTTCTGAAAATGAGGCAATTCAGGACACAAAGGATGTGATACTGGGAAAAATTAAAAGTGAATACAGAATAAATCCAAATTATTTCGTTAGAACAGAAATAGTGAATTTCAATAAAATTCTCAATGACTAAGTTAAAAACGAGACACTTTTTCCATAAAGTATCAAGTTCAATTGCAAAACTTGGCGTGATGTGGGATATTGTGGAGGCTGTAAGTGTAAATAGATTAAAAAGGAGTTAGGCAATTAAGCACAATGATCCTAATTCAACAGGTGCAATCACCAATTTAGGAGAACTTTAAACTGCTGATTACCAGAGGAAAGACCATTTGTTAGTTCCTTTTTTTAGTTGTACTATAAGAACCAGGTAGTGGGGCAGTTGAGATGAGGGACTGCTTTTCAAAGTTTTCTGTAGTTCTGCTTTTACTTTCCTACCTGGGGTATATAAAAATAGGGCTTGGCATTGTTAGCTTGGCAGCGATGGGTTACGTCTTGGATGTTTTTGTGGAAAGAGGAATAATTCTCTTTGGTCTTACCAATGATTTGTTCATCTGTAGATGAGATGATTTAAAAATAGCAGCTGATCCAAAATGAGTTGTGCTTTCCTGTGCACTGTCTTTACTTTCTTGTGCCAGAGAGTTCTTTCTCATCGGTTATGTTTTTTTGGGGGGTTACATGTTTCAGGAGAAAGATTTTCCTGATTGAGGGGTCCCAAATGTAGGAAAATGTAGCACTTGCCAAATGTTTGCTTTTAGCAGTGGGCAGCAGTGACCTGAGGGAGAGGTCTGTCAGACTATGTTCTTGCTGAATTCAGTAGAAAAGAAAAAGGAGCCTTGTTCTAATCTGTTCATGCCTTCTCATTTTCTTGCAAGCAAACAAGCTGTCTAAATGTGGACATCTTCACAGGCTTGTGAACTGCTGTCTTTCTTCCCCAAAGCAACTCTCCTGGCTGAATTTTTTGAATTTTTTTAAATGTCTTTGCTCTGGCTGTCATCACAGATCTGATTTTTTTTTAATCCAGATTGCTTTAAAGCAGTTTCAACAATTATTGCAAGTGTGTTACCCAGCGATTTATAAGCTACAGTTTGGCAGGACATGCCAAATACTTGCTTTTTACAATGGGCAAATAGTTGTGTGTTCTTTCATAGATTCAATTATGAACTTCAAAGGAGGGCACAAAGCTGCCACTGAGCCAGGGAGAGTCACTGAAGGAGCTGATGATGGATGGCAAGTGCTTTCACTTTAATTGTATTAATGACTGACTATTATGTTGGATTTTGCTTGGTTGATTCGTTTGGTTCCCAGCTGTGTGTAATCCAACTGATGGGCCCTAGATGGCATCTAGTCTGTCTCTTTGTTGCTGCTCTGCACATTCTCTCTGTATCTTCATTGCGTGCTTTACTTAGGCAGGCAAAGAGAGCTTATTGCGGGGATGACGACAACACATCACTGTTGTGACGGGCAAACAACATTGTAGTGTTTCTAGCAGGTACAAAACTTGTTGGTTTCAAAGGTTCGCACTAGTTTTGCTGCTTCAGTCTTTGGATACTGAAATTGAGATAAGTTTTTGGTCTCCATTTACTCTGTAGTTTCACGTAAGAGGATCCTGGTCTCTAGCATCAAGCAACATAGGCATGCACACTCTTAGTAAGATCTGTTCTTCAGATGCATAAATGCTCAATATGTTGGAAAATCAGCATTTTTTTCTGATTCTTTTGGCAGTACAACTGCATGCAAAATTCATCTTCATTGTTTCACATATGTCTTCAGATGGATCAGGAGAGACACAAAACTAGGTTTCTAATTTACACCGCTGCAAATATTTAGAAATAACGTTTAAAACACTGTGCAGGGATGCTAGAATAAAAACTGAATACAAAGATCTGTAGAAAAGCGATGTTTGCAAAACGTTTTTCTTGCAGGACTGGGTAAGACTAGAAATATTGTAACATTCATAAGAAGGAAATCTAAGAAAATATTCTCTGTGTCAGGATTAAGGAATTATGTTCTCAGTTTTGGATTGCATTTTGTTGAGAAACTAAGCTCAGGTTAATGCTCAGGTTTAGAAATTTGGGCTTAAAAAAATCTCAAGAATTTTTGCCTATATTCCAATCTCAATCTTTAGGTTTGGATCTGATCTATAATGAAGAAATATCCAGATACAAAAGCTTTTCCATGCATGTTTTTTTTTTATTTGGATGGTAAGACTTGGCCAAATTTTGTTCAGGAGTTGTCCAAGATTAATATTAAAAGTTGAAAATGGGATTTCCCTCTCAAGATATTTCTATAGTAGTTTTACAGTTTTCACAGACATGTAATAGCACCCTGTTTTCATATGCTAACATCTTCGTCCTTTTCCTTTTGTTTTCTGTTTTTCTCATCTTCTTTGGTTCTGTCTTTGTCCATTGTGCTTCACCATCAGGAGCAGGTTATCACTTGGTGTGATTGTGCATATGGCTTTGTACAGTTTTGGTTTTCTGATCCTGACAGCTGAGAGCTACAACAGCAGCAGTCTGAAATTAACTTAGAAACTCAGAATCCTAATCACTGGGTTTTGTGCTGCTTCAGCTGTCTGCACTTTCAGCCAGCTAAACCAAGACTGTATTATTTGCAGATGCGTAAGTCTGATAGAGCTGATTGATGGGTCAATTCAGGGTTTATTCAAAGTTGAAAATCCAGCTGGGAGTTGAAAGAGCAAGAAAGCCTTTGTTCCACACATATACATGGAATATATAGGAGAAGATGAGATCTAACTTTTGAAATTTATAGGATGTGTACACAAATTTTCAGAGATATTTAGACATAAAAAATACATGAACGTTCCTACTGAGGTTTCAAAAAAAAAAAGTGTAACTAGATCTGGCCTAGTTTTTTCACTGAATTAGACTCTTGGGCAAATTACCTGATTAAAATAAAACCAACAACAAAAAATCAGCTAGCAATTAAATGCCTTAATTTTCTGACAAAACAATGCAAAATCAACACTGGACAAATAGCATGTTAATAAATATACAGTGACCTAAGGAATTATTTAAACATACATTGAATCCTCCTGGGTTTTAGAAAATGACCAGATCTAATATAGCGTGGTTTCCACTTCCAGTATGTTTGCAGTCTTACGCTAAGGAATGAGAATATATTTATTTTTTGGAATATATCTAAAGAACATACTGCAAAACAAGATTAAAATAGATTATAAAATGTCCTACCAGCTCATTTAAATAGTGCTTTTATCGGTTTTCTTTTAAATTGATCTACTTTGCCCAGGACATACAGTGCTAAAGGGCAGAACCTGGGGAGAGCTACACAGGCAAGATGCTTGTGGCAAAGTCTGCTGTACATTTGGTTAGTCAAATGCTTAAAGATGCTTGTTTCTCTAGGTACCTTTTAGCTTTCATCCCCTTCAGCAGTGATGAGTCTGTTCTCAGACTGTATTTTCTTTGTGATCCCTCTAATGGGATACTTTCTGCTGACTGATTTTCATCTGGGGGAAAAAAAAAACAGTGTTCTCTCATTTACTTCTTTGTATGTTAAGAGGTATAAGTCAGAGGTAGCGAAGATGAGCACAGGCTAAAATAGGAGCACATTCTTGAGTGTCCATTTGTTGCTTGAGAACATCTACTGGATCACTATATCCAGAATAGATCCATATGACAGACTTAAAATTCTATATAATTAACATCTGCATTTCATAATTCTTATTCTTTACAGAGTGTAGGGAAATTTCAGGTCATATTGCTAAAATATAGTATCTGAATGCTGCTATAATTTGTACTGGTGTTTCCAAAATGTCTTATTTTTGGGATGTCTAAAGCAAACAGGAAAAAAAGTAGAGGGACTCTTTTTTTTACTTTGCACATGGGTGATCTGGTCGCAGTTTCTCTTCAGCAGCTGTGAGAGCTCTTGAACATGTATCTCCCACTTCCAAGGTGAATAATGGATCCACCTCAGTGAATTGCATCTGGACCCGCTAGTGGACCTTCATGGTACCATGCAGAAGATGGGGATTACTGGTGCATTGCAGAGGTTTCATGTTGTTGCATAATGCATTGAAAAAGTTGCATAATGGATTACATGAGAGTTGAGTTTTTCTGTGTTAATTTGCCTATTTATAATTCACAGAGCTTCATCTAGTTACTATAGTAATTGATCGATCTTCCCTCACTGAAGCCTTACAGCATAATTGAGTGCTTTCTGTAGGTATCAACCTGTAAGGTTGGTTTGTTGTATGTGAGGTGTTTGTTTGTTTGTTTGTTTTTTTAGTAATGTTTCAGTATGTTCCTTAGTCGGGTTTTATTACATTAGGGAGGATCATTTTTAGAGAAGAGGGGCTTTAGTTAAACAAGACCACTTTGCAGAATTTCCTGATGGTGGATGATTTGGCTGATCTACTGTGGGAGTTTATTCTAGTGGTGGATTCTCTCCAGCCACAATTATTTTTCCACCTCTTCCTCAAATACTTTTTGACCAGCATTAGGAGAGCACAGTGAAGCCTTTGCACTGTACGCAGACTGCTGTTTAGTCCTTGATCTACTTAGACTTGATTTGATAAGGATCCCAGTCTTCAGTTAGAGTTGACTGCAAATATTTTGAAGAACTTGATAATGGGCCTGGGATGCACAAGTATCTAAATGAGGATAATCAGAAACAACTGGCAAAAAAAAGGGATCGCACCTGTGCATCATCAGTTATGTTAAAATACAGTGCAGTCAATAGTACATCTACGATCTAGATGGAGAAAATTTAATACTTTGATTGTAGTCAAATTTTGAAACGGAAGGAAGTGGTAGCATTTCCAGGTTACTAGTACATAACTCTACATGCTTATCATGTTCATTTTTTTTTTAAGCTGATGTATTTTTTTTGCTGTTCACTATTTGACACCAGTTTATTGACTGTAGCTTCAAAATAGGAATGAAATATTGGGTTAATTATTATTTAAGTGGGAAAAATATGGTCATTTTCCTAGCATAAATGTCAAGGCTTTAAAAGAAAAAAATCTTCACATACCAAAGAATTATGTTCACTTCAGGTGCCACCAACTAGTTATGATTGGAAAATGGATTGAATAGTCTTTGCTCTCTGTGGAAAAGACTTGATAAGGCTGAATGATATAAAGTTTCTGAAAATAGGGCAACTGTTATTAGAATAAATGACAAAAAATGTAGTGAAAGACATAATCTGAATAATGTATTTTTGCTTGGAGACTTACTTATATTTAGTCTCTATGTTATAAGTGTCACAGTTGTAATTTTTTGGTAGAAAAATCACAGCAGTAATTGTTCTGTTACACTAGTGACAGAGATTTTGGCATATTCCTCAGCACTCCCTTATAAAATTTAGATGCTGAAATAAGAAGATGGAGATTTATTTTGAATATTGCTGAAGTGATTTTGATGCTTATTAATCTTTAATGACATCTGAAAATCTCCTGAATATTTAACTTTATGCCCATATTTTTACATTTTATTTATGACCATTCAAAAATACTTCCCAATTTGATTTTCTTGCTTAAGTTTTAGAGCCTCATATAAATCCTTGCAGAAGTCTCTTTTTTTATTTCCATTTTCTTGTCTTGCTGACAAGATTAGGTTGATTTTCTAAATCGTGTCACCTATCAAGGAAGGTTTTTCTCTCCTTATGTTATCTCCTGCTAAGGCATAAGAAACATCTGCTTGATTATTATTCGATTGAGTCTCTTTACCTGATTCCTTTAGGCCAGAAATGTTCTTACCCTTTGCAATTAAAATCTCATTTACCTGTGAGCCATTATCTGGGAAAGGGCTAAGATTAGTGAAGATCTTTACTTCTTGACAAGGCAGATGATTTCTTCATTGTTTCTAGTGATTTATCTAGGGAAGAGTCAGCTGTTACCTTGTATTTTGTTCAGTCTAGCCCTTCTGGGTGTCTGGAAAGTTGAGTTTTCAATTTAATTTCATTTGTTGAGTTCCGGAGTCTAATTATCTCATTGTTTGAAAGTTCTTGCTGAAGTTTAACTTGAATTTTACAATGGAAAACTTATGTTGTTTTGAATTATACCTGCTCAAACCATCCTAAATCATTCTTCTCAACCTTCAGTTTAAATAGTACTTGTTGTCATCTCTCTTTAAACCATATAAGCTTTATGTTTGTCATCTCTTCTTTTTAAAATGAACACATTTATTGACCACTTAGCTGTCTGGAGTTTGTGAACCTTTCAGGAAGCATTTGAATATACCTCTCTTTACCTGTTTAAGCTCTTTAAACTAAATTCAAAAGGTGAATTTTAAGAGACCAAATCCTAGCCTACAGCCTTAATTATCCAGATTTGTAAGATGCTTTTAAGAGACTTTAAAAGTTAGCTGTCAGAGCACAGGCATTGGTTAAACATGAACAGAAATAGAACTGGGATTTATCCATCCTTTCCCTAAAAGATTACTTGCTACATTTTTAATTTTTTAAGGAGTATTGTAATGTTTATCATCGTAGTACCTGAGCTTCTCTCAAGGATGATGCTATATTACTGTCTTTCGAAAGCAGAACCATCATTGTTTTAATCTGTTTAACTTATACCAGGAAGAATGCTATGTAATGGTGATGAGAGACTCGTTGTTGGATTTCCTGGGTTCTTGTTGTTAAGGTGATTTTAAAAATTTAAGCAAAAATATCTTGCAGTTACTTTGCACAGCTGAACAGTAAGTAATGCAGTCACTCACTGCATTTTAGTTTATATATCATGGAAAATGCACTAGGAAAATACATCCCATGGAATTGGTTCAAGTTCTACTTTTTGTGTACCTACATGGCTTCATTAAGTCAATGCCCTTGTTTGAAAATAACTATATGCATAATTGAACTAATTTATAATAAATCTTTTGCAGGTAACTATATTTAGGAGTAGACTGAAGTGCAGAGAGAAAGGACCAGAAAAGGTGCGTGTGCTGAGGGAAACATTCAACCAATAGAGATACGTGAACTCTTGGTAGAATCGTTGATGGCATTTCGTGCGATTCATGCGTTACAGAAATGTGTTACAGGGAATGTTGCAAGTTTCACTTGACAAAAGCTCTGCAGTTCCAATGCTAGGAATTCTTCTGGATGACAAACCTGAACCAAAAAAAGCTGTTTCTTTAGATACTTCAGGTAATTTTTACGGTAAGAAACTTTACACAACAGTTGTGGATCTTGTGAATCTGAGTGTAACTCATGTTAATATGGTCTGCCCTACATACTTTGTGTGTTATTCTAGGTAGGAATTTGTTAGTGCTGGGCAGTGGTGTGGTATATGGAAGGAGATTTACTTGAGACTAAATTTTCTCAGAAAGGTCATAACTAGGGGGACATGAAAGACCTTGCAACTGAGCGCTCAGAAGTTGGTGTTAATAGGCTTACACTTAAGCAGTGAGCATTAGAGAGAATAATGTTTGTGAACCTCGCAGCCTGTTGTGAGTTTGAGCTGGTTCCAGCAGTTCTTTTAAGGCCTTGCCTGAAGGACAACTGCCATTGTGGTGTGGAAAGACTCACTAGGGCAAAATTTGCAAATGTTATTTGCGTGTTTTTGACTGTGCATTGATGGCAGCACACCAGCTCACCTGAAGTCACTGAGGTGTCTGACATTGACAGGACTAAAGCTTTTAAGTTTTCTGGGCATTTATGAAGGTTTTGGCTTTCATTTTCAGGTGCAGACTCCTGAGCTCGGTGTAGGTGTTGGTGCTCAATGGGAGGCTCTGCGTTAGGTGCATCAGCAGCGTGCCCAAGGGGTGGCCTCCTCCTACACCTCCCTGTCCCTCTCCTGGGGGAGGATAGTGACCATGCTCATGGCATTCCTTGTATCAATGGTTCAGTGGTTAATATAATTATGCAGGACATAGGGAGACCTGGGTTCAACTCCTTTCCATTTTTTAAAAGGATAAACCCCTGTTTCTGTTGTCCCTGGAAGTGTCGCAGCCGTGAAGCAGCTCTCACCTCCCTCTCCTCTTGGGGCCATTTTCTAGAGGTGTGGGAATAAAGTGCCTGAATCATTTCAGGCAGAAAAGAGAAGCAGACCTATATCTCCCATATTCAAGTGCAATT
Organism: Patagioenas fasciata; assembly: GCF_037038585.1. NCBI lineage: Eukaryota > Metazoa > Chordata > Aves > Columbiformes > Columbidae > Patagioenas > Patagioenas fasciata. The sequence goes on from NC_092526.1 coordinate 18,516,629, forward strand.
TACAAGCGTAGATGGTGTTACAATATTGCTAGAAAACAAAGCAGTGGTCATCTCTGTATTTTAGGTGGCACAGGACGTGTGTTTTTCAGAGAACAAGAGAGAAAGGTGAGCAGACATGTGAGCAAGAGCAGCACCGGAGCCCAGGCTCTGGTTTGCTTTAGGCTCTGCTTAGGCACTGAGCTGAGTATCTTTGCCCTCTTGAGACTGAGATGTCTCACAGCAGAATTTTAGCCACAAATGCAACTTCAGTTATATGTATATGTAAAAAAGAGGGCCTCTAGGCCTAGGTAGCTGCCCATCAGTCTGGATTATATTGTTTCTGTTTGTATGTTTGTCTGTGGTGTTTTAATTTTTTTTTATATATATGTATTAAGCTTAAGACTTGCTTTGAATTAGTCTAAATTATATTCAAATTTCATTGTGAATACAAGGTTCCCTTTCTGAATCTTTCTTAGTCTTTTATACTAGGATTCACATTTTAGTGACTGGGTAATAATATAAAAAATGTGTGCTGCTCAGCTTAACAAAGAAATTAAGTACTTTGCTTTTGTCCTGAGTAGTTTACTTCTATTGTCTTTGTTACTGTAATTATTCCAATTGTATTCTGAAGAAAGCATAGACCTTTGTTTTATTGAAAGCACTAGCTGGCTTTTTTTTTTTTTCCCTTTCTAATAACAGTATATCAAAATGCTTTCTGGGTTTGGTTATGACCTTTAAAATCAAGTGAAAACCAGGGTTAAGATATGGAATGCAAAAAAACCCACCAAACCCCCATGCTTTAACATAAGCCTGGAGTATGTTTTAATTGCATATAGAACAGCACATGGGCTTTATTCCCAGTGCCAGGCATATGTATGTATATTTCCCGCCACCATTTGCCCCGTGTGAGCTGGAGTTTAATAATTTTTGCTTCAGTTGTTTTTCTATTCAAAGCATTTCATATGTAAGTCTTAATCTCAACTTTCATAAAGTAAAAGACTGGGAAAAATGTTTTCTAGTGCAGGGAGAACAGATAACTTGCGCAAGTAAAATCAGATTTTTGCCATTTTATTAACAGCAGCAACAATTAAATATTGCTTTCTAGAATCTGAATATGTAAAATTCCCAGTGACAGCATGTTGTTTATGGGCTTTGAAAAGATACTTTCTTTGTTAGGGTGCCAGTTTCTTTGGTGTGTATTTCCTCTGTCACCTGAGGCTATTTTTCCGACACGTAACATGTGATTTTTTTTTTCTACTTTCTGAATAATCAGCTTTTTCTTTTGCTCATTAAACATAAAAATACGGCCAAGGTATTAACAGAATACAAGGTATTAACAGTGACCAGTCCCTACCAAATACCAAGTTCTTTTTGTCTGTTACCTAATTAACATACTTTAATTAATTCACTACATTTAATGAACCTGTTATGTAAAACTCAGCATTTTCTACCTTCAGGATAACGATGACATTCAGTCTAATGTGTCAGACTGGACTGTATGAATAATTCATATGGTCTATATTTATTATTTTAATATACAAACTAGCTTGACAGGCTGGGTGGCGGGTGGTGCTCAGTGGGGGTAAGGCAATAGCCTGCTGGGGGGGCAGGAGGGGCACCCTGGCGGGGGCTCTGCCTGGGGGAGGAAAGAAAGGATGAACCTGAACAGAAATCGGGACCCCACTGGCACCAGGTGTCTCTGAGCCTGTCTGGGGTCGCCCACTGGGAGGAAGCAAAAGAAATCATTGGCTCTGTCCTCTGCTTTTTGTGCCTTTTGCCTCCTTTCATTGCTTCTCTGGTAGCACTGGTTCAAACCAGAAGTGCTTAATAATAATAATTCATATAAAATGCAATACATGTATTTCTTTAAAAAGAACCTGCACTTGAGCTATTAAAATCAGGAAGATAGGTGTTGAAGACTAATTTTTTTAAGCTGCTTGAAAAATGAATTTTAAAAAGAACCTGCTATTTTAATAGGTCTGATAGATGCCTGAACTTCAGTATGTCTTGGGTTATGAGAAATTAAATAGCGTACAAGAAAAACTATGAAACTGCAAAACAAGTTGAACTGCGGGGAAACAGGCCTTTCTTTTGTTATGTCAATGTGTTTTCCATTTTTTCTGACCAGAGTGGCCTGTTGTGCTTGGTAGCATGTGAGAATTTTTGGCTTCCTGAACATCTGAGAGGCTGGTGCTCAGTCAGCCTTTGGCATTGCCTTGTGCACCATCTGGGGGGAGTGCTCAATGCTCCATAATATCCCGTAGGATTAAGTCATCTGAAGGTGTCTCTACAAAGCTTGAAGTTGCCTAGAACTTCTTAGAAGACCCAAAGTCTTTGCTTACCTTACCAGTAGCAAAAGTGATAAACAGTGTAAGTTTCCATGTGGGCATAATGCCATCTAGCTACAAACACCTGTGGCTGTAAGGCTTTGCACAAAGGTCAGTCTGATGACCTGGAAAATAGGCTTAGACTTAGGAATGTCAAGGTGGTACAGGACCTTGAGAGCATGAGCAAGGGAAAGCAGTGCCTTTTTCTTGAAATAGATTATGATGGTGCTAGGGATGAGAGGCTCAGATTTTTACTTACGATGCATTTTTCAGTGTTGTATTCTTGGGAGAGGTAATGAGATGAGTACGTGGAGGATCTGCTTTAATAGAAACTCATTTCTTCTAGTCGGACTAATTCTGTTTCTCCTGATGATGAAAGATGTTTTTTGGTTTTCAAGGTAAGAAGGAGGCAACAGGCCTAGATGTAAACTCAAGCGCTGATTTGGTTTCCCTAGCCACGTTTCTTCCTCGTCAAGTTAATGAGTGGTTTCTGATGAGTTAGAATAGACTATATATAAGACCATGGTCTGTCGACTGCTGGAGGCTAAGTGGAGTAAGAAAGTAATTTAAAAAAAATGAAACATTCATGAGAATTTTCTTTTTATGATATGGTCTGAACTCCTTTTCTTGGCTCGTGAGGCAAAGCACTGTTTTCTACATTAGCATGAATTATTTCTGTTGCATTTAGTCTAAATACTTCTGCTATCATTGAGTGAATTTTGCAAGAATTTGCTGCTAATTACTTTCTTGAATGAGTTATAGGGATTCATGTTATAGCTGTGGTATTTAAAATGATTTATGGTAAACTGACTTTTGCATCAGTTGTGTAAGAACTTCAATAATGAGGAAGAATTTATGAAATAATAGATAGAGGTCTCTCATCACCTTGCTACAAAGTGGGTACTGGCTGCTGTATTTGTTTTCAAAATAAGTTCGTTTTCTTTGGAGGGTAAGGAGGAGGCTGCAATTGAGATTTGCATTGTCTCTGGCCAGCAGTTGGAAAATGCTGTAGATAGTGGAAATGATCAAAACTTTTGCTAGTAGTGCATGTCAGGTACCATATTTGAATGATTCTTTTAATGATTCTCTGTTTACATTTCTATTCTCCTTTGAGTTTGCATGCAACACTGAGCATGTTAAACTGTAGAACTTATCCTTAAAAACAAAAATTGAGTTAGTGACTTGATGAAGAGTCATTATGTAGAACTACTTTATGGGGATTTGAGAATAATCAGACTATTGGAATAACACAGTTGTTCTTGGATTATATCCAAGGTGGAATTAGTGGTGTTGTATGTTATCTTGAAAGGCAATCAAGAAATTACTTAAAAATAGGTTAGGGAGGAACTAACAAAAATATTATTCCTTACATGTAGTTAAAGAAGTTAGAATATCAGTTATTTAAATCTAAAGTTTTCATGTGTTTTTTAAAATATTCTACTTCACTTCTGAAAAACATTGATGTTAGTAATTTATCTGAAAACTTTCAAATTTATAAATGTGTCTTTGACATTTCATTACTTTTTGTTTTTACGTAATAAAAGTAGAAATAAATCCAAACCTTGGAGGTCATCTGTTAGAATTCAAAGAATTTGTATAAAACAAGTTTCATAATTACAATATCACATGCTACTGTGACTAATGTCTTCATGATGTTATTATGTCATTATAAAATTACAAACAGCAGGCAGTTATAATTTGTGTTACTTTCCCAAAAGTTAATTCATGCATTTCTTATTTTTACCTAAAAGACTTTTTACCTTAAGCCAATCCAAGAACCAAAATAATTTAGACAGTTACCTGGGTTGATGGTGTTACAGGGATGCAACCCCATATGGACGTAAGGTATTTAAGTTACCTGATATTTGAGACTTCAGCCACAGCATGATGTAGCTAAACAAATCGTAATTGTTGATAGTGTCACACTTTATTTAGTGCATTGATAACAATAGATTGCTTTATGCAGGAGATTTACAGCATCTTATCCAGCTGAGTTTTTTAAGTCCCAGATAGTAAAACCAGCACTGTCTCTCATCTGAGACTGGTCTACAGGTGACATAATTCAAAGTCAGTTTTTAACCATGTACTTCTGTGAATTTCACAGCCTTAAGTGTCAGCATTTATTCTAACAAAGAAAAATTGCATAATGTTTTGGAATCAAATTTGGAAACATTTTTTGAAATGACGAAAGCATTTGTGTCTCAGTGACCTGTATGTTAAAGAGGATGTTGGAGAATGAGAAAGAGAAGGGAAATCCTGGCTCTGAATATTTCTCTGACAGTCTGATGTGACGTCTTTTGATCAATACAAATTCAGTGTTACTGTGGGCCTTCATTTAGTTCCTGAGTCTGGTTTGAGAACTCGGTGATCAGGTTTCAGTCCAAGTATGTGTGGTCTTTTGAAACCCTGGAGATAGCACAAGCTGAAGCCATATACCCTGAGAGGGAGTATAGTGAGGCTGCTAGACAACTGTGTTGTGGTGAGAATGCTCTGGCTTTATAGTTACCCTTTTCTCTGAAATTAGTATGGAAATTGGCTCATGGCTGTAACCCAAGAGGAAGTTTTAATAAGGGTTTTGAGCAGGGGAGATTATGAGGCAATGTAATAACTGCATGCTCGCAGAAGCGGACTGACGTATTATCTTTCTCACTTAGCCTTGGATTTCTTTCTGAATTCATCTGCTTTTTTTTCTCACCAACTTAGAAAACACTAAGTCTTCAAGAGAGCAGGAGGGACTGAAGCAGGGCTGTGGATGTATGGTGATGCCACTGGTGGTCACTGGAGGGAGATGAGAGTAGGCAAGAAATTGCCTCTTTCAGGAAGCTTGTGTCTGACATTGCCACTCTCTGGAGTGGCTGTTATTCACCCTCTCCAAGGGAGAGGGGAAAGAAAAGGTGCAATTTGCTGTTGCTGAATTTATCTTGCGGGTCAAAGTGGGGTGTTTATTGTTCTGGGTGTATTTAGTGATGATAGATCTGATCATTTAGATTTTTTTTAGACTGTCAAAACAATAGCTTCATTTTGTGTGTAATGCATACAAAGTCTGTCAGGCAGGTCAAGTCCATGCAACAGTTTAGGATGAGAGATGGTACACTTTACTCCTGTGTCTGTATATGGTAAATATATACCTAGGAGAGAAGGACTACGAAGAACCATGGAAATAGAAGTCTTAGCACCTTTGGGAAAAACAAACAAACAAACAAAACCAGAAAAAACCAAAAAACCAAAACCAACCAACCAAAACAAACAAAAAAAAGATACCCAAACAGTTGACAGTTATACAGCACTGCAGTTAGTCTTTTTATTTAAGGGTAAAGAGTCTTTACAGTGGGGCTGTTCCAGAAGACCGGCTGTTGCACTCCAGTTTTTATAATTTCACTGTGGTGTTTGCAATATTCTCTTTACTTAGAATGGGAAACAGTGTTAAACAGAACTAGCATTCAAAATAATTGACTAATTTTATTTTATTTTTACTGTTACTTATCATTTTATAAGGCAAGCATATATAAAGTCACCAACCCCCCTCAAAATTGGCAATGCCTCCATGACTAGAATGTATCTAAGTATTACATTTTCTTCATTTCAGTGTTCTTTATCTTTGTCCTTTACACTTTTACCCTTTCACAAGTGTCTTGTACTGAAGTAGTTAGCTGAAAGGCAGTTTAGGTATAAAAGCAGCAGAGTCTGACTGTTGAAGCTCCTGCGGGAGACTCTGTATGTTCCAATGGGCATTTTGTCCTGGTTTTCTATCCTTGAAGCAATCATTGGCTTTTTTTTTTTCCTTACTGTCTTAACATTTTTATCTATGTCCTTGCATTATTTGGTGTAAAACTGTGTGGTTTGTTTTTGTTTTTTTTTTTTTTTTTAAAATATGTGGTCAATTAGATTTTTAAAGCGTTTTGAATTGTTCTAAGGAAATACCTTCTTCCCAGTTTTATACATAAATATCTGTTATTTGGTCTAATTTATGTAGTTTGCATCTCTAATTTTATAATTTAATCTAGAGTATACCAATATCAGCTTTGGGGCCTGCTGCTAGTTTGGGGGGACTTTTCATTCTTATTCCCTTTCTGTGTTCTTCCTACATCAACCAGAGGGGGGCTGCCCCCTGCCCAGTGCTGGTTTAGCCTGTGGGTGTCTGACCCTGCACAGTCATGAAGAAGATGTTTAGTTTGCAGTGCAGTGTGTGCTGCTTGAATAGCTTTTCTAGATCCCCACCCCAGGAAAGGATGGCAAGACAGAGCTGGTGCAGTTCATCTTAGCCTGTTTGCTCTCTATGTGCAGCGTTTTGTGAATTTCAGAAGAAACCAAATGTTTGAGTCAGAGCTCACATTTGGGAATCAATTCTGGAATAAAGTACTTGCTAATTTTATTTATTATTTATTTTTTGTAGCTGCAAGAGTGATAAAATTAGTAGGTAAACGTCTGATATATTGCATATTTACTTGATAAATTGCGTTTATAAAATACTGTGTGCTGTCTTGCCTTCTTCCTGTCATAAGAATTTTGTCAAGACTACTAACCTAATCTGAATCTGTACTCTTTTAACAGCTCTTTTTGCCCATTGCCTTCCTTCAAAGAAGTGGCTTTCCCTCCCAGCCTTTGAAATTCTCATCCCACATTGCAATCTTTGAAGACTCCAGAAGGCATTTTGCACAGGACCAATGTTAGGTTGTGCTCTGATATTTAAGCACGCAAAACCACTTGTTTTACGTGACTGAAATAAGCATTTAAAACAGTGTGGAAAATTTTGGGTTAGCTGATGTATCCAGCAGTTTTCTTTCTTGATGAGCTTTGACTGCGTAATATTGGCTAAAGTTGGTCTTTATCTATTATCATTCTCATTTAGAATCCATGTATTTTATAGCACATGGGAAAATTTTAAGTGTATGCCTGGTTAGATGGATTTTATAAATATCTGTATTTACATCTTTCTATCTTGCCTGTCTGTATTTTCTTGATTAAACTTTCAAAGAACTGTGATGCACAAAATTGCTTAGAAGTCTAGGTAAACTAATGAGGAGTGCACAGCTGAGTTTGTATTCAAAGTAACAGTACGCTGATTTTTTTATATACAGTGAAGAAACTTGCCTAAACCTGTCATTTGCCTTTTTTCCCCTTGTTTGAACTGAAGCATGGTTTTATCTGATTTAGAACTAGTTCTGAATATGTTGTAACTGGACAGAATCTTTTTAGAGTTCCTTCTTTAAGAGAAATGGCTGGGTTTTATGCTCACAATGGGTGTATCAGTCTCGAAGCTCTGCAGTGTGTCAGGGTAATTCTTCAAAGCTCTGCGCAGATCGAAAAGATTATTGAAGAATGCGCAGACACCTTTTTGTTCTGAGTCTGAAATAGAAGGGGCTAAATCCCCGTTGGGTAGAAGTTATATAATTTGGTGATGCTATTTTGATTTATGCCTCTTGAGAGTTTGCCTGCAGCAGAAGCTGGAGGTGATGAGAAGAGATTGGATGAGAGAAAGACCATCCAGGAAAAATTCATCAAATTTGACATTCTTGAAAGGACCATCATAACATATGGTAAGGCATATCATTTACCTCGGGCTCAGAGGAAAAAGATTTCTGCTAGGAGAATATTAATTTTATTTCTTACAGAATCATCTGACAGGGTAGGCTTTCTCCTGGCTGGTCTTCCCCTTCTGTTTTCTCTGAAGGGAAGGATGGAAGCTTGGAAATGCCTTATCTGCAGCAGACAAGCAATTTGGCAATTTGCCATCATTTTCTGCTAGCAGAGAGGATAATGGTAATTATATGCCAAAATTTAACATTTCTCTTCTTTGAAAGAGAACTTTTAAATGCAAAATATTTAGAAAAGTCAGATCTATTCTGAGTCAGATGAGAAGCAAGGATTAGTGAACTGACAATTTTTTCTTAAGAAAAAGGAGTTTTTCTTCCTCTTCAGGGACAAGGGAAAGATGAAAAGGATCAAAAGAAAGAAAAGAATGAGGTGTGCAATATAATTAGGCTGCAACTTCAGTATTGTGTAATATTTGGGAGGTACCCAGAGTAGCAATGCCTGTCATGCTGTTCCTTATGTGGAAAGGCTGGTAGCACTTTGCTAACAGTTTCCAGCCTTTTTGATTAAATTGTTATTTCTTCATTTATCATGAAAATAAATTCCTGTTGTGCTGTGCAATGTGGAGTCCGGATTCCATCATAACAGTTTGAGGAGGGGAAAATGTTTTCCTATAATCAGTTCTAGCATCCCCAATGGTTGCAAGTTAAGCCCTTAGTCAATCATGTCCTTAGTTAATAAAAGGAGAAAGGTTTTCCCAGGTCTTGGTATAAGTTACAGTTCTTTTGAGATGCTTAAAAAGGTGGAAAGCTTTACTTTCATTAAAGGTAGAAAAGGCAGGCATAGTATTTTTAAATAGAACCTATTCACCTTCTGGACACACATTTAAAATTCACCATTTCGATCTGATTTTACAAATAAATTTCTAGAATACATGAGTTATGCGAATATGAATTAGCTAAGAGAATACATGTACAATTGCAAACTTTAAGGAGATTTTGTACTCTTTATTTTCTGTATTTTTGCAAGGACAAATATAAGTAGCCATCTCGTATATACACTGTAAGTATAGGATTGCTCCTCAGCGGTCTGAGAGACAGGATGTGTCTGCCTTCTCCTATGTTATTTTACTGGAAATGGGATGCTGGTCATTTTAAATTTGTTTTTGAGGGTAAAACACTGGATAGAACTCTTCCTTTCTTTTCATTGTTTTAAAACTGTTTATTATTCTAAATTGTTGGCAACATGTGGTGCAGTGATCTACATCATCAGGGACGAACCTGAGATACGAGATCGAGTTTTTGTACTAGGGTACAGCCACACTGCCAGTGGGTATCTGGAAAGGTAGGTTTGATACGACTATGTTATCTGTTAGGCAGAATTGGAACCAAGCAGTTCATTTGCCAATCTTGATTCTGCAGCCATGGTTCAGGTCTGCCTCTGCTTGTTTCCTGGTTTGTTTTATGAATGTTTTGAGTTTCCTTTACCCACAGTCATGGTTGTCCACAGATGAACTGATTAGACTTATGTAACCTCTGTTGAAATAATCACAAAAGGAAAATCTTTGAGTAGTATCTCATTTGAGAGAGCATAGAAAGTATGTCCATAAAATAGTAACAAGCTTTTACTGAGTTAATAAATTTAAACTTGTATTTTCTAAATGATTTTCCTTTTTGTCTAGAGAAGGATATTTACACTTTATAAGAAAAAACCCCAATAATTTAACGAGGGAATTAAATAAGAGATATATATGTAAACTAGAGGAAGGTAATAGAAACAGTCCTGTCATTAGGATTAAAGGGGAATGGGCTATCATTAATTACTTTTGAGCTTATTCCACTCAAGTACAAAGTTATTTTTTAATCTATGTTGATCTGGGCAATCAGCAGAAACTTAAGAACTGGTGAATTATTTTGGTTAAGAGAAATTGCTGAGCTATTTATATTGTTAATACCGTTCTACGTATTGAGACAAAAGCTCAGTGTCTTCAGTACGGGATAAACCAACTGTTGTTGAGTAAGGTTTTTTTACTTTTTTTTGATTCGGGGTTCTAAACTGATTTCCAATCAGTGTTGAGCCCCAGGGCAATCTCCTGTTTTTTCTTAAGTACCAGTTTGAGTTTGATTTCCTGCTCTTGCAGACCTTCAACCTCTGATAGTTAAAAACCCCCAAACATTAATGAGAACTGTGTATGGTTTGATGCTTATTCCGAAATTATTCTTTCACTCAAAAGTGTGTTTGTGTTTTTTTTTTAACTTGGCACTTCTGTCTTGACACCTGCATGGATCTCCCCCTTAGTCTTTAGTTTAAGCTAAACTAAGCAAGTGTTTTCAGTTTATTCTCAAAATTTCCCTGACCATTGTAGAAGCCTTTCTCTCTTGCAGTTTGAGTTTCTTTTTTAGGCATGAATGATCAGAATCAAAGGCGATACAATTCTAATAGAGTTTCATGTTATTGCATTAATGTTGATGTCTATGTACTAGAAATGTCTTCCCTAATAATTTTAAAATTTCATTTTTATTTCCATAGGGACATAGTGTTGGTAGCTCTTAATTACTCTGTGATCAGCTTTGTCCCCACAGTTTCATCCACTGTAATTTTCAACTGCCAAGCTCTCAATTCTTCGCAGAAACTTCATAATCTATTAAGTCCACATCTTTGCATTTGGCATTATTAAACTTTACCCTGATTTTATTCTTGGAATCTTAAAGGTAATCCATGTCTTCCTGGTGATGTTCCATTCCTTGCATATTAGCAGTGCTTTCCAGTATCAGAAATATTTGAACAAACACAAACTGTGATTTTGCTGTCGTTCATATTACTTATGCTCTTGTCGTTAATAAAAATACATACTAAAATTGGTCCCCCAAAATGCTGCTGAGCAATATGTGTTAGTATTGGTCTTCCAGCTCTTTTGATACAGCGCTACATCATTTCACCTTCCTTTTACAATCAGCAATGCCTTTCATTGACCTCAGATGTTATCTTCATGATCATTAGTATTAGCAAATGTGATTTAATTTAAAAAGTTGAGTGACAGAGCTTTTATTTGCTCACTGCTTGGGTCAGGTCTTTTTGACATGAAGCAGATTTGTGATCAATTCAAAGTAACCATTATTTCACCTTGCATAATCCACGGGAACTCTAAATTTTTGTTTTTCTCTTTATATTTTTTTCTGTTTTGCTGTGAAGAAAATGAAATAAAAGCAAACTATATTTGCAAGTAGTGCTTTTGTAGGTATAAAGTGATACTTGTTGAAATTCTAAAGGGAATGGATTACCAAATTTTTGCTTTAACATGTCTCAGAATAAATATCTATACCAAATAGTATCGTATACACTTCTCTCTGTTACAACATTGCTAGCGAAATGTTAAAGTTTTCACTTTTGCAAAACAGTAATTTTATTGCCATGAGAAAAAGCATGGAATAACTTCTGGGAAAAGATTCACCTGACTGGAATAATATGCATGAAGAAATAAATGTGTATTTCTCAGTGCATTCATAATTTGTGCTGAGATCTTAATGTAACTCAGGACTATAGTCTTCTGTCTTTTGCTCTTGAATTCTTCAGATGGCCAGCTGGAGGAAGTATAATGTACTCCTTGTGAGCAGGAACTCTGAAGTGATGTTTCTGACAGCTGTGGTTACGGCTCCTAGCCTTGTGTCTTTTGCTCTTTGAGTGGAGATCAACTTGCAGTACAAGCTTTGCACAGAGAGAGCCTACATAGTATTTATGAAAGGTGGCTTGGCAATATACATTTTTTGTTTGGTCACTTCTTACCATCTTCCCGTCCTTTGTATCCTAGTTAGGTGGCTTACTGGCACTTGGAAGTGGCTGCCAGCAACTTACAGATGGAGAGTTGTGCTCACTTACATAGTTGTAAGCCACTACTAATGGGAATATAGTATTCCAGACTAAGTGTTTTCATAGGAGTAAATAACTTAATATGTAGTGCTGGTATATTTTTTTTAATTACCTTTGGAAATAAAAATATCACCTTGGGAGATAATTCACATTTCATACTGATGTGGGGAAGCTATTTTTCCCTTCTTTTACCACTGAATCACTCTTACCTGTTTTTTGAAGGGCCTCTTTCTTCCTTGTGTTTATGTATTTATATCCTGTGCACACAGATTTAGTATTATTTTCTTTGTTGAAAGTGCATTAATCAGTTATTGTGGAAAGACTTTAAAAGTGGCAGCTTTCAAGAACATTCACAATGTTTGAAGTGGCACCTTAACTGCTGCTGTCATCAGCAGTAAAAAGACAGTGTCAGATTGTTGGGCCTCAAGATGGACTGTCTTGGAGGATCTGAAAAATGGCATCAGGTCCGGCCTGATCTGGTTCCCTGCTGCATCTCAAAACCTCTGAGGGCTTCACTGATGAAGCCTCTGCTGGGCTGCCGGACAAGGCACCGGAGACCTTTAGGAATGTGGGGCTGAGTTCCCTTTCCCTGTACATGTAGCATCCTTATGTTGAGGCAGTTGCACACTGTATGAAGCAAATCAATTAAAAATTGATAGCAGATATTTTCTCTCTCTGAAGGGAAATATCTGGTATTCATGGATGAGACCAGTTTGCTTTTGTCAGCGGTATAATGTGAATGATTATAAGCCAAATTTGATTAAGTTACTCAAAAGAGCAATTACTGTAACTGTATGATAATAATGTTAAAATAACAGAATAGGATCTAGGTGAATTAATTGGAACTATTTACTTCTAGTTTCAGCTTCTGCTTATATTTCAAAGTAAAGGACATCAAAATTAATTTGAATAACATGCAAACTGTAGTAAAATCAGGTAAGATTTTTTCCTCCAAGTATTATATGTCTGTAAAATTTGACGAGTAGCAATACATTTCAATATGCGTTGAAGATGTTCTATATGGACTAAGTACATCAATAGGACTTTCGCACTGTGTGAACGAGTGATTTTTCTGTGGGTCTAGAATTCAGAGGAATTATTAATAACTCTCTCTGGTTTGGTGACACCGTTTTGTCTTAGTTCTGTGATTTTTTTTTTTTTAAATAAGTTTGCCATAATGATAGAAACAATAAATATAAATAAGTATTTTTAATATTAACTTTCACTTGCATCAGGTATGTGTTTTCATAAAAAGTCTGATTATTACTTTGTAGTCTTAACAATTTAAAAATTATGAAGGAGGATACTGTACATTTGTTAGCTTGAAAGGTCTCCATATCAGAGAAAACCCATGCATGATTGTTTTGTTTGATATCAAAACACATTTTTGCTGTCATAATACTGGCACATTTTCAAGGCATGCTGTTTTCTGGCTGCTAGCAGGGAGTAATGGAAACAATGCAGTGATCATGCAATTTATTGAAAATAAACACTAAAAATACTTAGGCAAGCAATGCTTTTAATTTAATAGGGACTAGGATTCATACGGCTGCATAAAATAGCTGTTTCAGTACCACAGAGGTATTTCAATGCCTTGCTGCCTCTGAATTGTTTGTAATTTATTTCTGATAATTTTCCTTTGGATCAGATTGTAATGCTGCTTCTGAATGGTGATAGTCCTTGTCGAGGAGTGGTCATGCAAACAAAATGTGATAACCTCGATATGTCACTTCATCTGCTGTTTTTCCTTTGTTAGTGCAAAGCTGGTTGCATAATATCTAATTTCTCCTTTAGCTGACCACAGATGAAAACAAAATCTATAATGGCAGCGCTAGGTTTCATAAAAAACGCAAGTGAGGAATTGAAGGATGTGGCTTGTTCTGTTTGGATGATGCAGGATTGCTTTAAGCAGTAAGCTTACTGTTTTCAGATGGCATTAGCAGCATCAGTGATATAGCTGTGTCAGCCTCCTTGACTACTGCATGTCTGTAGGCACACGGAGAAAACTCTATTTAAGATCTGATATCTTGAGGGTAATGACTCCAGCACTTGCTCATGGACAGAATGGCTGCTAATGCTTTCTCCACTAACCCAGAAGATTTTGAAAGATAAATATGTCTGTGATGTACTTTTGTAAGACAGGAAATGGAATTTTTGGGGGTCTCTGGAAATAGAAAGGTCATGCAGCTTGGAACCGGTGAGACATTACAGTCTCTAAGTCATCAGGTATGACCTCATAGTTTATACTAATATTTCTAACACAGGGGTTTGTTTTACAGTTTTAGGTCATTTATGATCTCTTTGTCTGTGTAATTGCTTCGTGTTGGATTTGCTACAGGATTTATAGGGTAGACTGTTTACATAAGCAGAGCAATGTTTATCTTGGAAATCTACTGTCTTGTTAATTGCTATTTGAACAATGCAAGGTTATTCCGTGTATTTTTGCAATCTGTTTTAATTGTGAATATGATTTCTTTTAACTAATTCATGGTACAAGGTTATACCTTTGCTGCAAAGTAAAATGACATGATTGTGTTGCATTTTTATTTTGCTTTATCTTTACATAGCACACAGAGCTATTGTGTGAATGTGTGTGTTTGTCGAATGGAGTGCAGTATAAGGCAACTGTTTACCTACAGTGGCAGGTTGTTTAAAACATTTCACGTTGTGTAACAGGACTGAGCTATTCTGCAGGCACAGATCTTGCTTCATTTTGCAGTAATAGTTTTTTTTTTTTTTCCCCTTCATTTCAAATCAGTTTTAAAAATAGCTCACTCAACATAAGAGTGAAAGTTTGGCAAGATAACTCCCCTTTTTAATTATTACACTCAGTGACACATACACTAATGGGTTGCAGAAGAGCAGATTAATGACTTAAATATTTCGAGTGTTGTTTAAAACCGAATTCATTTTACTAAAGCATGTCTCATCCTTTTTGTTTTTAACTTGCCAACTTTATTGCAAGGCTAATAATTCTGTATCTGCGAATGTATTGTGGTGATGGGTAGGAAAGTCGGAGTACATAAAAGAAAATGTGTACAGGTATTTTACAGAGGAAGATAGTGGCCTAATTTAATGTATGTAGCACAAAATGGAATTGGAGATACTGTTATAAATGCTACATAGTAGCCATTGTTTCCCTTGAACACAGCATAGGACAATCATATTTGAAATTGTTGGAGAAGTTTATTTTTAAAAATGATATTCAGCTCCATCTTAAGAAATTCTAGATGTATTTGCGGAACATTTCCATGGCAACGTGTTTGGCCATGTGTTTTAAAAGCTGAGCCGAAGCCTGAAAGTAGTGTGCAATTTTTCTGTCGCTTGCTTTACCGTTGTGAAACAACAATTTCCACATATAACTGGAGTGCAGATTGGCAGGGGTGAGCGGTATTTCCTGACCCCAAAGCACAGGATTAAGTCATCAAGATTTAAAGATATTTTTGTATTCCCGCCTAGAAATGTAGACATGTGAAACATGGATTTGATTTGCATTTAGAACTGTATTCCAGTTTTACCTTCATTTAATAACATTTTGTTGGAAATATATGTGTGTGGGAGACCGCAGAAGACCAAACTTAAGAATGTGAAGCAAATTACTTCAGTAAATAGTCTGTCTTTTCATTTTTTATTAATAACATGTTTGTAAAAAAATGTATTACTTTTACTGGCCATAATTTGTTATTTCCCAGTCTACTTATCCAGCTTACATTCTTATTAATAATGGGGAAAGACTGCCATGCTTTAAACTTGATTAGGTTTGAAATGATTTAACTATACCTTTCACTTGCTACAAGATCTTTTTAATCTGTTAGAATTTATTTTCAGTATTTTAATGTATTAGTCACAATGAGTACATTCTGTTTCTTGGCATTGGAATGAAATTCCTGAAAGTATTGGTTTCATGGTATTTTGTTGCTTTGCAGGGTATTCATGGACTTTTTTTAATAGGACCAACCCTTTCCTCATCTTCTTTGTTTTCCTTATTCAAGTTTAATTTAAAATCTTGACCTACCTGTATTTTGAAGTTATCCCTGAAGTCTCCTTTGCTTATTGAAAATAATTAGATCTCCATGGAATTTTGTGTAACTGGAAGCTAGAGCAGCATGCTGTGTGCTTTTCCTGGACTCTGTTTCATCATTCATGTTAATTCTGCAAACTGTGGTCTGTAGATGTTTTTGAAATGCAACATTAATAATAATCTCCAAATAGTGCAATAGGCATCCATTGTGACCTTTTAAGGGTAGAAACTGTATCTAAAGAGGAAAATAAATTGATGAGATAGGCTTGCCTGAGGAAGTGTCTGTGTCTGTAGGTCATTCAGTTTTGAAACAATGATATCACTGACTATTGCAAGTGAGTTTGAATATGGTTTTTCACTTGAAGGACACAGTCCCATTATAGCTTCTTCTTAATCTAGAGTAATTAGAGAATAATACCTCAAAGGAATGTGTTGAGGAAGTGAAGTTCTTTTGTAGGAGGAGGAGTTGCTGCAAGGTAGAGATATACACGTGGGGGCAGGGAATTGGACTGAAGTGATCTGGAAACTTAAAACTGCAAACTATTTTGTTTAACCATCTCTGCTCTGCCACCGAGAAAGAAGAGAGGTTTAAAATATACTTGCTGATATTTTAACCTGTTACACAAATTTGGAGTAACTGAATCCAGATGCAGGAGTTTTTTTAATGCCTTCTTTAAAACTATACCATCCCTCTTCAAACCAAGCTGAATGCAAGTGCCAGTATTTGAAGAATGCTGTGTAGAGAAGGATCTCTTTAACTAAAGAATTCTTTCCCCTTGGCTGTGCATAACGAATACATATCTGTATGTGTTTCCCTATCTTTAAACATTCCTGTTTACAGAACTTGAAGATAAAGATCTTATAAAGAAACAAAACTCTGTATGGATGTTTTAGGAACAGTGTTAACTAGCAAGTTGGGCAAGAAGCCAAATGTTTGTGTCATGTACCAATTCTAAACACGAATGCTTGCACTCATGAACATACTGAGTTGTGTAGTTCTTTTACTTATTACTGATTGCTGTTCTGACTCCACACTACTGACTTTTTAAATATGTTTTAGTGCCAGTTTTTAAGGCAATGGCAATACTAGGACAAATAGGAGGTCTTGGGAAAACATTCACAAATAGGAAAATAGCGCTAGAAGCAAAACATACTTTCAGTGTGAGTTGAAGGAATTCAAGTCCTTTTGTCCTACATTAGTCTCCCTCCGAAGAGGTGATCCTATTCTCTGGTAAAATTCTTCTTGTTTAGTACTTTAATTCGTATACAAAGTCATTG
Organism: Patagioenas fasciata; assembly: GCF_037038585.1. Taxonomy (NCBI): domain Eukaryota; kingdom Metazoa; phylum Chordata; class Aves; order Columbiformes; family Columbidae; genus Patagioenas; species Patagioenas fasciata. The sequence continues at coordinate 18,533,633 of NC_092526.1, forward strand.
GGCCTAATGACCTGAATTAGGGAAGGCTTAGTATAAGCATGGCAGAAAGTCTAAAACATAAGGTAACATAGCATAAATATGTAATAGCTAACTGCAGGGTCACAAAATGTATGGCTAAATGACTAGTGCTCCTAGAATGGTCTATTCCATTTAGTGTTCCAAGAATATCACCACGTGATCATTCTGAATAAAGGAAGGAATTTTGCTAGGATGCAATATGAGATTGTGAATAAATCACAACAATAATACCACAGTAATCTGTTAAAAAAAATAAAATAGAGTCATAGTTCATCGCAACTGATGCCTGTAGAGGTGGGACCACCTAAGAGGGGGGAGTGGGGAAGGTGTCCCTATTAATGCAATAAAAGAAAGCAGTTATGCATTTCTTAGAATGGCATTTTGGAGAGAAGCAGCAATCCCAGCTGTAGTTCATTCTATCTCTTGCTCCCCCTCTTTCTCTTGTTATAAATAATATGACTTGTTCATATGGTTTCTTGTTTCCTTGGAAGACTGTATTTATTTTCCCTTACTCCGCTTTTCAATAAAAGTTATTAATAGGAAAAAGCCACATTAACATGAGTGATATTGCACTACTGTGATGAGGGTCTTTGATCTTATGGTGATTTCTTTCAGTAGAAGCTAAGTATAAGTAGAAGCTGATCCATAATTCTGATAAATTCCAATGAATCAACGTAGACTACACAGTAAGCTACATAATGCTTTCCATTGTGCCATACTGATTTCACTGTGACCCTAAAAGGGAGAGCATCACTTTCTTGAATACCTTTAAAAATGTATATACCAGTAAGACATTATGAGATGTGGCTGATGATAAGGTGGGGATGAAGTTTTTTTTTTGTTTAAGTGACACTTCTCATATTTTAATTTGTGCCCACTTCCTTGTGCCCTGTTGCTTGCCAGCCCTGAGGAGCATCTGGCTGAGCCTGTGCTGCTTCCCCCCAGTCAGGCACTTAGGCGCTCTGCTAAGGTCCCTCTGAGCCTTCTCTTCTCCAGGCTGAACACTCCATCGCTTTCAGCCACTGCTTCTGGGACCTTTGTAGCACTTTGGGCTTACCCCGGTATGTATATGTCTCTCTTACAAGAAGGGAGCCCAGAACTGGACAGAATGTTCCAGTTCTGTCTCAGCAGTGCTGAGTAGAGGGGCAGAATTACATTCTCTGGGAAGGAAATATGGATTGTCTGTTAACTATCAATCACGTATGGGCAACTGTGGACAGGAGTCCCTGAAAAATGAGGTCTGAATCCAGTGAAAATTATAAATACTAATGTTCGGTGGTAATCTTACAGAGAAGAAAAGCTTTGAAAAGAGCTTTGCTTAATTCATAGCAGTTGTTTTACTGAGGAAACCTCCTGTTGTTCTGGAATGTCTTATGTGGAATCTATGTCCCTCAATGCCAATTGATATAAACAGAGAATAACTCCTAAAGGGAAAGGTTAAGCTTTAATATTTTGAACTAAGTAAATTTTAAAGTAACTGAAAAAAAAATACGTATCTGGTATGATTTCACTGGTTAAAAACAACAAAAAAGGTAAACTATGGGCAACATGAACTCCAGGGATTCGCAAGTTCTGTGTTTAGTCAACTCACCAAAAAATATTTGTTAATTACTAGTGGAAACTCAGAGTGTGCTCAGAGCTTTCAGATGTTCCCAGCTGATGCAGCAACCATCAACTGATACAAAATATTCAGTTTGGTGCATTGAAGGAAAATGCAAAACAGACATTAAGTGTCTTGCGGGTGTGTTGAGGTATTGTACAAATTACCTCATTTTTATAATAGCTTTCCCCTTTTCCCCTGGGCTGCGCAAATAAAACAAAAATGTATATAGAAACCTTCAGTGGTTCAAGATTAATCTGTTTCTCTTCTGGTAACATAATGAGTTCACTTGTTAAAATTTTCTTTATTAAAGATTTTATAAAGGCACACAGAGTCATTAAAATATGTGCAAGAAACCATACCCATATGGTTTGC